>NC_081281.1:3677712-4000212 GCF_030490865.1 Poecile atricapillus | reverse complement strand
TGTGGTAAGCCGGTTTGCTCATTTGACGTTAGATGTCACCTGCAAGAACTTCACCCGCATCTGGTTTATGCTGCTACCCGTTGTTAGGCGACAACAAGGGCACATGTAGCAAATGCTTTTTCCTGGCCCATTTTGCTAGGCCACGCTCTTCTGTGGCTCTTTAGTGCTTGCCAAACTCCTCTGTGCCTGCTGCTGCTTCCATCTGACAAGGAGCACAGCCTTCTGACAGCTGCTTTCAACTTGCCTAAGAAGGAGCTTGGCCATTGGAATGTGCGGCAAATCTGAGTGTGCGGAAGGCGCAGGTGCCAGCTCCAGACAGAAGCGATCCCCCGGTTCAGTTTCTATTTGCCAGACGCATTGGAAATGTTTTCCACTGGCATTCGCGCCAAGAGTCGCAGGTTGCTTAACTCAGGAGCTCTGAGAATGGAACGGCAAGAGGTGTTCCGCTTTCGTCATAAACAGTGCTCCAGAGCGCTTGGCAACGGGCACAACGAAACGTGTGTGCGGGATAGTGACCATTCCCGCCTAGTGCTGGCAATTCACGAGCACTGCCAAAAGGCACAGGAAGGCGCTTAGCATCCGGCTTGTACGCAAAGCTTTCAGACTGCCAGAGGACCGTAGCTGTGGTAAGCCGGTTTGCTCATTTGACGTTAGATGTCACCTGCAAGAACTTCACCCGCATCTGGTTTATGCTGCTACCCGTTGTTAGGCGACAACAAGGGCACATGTAGCAAATGCTTTTTCCTGGCCCATTTTGCTAGGCCACGCTCTTCTGTGGCTCTTTAGTGCTTGCCAAACTCCTCTGTGCCTGTTGCTGCTTCCATCTGACAAGGAGCACAGCCTTCTGACAGCTGCTTTCAACTTGCCTAAGAAGGAGCTTGGCCATTGGAATGTGCGGCAAATCTGAGTGTGCGGAAGGCGCAGGTGCCAGCTCCAGACAGAAGCGATCCCCCGGTTCAGTTTCTATTTGCCAGACGCATTGGAAATGTTTTCCACTGGCATTCGCGCCAAGAGTCGCAGGTTGCTTAACTCAGGAGCTCTGAGAATGGAACGGCAAGAGGTGTTCCGCTTTCGTCATAAACAGTGCTCCAGAGCGCTTGGCAACGGGCACAACGAAACGTGTGTGCGGGATAGTGACCATTCCCGCCTAGTGCTGGCAATGCACGAGCACTGCCAAAAGGCACAGGAAGGCGCTTAGCATCCGGCTTGTGCGCAAAGCTTTCAGACTGCCAGAGGACCGTAGCTGTGGTAAGCCGGCTTGCTCATTTGACGTTAGATGTCACCTGCAAGAACTTCACCCGCATCTGGTTTATGCTGCTACCCGTTGTTAGGCGACAACAAGGGCACATGTAGCAAATGCTTTTTCCTGGCCCATTTTGCTAGGCCACGCTCTTCTGTGGCTCTTTAGTGCTTGCCAAACTCCTCTGTGCCTGCTGCTGCTTCCATCTGACAAGGAGCACAGCCTTCTGACAGCTGCTTTCAACTTGCCTAAGAAGGAGCTTGGCCATTGGAATGTGCGGCAAATCTGAGTGTGCGGAAGGCGCAGGTGCCAGCTCCAGACAGAAGCGATCCCCCGGTTCAGTTTCTATTTGCCAGACGCATTGGAAATGTTTTCCACTGGCATTCGCACCAAGAGTCGCAGGTTGCTTAACTCAGGAGCTCTGAGAATGGAACGGCAAGAGGTGTTCCGCTTTCGTCATAAACAGTGCTCCAGAGCGCTTGGCAACGGGCACAACGAAACGTGTGTGCGGGATAGTGACCATTCCCGCCTAGTGCTGGCAATGCACGAGCACTGCCAAAAGGCACAGGAAGGCGCTTAGCATCCGGCTTGTGCGCAAAGCTTTCAGACTGCCAGAGGACCGTAGCTGTGGTAAGCCGGTTTGCTCATTTGACGTTAGATGTCACCTGCAAGAACTTCACCCGCATCTGGTTTATGCTGCTACCCGTTGTTAGGCGACAACAAGGGCACATGTAGCAAATGCTTTTTCTTGGCCCATTTTGCTAGGCCACGCTCTTCTGTGGCTCTTTAGTGCTTGCCAAACTCCTCTGTGCCTGCTGCTGCTTCCATCTGACAAGGAGCACAGCCTTCTGACAGCTGCTTTCAACTTGCTTAAGAAGGAGCTTGGCCATTGGAATGTGCGGCAAATCTGAGTGTGCGGAAGGCGCAGGTGCCAGCTCCAGACAAAAGCGATCCCCCGGTTCAGTTTCTATTTGCCAGACGCATTGGAAATGTTTTCCACTGGCATTCGCGCCAGGAGTCGCAGGTTGCTTAACTCAGGAGCTCTGAGAATGGAACGGCAAGAGGTGTTCCGCTTTCGTCATAAACAGTGCTCCAGAGCGCTTGGCAACGGGCACAACGAAACGTGTGTGCGGGATAGTGACCATTCCCGCCTAGTGCTGGCAATGCACGAGCACTGCCAAAAGGCACAGGAAGGCGCTTAGCATCCGGCTTGTGCGCAAAGCTTTCAGACTGCCAGAGGACCGTAGCTGTGGTAAGCCGGTTTGCTCATTTGACGTTAGATGTCACCTGCAAGAACTTCACCCGCATCTGGTTTATGCTGCTACCCGTTGTTAGGCGACAACAAGGGCACATGTAGCAAATGCTTTTTCCTGGCCCATTTTGCTAGGCCACGCTCTTCTGTGGCTCTTTAGTGCTTGCCAAACTCCTCTGTGCCTGCTGCTGCTTCCATCTGACAAGGAGCACAGCCTTCTGACAGCTGCTTTCAACTTGCCTAAGAAGGAGCTTGGCCATTGGAATGTGCGGCAAATCTGAGTGTGCGGAAGGCGCAGGTGCCAGCTCCAGACAAAAGCGATCCCCCGGTTCAGTTTCTATTTGCCAGATGCATTGGAAATGTTTTCCACTGGCATTCGCGCCAGGAGTCACAGGTTGCTTAACTCAGGAGCTCTGAGAATGGAACGGCAAGAGGTGTTCCGCTTTCGTCATAAACAGTGCTCCAGAGCGCTTGGCAACGGGCACAACGAAACGTGTGTGCGGGATAGTGACCATTCCCGCCTAGTGCTGGCAATGCACGAGCACTGCCAAAAGGCACAGGAAGGCGCTTAGCATCCGGCTTGTGCGCAAAGCTTTCAGACTGCCAGAGGACCGTAGCTGTGGTAAGCCGGTTTGCTCATTTGACGTTAGATGTCACCTGCAAGAACTTCACCCGCATCTGGTTTATGCTGCTACCCGTTGTTAGGCGACAACAAGGGCACATGTAGCAAATGCTTTTTCCTGGCCCATTTTGCTAGGCCACGCTCTTCTGTGGCTCTTTAGTGCTTGCCAAACTCCTCTGTGCCTGTTGCTGCTTCCATCTGACAAGGAGCACAGACTTCTGACAGCTGCTTTCAACTTGCCTAAGAAGGAGCTTGGCCATTGGAATGTGCGGCAAATCTGAGTGTGCGGAAGGCGCAGGTGCCAGCTCCAGACAGAAGCGATCCCCCGGTTCAGTTTCTATTTGCCAGACGCATTGGAAATGTTTTCCACTGGCATTCGCGCCAAGAGTCGCAGGTTGCTTAACTCAGGAGCTCTGAGAATGGAACGGCAAGAGGTGTTCCGCTTTCGTCATAAACAGTGCTCCAGAGCGCTTGGCAACGGGCACAACGAAACGTGTGTGCGGGATAGTGACCATTCCCGCCTAGTGCTGGCAATGCACGAGCACTGCCAAAAGGCACAGGAAGGCGCTTAGCATCCGGCTTGTACGCAAAGCTTTCAGACTGCCAGAGGACCGTAGCTGTGGTAAGCCGGTTTGCTCATTTGACGTTAGATGTCACCTGCAAGAACTTCACCCGCATCTGGTTTATGCTGCTACCCGTTGTTAGGCGACAACAAGGGCACATGTAGCAAATGCTTTTTCCTGGCCCATTTTGCTAGGCCACGCTCTTCTGTGGCTCTTTAGTGCTTGCCAAACTCCTCTGTGCCTGCTGCTGCTTCCATCTGACAAGGAGCACAGCCTTCTGACAGCTGCTTTCAACTTGCCTAAGAAGGAGCTTGGCCATTGGAATGTGCGGCAAATCTGAGTGTGCGGAAGGCGCAGGTGCCAGCTCCAGACAAAAGCGATCCCCCGGTTCAGTTTCTATTTGCCAGATGCATTGGAAATGTTTTCCACTGGCATTCGCGCCAGGAGTCACAGGTTGCTTAACTCAGGAGCTCTGAGAATGGAACGGCAAGAGGTGTTCCGCTTTCGTCATAAACAGTGCTCCAGAGCGCTTGGCAACGGGCACAACGAAACGTGTGTGCGGGATAGTGACCATTCCCGCCTAGTGCTGGCAATGCACGAGCACTGCCAAAAGGCACAGGAAGGCGCTTAGCATCCGGCTTGTGCGCAAAGCTTTCAGACTGCCAGAGGACCGTAGCTGTGGTAAGCCGGTTTGCTCATTTGACGTTAGATGTCACCTGCAAGAACTTCACCCGCATCTGGTTTATGCTGCTACCCGTTGTTAGGCGACAACAAGGGCACATGTAGCAAATGCTTTTTCCTGGCCCATTTTGCTAGGCCACGCTCTTCTGTGGCTCTTTAGTGCTTGCCAAACTCCTCTGTGCCTGTTGCTGCTTCCATCTGACAAGGAGCACAGACTTCTGACAGCTGCTTTCAACTTGCCTAAGAAGGAGCTTGGCCATTGGAATGTGCGGCAAATCTGAGTGTGCGGAAGGCGCAGGTGCCAGCTCCAGACAGAAGCGATCC
This sequence comes from Poecile atricapillus, assembly GCF_030490865.1. Lineage (NCBI taxonomy): Eukaryota > Metazoa > Chordata > Aves > Passeriformes > Paridae > Poecile > Poecile atricapillus. The sequence goes on along the minus strand of NC_081281.1, from coordinate 3,995,530 downwards.
CCCGGTTCAGTTTCTATTTGCCAGACGCATTGGAAATGTTTTCCACTGGCATTCGCGCCAAGAGTCGCAGGTTGCTTAACTCAGGAGCTCTGAGAATGGAACGGCAAGAGGTGTTCCGCTTTCGTCATAAACAGTGCTCCAGAGCGCTTGGCAACGGGCACAACGAAACGTGTGTGCGGGATAGTGACCATTCCCGCCTAGTGCTGGCAATGCACGAGCACTGCCAAAAGGCACAGGAAGGCGCTTAGCATCCGGCTTGTACGCAAAGCTTTCAGACTGCCAGAGGACCGTAGCTGTGGTAAGCCGGTTTGCTCATTTGACGTTAGATGTCACCTGCAAGAACTTCACCCGCATCTGGTTTATGCTGCTACCCGTTGTTAGGCGACAACAAGGGCACATGTAGCAAATGCTTTTTCCTGGCCCATTTTGCTAGGCCACGCTCTTCTGTGGCTCTTTAGTGCTTGCCAAACTCCTCTGTGCCTGCTGCTGCTTCCATCTGACAAGGAGCACAGCCTTCTGACAGCTGCTTTCAACTTGCCTAAGAAGGAGCTTGGCCATTGGAATGTGCGGCAAATCTGAGTGTGCGGAAGGCGCAGGTGCCAGCTCCAGACAGAAGCGATCCCCCGGTTCAGTTTCTATTTGCCAGACGCATTGGAAATGTTTTCCACTGGCATTCGCGCCAAGAGTCGCAGGTTGCTTAACTCAGGAGCTCTGAGAATGGAACGGCAAGAGGTGTTCCGCTTTCGTCATAAACAGTGCTCCAGAGCGCTTGGCAACGGGCACAACGAAACGTGTGTGCGGGATAGTGACCATTCCCGCCTAGTGCTGGCAATGCACGAGCACTGCCAAAAGGCACAGGAAGGCGCTTAGCATCCGGCTTGTGCGCAAAGCTTTCAGACTGCCAGAGGACCGTAGCTGTGGTAAGCCGGTTTGCTCATTTGACGTTAGATGTCACCTGCAAGAACTTCACCCGCATCTGGTTTATGCTGCTACCCGTTGTTAGGCGACAACAAGGGCACATGTAGCAAATGCTTTTTCCTGGCCCATTTTGCTAGGCCACGCTCTTCTGTGGCTCTTTAGTGCTTGCCAAACTCCTCTGTGCCTGTTGCTGCTTCCATCTGACAAGGAGCACAGCCTTCTGACAGCTGCTTTCAACTTGCCTAAGAAGGAGCTTGGCCATTGGAATGTGCGGCAAATCTGTGTGTGCGGAAGGCGCAGGTGCCAGCTCCAGACAAAAGCGATCCCCCGGTTCAGTTTCTATTTGCCAGACGCATTGGAAATGTTTTCCACTGGCATTCGCGCCAAGAGTCGCAGGTTGCTTAACTCAGGAGCTCTGAGAATGGAACGGCAAGAGGTGTTCCGCTTTCGTCATAAACAGTGCTCCAGAGCGCTTGGCAACGGGCACAACGAAACGTGTGTGCGGGATAGTGACCATTCCCGCCTAGTGCTGGCAATGCACGAGCACTGCCAAAAGGCACAGGAAGGCGCTTAGCATCCGGCTTGTGCGCAAAGCTTTCAGACTGCCAGAGGACCGTAGCTGTGGTAAGCCGGCTTGCTCATTTGACGTTAGATGTCACCTGCAAGAACTTCACCCGCATCTGGTTTATGCTGCTACCCGTTGTTAGGCGACAACAAGGGCACATGTAGCAAATGCTTTTTCCTGGCCCATTTTGCTAGGCCACGCTCTTCTGTGGCTCTTTAGTGCTTGCCAAACTCCTCTGTGCCTGCTGCTGCTTCCATCTGACAAGGAGCACAGCCTTCTGACAGCTGCTTTCAACTTGCCTAAGAAGGAGCTTGGCCATTGGAATGTGCGGCAAATCTGAGTGTGCGGAAGGCGCAGGTGCCAGCTCCAGACAGAAGCGATCCCCCGGTTCAGTTTGTATTTGCCAGACGCATTGGAAATGTTTTCCACTGGCATTCGCGCCAGGAGTCGCAGGTTGCTTAACTCGGGAGCTCTGAGAATGGAACGGCAAGAGGTGTTCCGCTTTCGTCATAAACAGTGCTCCAGAGCGCTTGGCAACGGGCACAACGAAACGTGTGTGCGGGATAGTGACCATTCCCGCCTAGTGCTGGCAATGCACGAGCACTGCCAAAAGGCACAGGAAGGCGCTTAGCATCCGGCTTGTGCGCAAAGCTTTCAGACTGCCAGAGGACCGTAGCTGTGGTAAGCCGGTTTGCTCATTTGACGTTAGATGTCACCTGCAAGAACTTCACCCGCATCTGGTTTATGCTGCTACCCGTTGTTAGGCGACAACAAGGGCACATGTAGCAAATGCTTTTTCCTGGCCCATTTTGCTAGGCCACGCTCTTCTGTGGCTCTTTAGTGCTTGCCAAACTCCTCTGTGCCTGTTGCTGCTTCCATCTGACAAGGAGCACAGACTTCTGACAGCTGCTTTCAACTTGCCTAAGAAGGAGCTTGGCCATTGGAATGTGCGGCAAATCTGAGTGTGCGGAAGGCGCAGGTGCCAGCTCCAGACAGAAGCGATCCCCCGGTTCAGTTTCTATTTGCCAGACGCATTGGAAATGTTTTCCACTGGCATTCGCGCCAAGAGTCGCAGGTTGCTTAACTCAGGAGCTCTGAGAATGGAACGGCAAGAGGTGTTCCGCTTTCGTCATAAACAGTGCTCCAGAGCGCTTGGCAACGGGCACAACGAAACGTGTGTGCGGGATAGTGACCATTCCCGCCTAGTGCTGGCAATGCACGAGCACTGCCAAAAGGCACAGGAAGGCGCTTAGCATCCGGCTTGTACGCAAAGCTTTCAGACTGCCAGAGGACCGTAGCTGTGGTAAGCCGGTTTGCTCATTTGACGTTAGATGTCACCTGCAAGAACTTCACCCGCATCTGGTTTATGCTGCTACCCGTTGTTAGGCGACAACAAGGGCACATGTAGCAAATGCTTTTTCCTGGCCCATTTTGCTAGGCCACGCTCTTCTGTGGCTCTTTAGTGCTTGCCAAACTCCTCTGTGCCTGCTGCTGCTTCCATCTGACAAGGAGCACAGCCTTCTGACAGCTGCTTTCAACTTGCCTAAGAAGGAGCTTGGCCATTGGAATGTGCGGCAAATCTGAGTGTGCGGAAGGCGCAGGTGCCAGCTCCAGACAGAAGCGATCCCCCGGTTCAGTTTCTATTTGCCAGACGCATTGGAAATGTTTTCCACTGGCATTCGCACCAAGAGTCGCAGGTTGCTTAACTCAGGAGCTCTGAGAATGGAACGGCAAGAGGTGTTCCGCTTTCGTCATAAACAGTGCTCCAGAGCGCTTGGCAACGGGCACAACGAAACGTGTGTGCGGGATAGTGACCATTCCCGCCTAGTGCTGGCAATGCACGAGCACTGCCAAAAGGCACAGGAAGGCGCTTAGCATCCGGCTTGTGCGCAAAGCTTTCAGACTGCCAGAGGACCGTAGCTGTGGTAAGCCGGTTTGCTCATTTGACGTTAGATGTCACCTGCAAGAACTTCACCCGCATCTGGTTTATGCTGCTACCCGTTGTTAGGCGACAACAAGGGCACATGTAGCAAATGCTTTTTCTTGGCCCATTTTGCTAGGCCACGCTCTTCTGTGGCTCTTTAGTGCTTGCCAAACTCCTCTGTGCCTGCTGCTGCTTCCATCTGAAAAGGAGCACAGCCTTCTGACAGCTGCTTTCAACTTGCTTAAGAAGGAGCTTGGCCATTGGAATGTGCGGCAAATCTGAGTGTGCGGAAGGCGCAGGTGCCAGCTCCAGACAAAAGCGATCCCCCGGTTCAGTTTCTATTTGCCAGACGCATTGGAAATGTTTTCCACTGGCATTCGCGCCAGGAGTCGCAGGTTGCTTAACTCAGGAGCTCTGAGAATGGAACGGCAAGAGGTGTTCCGCTTTCGTCATAAACAGTGCTCCAGAGCGCTTGGCAACGGGCACAACGAAACGTGTGTGCGGGATAGTGACCATTCCCGCCTAGTGCTGGCAATGCACGAGCACTGCCAAAAGGCACAGGAAGGCGCTTAGCATCCGGCTTGTGCGCAAAGCTTTCAGACAGCCAGAGGACCGTAGCTGTGGTAAGCCGGTTTGCTCATTTGACGTTAGATGTCACCTGCAAGAACTTCACCCGCATCTGGTTTATGCTGCTACCCGTTGTTAGGCGACAACAAGGGCACATGTAGCAAATGCTTTTTCTTGGCCCATTTTGCTAGGCCACGCTCTTCTGTGGCTCTTTAGTGCTTGCCAAACTCCTCTGTGCCTGCTGCTGCTTCCATCTGACAAGGAGCACAGCCTTCTGACAGCTGCTTTCAACTTGCTTAAGAAGGAGCTTGGCCATTGGAATGTGCGGCAAATCTGAGTGTGCGGAAGGCGCAGGTGCCAGCTCCAGACAAAAGCGATCCCCCGGTTCAGTTTCTATTTGCCAGACGCATTGGAAATGTTTTCCACTGGCATTCGCGCCAGGAGTCGCAGGTTGCTTAACTCAGGAGCTCTGAGAATGGAACGGCAAGAGGTGTTCCGCTTTCGTCATAAACAGTGCTCCAGAGCGCTTGGCAACGGGCACAACGAAACGTGTGTGCGGGATAGTGACCATTCACGCCTAGTACTGGCATGCACGAGCACTGCCAAAAGGCACAGGAAGGCGCTTAGCATCCGGCTTGTGCGCAAAGCTTTCAGACTGCCAGAGGACCGTAGCTGTGGTAAGCCGGTTTGCTCATTTGACGTTAGATGTCACCTGCAAGAACTTCACCCGCATCTGGTTTATGCTGCTACCCGTTGTTAGGCGACAACAAGGGCACATGTAGCAAATGCTTTTTCCTGGCCCATTTTGCTAGGCCACGCTCTTCTGTGGCTCTTTAGTGCTTGCCAAACTCCTCTGTGCCTGTTGCTGCTTCCATCTGACAAGGAGCACAGACTTCTGACAGCTGCTTTCAACTTGCCTAAGAAGGAGCTTGGCCATTGGAATGTGCGGCAAATCTGAGTGTGCGGAAGGCGCAGGTGCCAGCTCCAGACAGAAGCGATCCCCCGGTTCAGTTTCTATTTGCCAGACGCATTGGAAATGTTTTCCACTGGCATTCGCGCCAAGAGTCGCAGGTTGCTTAACTCAGGAGCTCTGAGAATGGAACGGCAAGAGGTGTTCCGCTTTCGTCATAAACAGTGCTCCAGAGCGCTTGGCAACGGGCACAACGAAACGTGTGTGCGGGATAGTGACCATTCCCGCCTAGTGCTGGCAATGCACGAGCACTGCCAAAAGGCACAGGAAGGCGCTTAGCATCCGGCTTGTACGCAAAGCTTTCAGACTGCCAGAGGACCGTAGCTGTGGTAAGCCGGTTTGCTCATTTGACGTTAGATGTCACCTGCAAGAACTTCACCCGCATCTGGTTTATGCTGCTACCCGTTGTTAGGCGACAACAAGGGCACATGTAGCAAATGCTTTTTCCTGGCCCATTTTGCTAGGCCACGCTCTTCTGTGGCTCTTTAGTGCTTGCCAAACTCCTCTGTGCCTGCTGCTGCTTCCATCTGACAAGGAGCACAGCCTTCTGACAGCTGCTTTCAACTTGCCTAAGAAGGAGCTTGGCCATTGGAATGTGCGGCAAATCTGAGTGTGCGGAAGGCGCAGGTGCCAGCTCCAGACAGAAGCGATCCCCCGGTTCAGTTTCTATTTGCCAGACGCATTGGAAATGTTTTCCACTGGCATTCGCGCCAAGAGTCGCAGATTGCTTAACTCAGGAGCTCTGAGAATGGAACGGCAAGAGGTGTTCCGCTTTCGTCATAAACAGTGCTCCAGAGCGCTTGGCAACGGGCACAACGAAACGTGTGTGCGGGATAGTGACCATTCCCGCCTAGTGCTGGCAATGCACGAGCACTGCCAAAAGGCACAGGAAGGCGCTTAGCATCCGGCTTGTGCGCAAAGCTTTCAGACTGCCAGAGGACCGTAGCTGTGGTAAGCCGGTTTGCTCATTTGACGTTAGATGTCACCTGCAAGAACTTCACCCGCATCTGGTTTATGCTGCTACCCGTTGTTAGGCGACAACAAGGGCACATGTAGCAAATGCTTTTTCCTGGCCCATTTTGCTAGGCCACGCTCTTCTGTGGCTCTTTAGTGCTTGCCAAACTCCTCTGTGCCTGTTGCTGCTTCCATCTGACAAGGAGCACAGCCTTCTGACAGCTGCTTTCAACTTGCCTAAGAAGGAGCTTGGCCATTGGAATGTGCGGCAAATCTGTGTGTGCGGAAGGCGCAGGTGCCAGCTCCAGACAAAAGCGATCCCCCGGTTCAGTTTGTATTTGCCAGACGCATTGGAAATGTTTTCCACTGGCATTCGCGCCAAGAGTCGCAGGTTGCTTAACTCAGGAGCTCTGAGAATGGAACGGCAAGAGGTGTTCCGCTTTCGTCATAAACAGTGCTCCAGAGCGCTTGGCAACGGGCACAACGAAACGTGTGTGCGGGATAGTGACCATTCCCGCCTAGTGCTGGCAATGCACGAGCACTGCCAAAAGGCACAGGAAGGCGCTTAGCATCCGGCTTGTGCGCAAAGCTTTCAGACTGCCAGAGGACCGTAGCTGTGGTAAGCCGGTTTGCTCATTTGACGTTAGATGTCACCTGCAAGAACTTCACCCGCATCTGGTTTATGCTGCTACCCGTTGTTAGGCGACAACAAGGGCACATGTAGCAAATGCTTTTTCCTGGCCCATTTTGCTAGGCCACGCTCTTCTGTGGCTCTTTAGTGCTTGCCAAACTCCTCTGTGCCTGCTGCTGCTTCCATCTGACAAGGAGCACAGCCTTCTGACAGCTGCTTTCAACTTGCTTAAGAAGGAGCTTGGCCATTGGAATGTGCGGCAAATCTGAGTGTGCGGAAGGCGCAGGTGCCAGCTCCAGACAAAAGCGATCCCCCGGTTCAGTTTCTATTTGCCAGACGCATTGGAAATGTTTTCCACTGGCATTCGCGCCAGGAGTCGCAGGTTGCTTAACTCAGGAGCTCTGAGAATGGAACGGCAAGAGGTGTTCCGCTTTCGTCATAAACAGTGCTCCAGAGCGCTTGGCAACGGGCACAACGAAACGTGTGTGCGGGATAGTGACCATTCCCGCCTAGTGCTGGCAATGCACGAGCACTGCCAAAAGGCACAGGAAGGCGCTTAGCATCCGGCTTGTGCGCAAAGCTTTCAGACTGCCAGAGGACCGTAGCTGTGGTAAGCCGGTTTGCTCATTTGACGTTAGATGTCACCTGCAAGAACTTCACCCGCATCTGGTTTATGCTGCTACCCGTTGTTAGGCGACAACAAGGGCACATGTAGCAAATGCTTTTTCCTGGCCCATTTTGCTAGGCCACGCTCTTCTGTGGCTCTTTAGTGCTTGCCAAACTCCTCTGTGCCTGCTGCTGCTTCCATCTGACAAGGAGCACAGCCTTCTGACAGCTGCTTTCAACTTGCCTAAGAAGGAGCTTGGCCATTGGAATGTGCGGCAAATCTGAGTGTGCGGAAGGCGCAGGTGCCAGCTCCAGACAAAAGCGATCCCCCGGTTCAGTTTCTATTTGCCAGACGCATTGGAAATGTTTTCCACTGGCATTCGCGCCAAGAGTCGCAGGTTGCTTAACTCAGGAGCTCTGAGAATGGAACGGCAAGGTGTTCCGCTTTCGTCATAAACAGTGCTCCAGAGCGCTTGGCAACGGGCACAACGAAACGTGTGTGCGGGATAGTGACCATTCACGCCTAGTACTGGCATGCACGAGCACTGCCAAAAGGCACAGGAAGGCGCTTAGCATCCGGCTTGTGCGCAAAGCTTTCAGACTGCCAGAGGACCGTAGCTGTGGTAAGCCGGTTTGCTCATTTGACGTTAGATGTCACCTGCAAGAACTTCACCCGCATCTGGTTTATGCTGCTACCCGTTGTTAGGCGACAACAAGGGCACATGTAGCAAATGCTTTTTCCTGGCCCATTTTGCTAGGCCACGCTCTTCTGTGGCTCTTTAGTGCTTGCCAAACTCCTCTGTGCCTGCTGCTGCTTCCATCTGACAAGGAGCACAGCCTTCTGACAGCTGCTTTCAACTTGCCTAAGAAGGAGCTTGGCCATTGGAATGTGCGGCAAATCTGAGTGTGCGGAAGGCGCAGGTGCCAGCTCCAGACAAAAGCGATCCCCCGGTTCAGTTTCTATTTGCCAGATGCATTGGAAATGTTTTCCACTGGCATTCGCGCCAGGAGTCGCAGGTTGCTTAACTCAGGAGCTCTGAGAATGGAACGGCAAGAGGTGTTCCGCTTTCGTCATAAACAGTGCTCCAGAGCGCTTGGCAACGGGCACAACGAAACGTGTGTGCGGGATAGTGACCATTCCCGCCTAGTGCTGGCAATGCACGAGCACTGCCAAAAGGCACAGGAAGGCGCTTAGCATCCGGCTTGTGCGCAAAGCTTTCAGACTGCCAGAGGACCGTAGCTGTGGTAAGCCGGTTTGCTCATTTGACGTTAGATGTCACCTGCAAGAACTTCACCCGCATCTGGTTTATGCTGCTACCCGTTGTTAGGCGACAACAAGGGCACATGTAGCAAATGCTTTTTCCTGGCCCATTTTGCTAGGCCACGCTCTTCTGTGGCTCTTTAGTGCTTGCCAAACTCCTCTGTGCCTGTTGCTGCTTCCATCTGACAAGGAGCACAGACTTCTGACAGCTGCTTTCAACTTGCCTAAGAAGGAGCTTGGCCATTGGAATGTGCGGCAAATCTGAGTGTGCGGAAGGCGCAGGTGCCAGCTCCAGACAGAAGCGATCCCCCGGTTCAGTTTCTATTTGCCAGACGCATTGGAAATGTTTTCCACTGGCATTCGCGCCAAGAGTCGCAGGTTGCTTAACTCAGGAGCTCTGAGAATGGAACGGCAAGAGGTGTTCCGCTTTCGTCATAAACAGTGCTCCAGAGCGCTTGGCAACGGGCACAACGAAACGTGTGTGCGGGATAGTGACCATTCCCGCCTAGTGCTGGCAATGCACGAGCACTGCCAAAAGGCACAGGAAGGCGCTTAGCATCCGGCTTGTGCGCAAAGCTTTCAGACTGCCAGAGGACCGTAGCTGTGGTAAGCCGGTTTGCTCATTTGACGTTAGATGTCACCTGCAAGAACTTCACCCGCATCTGGTTTATGCTGCTACCCGTTGTTAGGCGACAACAAGGGCACATGTAGCAAATGCTTTTTCCTGGCCCATTTTGCTAGGCCACGCTCTTCTGTGGCTCTTTAGTGCTTGCCAAACTCCTCTGTGCCTGCTGCTGCTTCCATCTGACAAGGAGCACAGCCTTCTGACAGCTGCTTTCAACTTGCCTAAGAAGGAGCTTGGCCATTGGAATGTGCGGCAAATCTGAGTGTGCGGAAGGCGCAGGTGCCAGCTCCAGACAAAAGCGATCCCCCGGTTCAGTTTCTATTTGCCAGACGCATTGGAAATGTTTTCCACTGGCATTCGCGCCAAGAGTCGCAGGTTGCTTAACTCAGGAGCTCTGAGAATGGAACGGCAAGAGGTGTTCCGCTTTCGTCATAAACAGTGCTCCAGAGCGCTTGGCAACGGGCACAACGAAACGTGTGTGCGGGATAGTGACCATTCCCGCCTAGTGCTGGCAATGCACGAGCACTGCCAAAAGGCACAGGAAGGCGCTTAGCATCCGGCTTGTGCGCAAAGCTTTCAGGCTGCCAGAGGACCGTAGCTGTGGTAAGCCGGTTTGCTCATTTGACGTTAGATGTCACCTGCAAGAACTTCACCCGCATCTGGTTTATGCTGCTACCCGTTGTTAGGCGACAACAAGGGCACATGTAGCAAATGCTTTTTCCTGGCCCATTTTGCTAGGCCACGCTCTTCTGTGGCTCTTTAGTGCTTGCCAAACTCCTCTGTGCCTGCTGCTGCTTCCATCTGAAAAGGAGCACAGCCTTCTGACAGCTGCTTTCAACTTGCCTAAGAAGGAGCTTGGCCATTGGAATGTGCGGCAAATCTGAGTGTGCGGAAGGCGCAGGTGCCAGCTCCAGACAAAAGCGATCCCCCGGTTCAGTTTCTATTTGCCAGACGCATTGGAAATGTTTTCCACTGGCATTCGCGCCAGGAGTCGCAGGTTGCTTAACTCAGGAGCTCTGAGAATGGAACGGCAAGAGGTGTTCCGCTTTCGTCATAAACAGTGCTCCAGAGCGCTTGGCAACGGGCACAACGAAACGTGTGTGCGGGATAGTGACCATTCCCGCCTAGTGCTGGCAATGCACGAGCACTGCCAAAAGGCACAGGAAGGCGCTTAGCATCCGGCTTGTGCGCAAAGCTTTCAGACTGCCAGAGGACCGTAGCTGTGGTAAGCCGGTTTGCTCATTTGACGTTAGATGTCACCTGCAAGAACTTCACCCGCATCTGGTTTATGCTGCTACCCGTTGTTAGGCGACAACAAGGGCACATGTAGCAAATGCTTTTTCCTGGCCCATTTTGCTAGGCCACGCTCTTCTGTGGCTCTTTAGTGCTTGCCAAACTCCTCTGTGCCTGTTGCTGCTTCCATCTGACAAGGAGCACAGCCTTCTGACAGCTGCTTTCAACTTGCCTAAGAAGGAGCTTGGCCATTGGAATGTGCGGCAAATCTGAGTGTGCGGAAGGCGCAGGTGCCAGCTCCAGACAGAAGCGATCCCCCGGTTCAGTTTCTATTTGCCAGACGCATTGGAAATGTTTTCCACTGGCATTCGCGCCAAGAGTCGCAGGTTGCTTAACTCAGGAGCTCTGAGAATGGAACGGCAAGAGGTGTTCCGCTTTCGTCATAAACAGTGCTCCAGAGCGCTTGGCAACGGGCACAACGAAACGTGTGTGCGGGATAGTGACCATTCCCGCCTAGTGCTGGCAATGCACGAGCACTGCCAAAAGGCACAGGAAGGCGCTTAGCATCCGGCTTGTGCGCAAAGCTTTCAGGCTGCCAGAGGACCGTAGCTGTGGTAAGCCGGTTTGCTCATTTGACGTTAGATGTCACCTGCAAGAACTTCACCCGCATCTGGTTTATGCTGCTACCCGTTGTTAGGCGACAACAAGGGCACATGTAGAAAATGCTTTTTCCTGGCCCATTTTGCTAGGCCACGCTCTTCTGTGGCTCTTTAGTGCTTGCCAAACTCCTCTGTGCCTGTTGCTGCTTCCATCTGACAAGGAGCACAGCCTTCTGACAGCTGCTTTCAACTTGCCTAAGAAGGAGCTTGGCCATTGGAATGTGCGGCAAATCTGAGTGTGCGGAAGGCGCAGGTGCCAGCTCCAGACAGAAGCGATCCCCCGGTTCAGTTTCTATTTGCCAGACGCATTGGAAATGTTTTCCACTGGCATTCGCGCCAAGAGTCGCAGGTTGCTTAACTCAGGAGCTCTGAGAATGGAACGGCAAGAGGTGTTCCGCTTTCGTCATAAACAGTGCTCCAGAGCGCTTGGCAACGGGCACAACGAAACGTGTGTGCGGGATAGTGACCATTCCCGCCTAGTGCTGGCAATGCACGAGCACTGCCAAAAGGCACAGGAAGGCGCTTAGCATCCGGCTTGTGCGCAAAGCTTTCAGACTGCCAGAGGACCGTAGCTGTGGTAAGCCGGTTTGCTCATTTGACGTTAGATGTCACCTGCAAGAACTTCACCCGCATCTGGTTTATGCTGCTACCCGTTGTTAGGCGACAACAAGGGCACATGTAGCAAATGCTTTTTCCTGGCCCATTTTGCTAGGCCACGCTCTTCTGTGGCTCTTTAGTGCTTGCCAAACTCCTCTGTGCCTGTTGCTGCTTCCATCTGACAAGGAGCACAGCCTTCTGACAGCTGCTTTCAACTTGCTTAAGAAGGAGCTTGGCCATTGGAATGTGCGGCAAATCTGAGTGTGCGGAAGGCGCAGGTGCCAGCTCCAGACAAAAGCGATCCCCCGGTTCAGTTTCTATTTGCCAGACGCATTGGAAATGTTTTCCACTGGCATTCGCGCCAGGAGTCGCAGGTTGCTTAACTCAGGAGCTCTGAGAATGGAACGGCAAGAGGTGTTCCGCTTTCGTCATAAACAGTGCTCCAGAGCGCTTGGCAACGGGCACAACGAAACGTGTGTGCGGGATAGTGACCATTCCCGCCTAGTGCTGGCAATGCACGAGCACTGCCAAAAGGCACAGGAAGGCGCTTAGCATCCGGCTTGTGCGCAAAGCTTTCAGACTGCCAGAGGACCGTAGCTGTGGTAAGCCGGCTTGCTCATTTGACGTTAGATGTCACCTGCAAGAACTTCACCCGCATCTGGTTTATGCTGCTACCCGTTGTTAGGCGACAACAAGGGCACATGTAGCAAATGCTTTTTCCTGGCCCATTTTGCTAGGCCACGCTCTTCTGTGGCTCTTTAGTGCTTTCCAAACTCCTCTGTGACTGCTGCTGCTTCCATCTGACAAGGAGCACAGCCTTCTGACAGCTGCTTTCAACTTGCCTAAGAAGGAGCTTGGCCATTGGAATGTGCGGCAAATCTGAGTGTGCGGAAGGCGCAGGTGCCAGCTCCAGACAGAAGCGATCCCCCGGTTCAGTTTCTATTTGCCAGACGCATTGGAAATGTTTTCCACTGGCATTCGCGCCAAGAGTCGCAGGTTGCTTAACTCAGGAGCTCTGAGAATGGAACGGCAAGAGGTGTTCCGCTTTCGTCATAAACAGTGCTCCAGAGCGCTTGGCAACGGGCACAACGAAACGTGTGTGCGGGATAGTGACCATTCCCGCCTAGTGCTGGCAATGCACGAGCACTGCCAAAAGGCACAGGAAGGCGCTTAGCATCCGGCTTGTGCGCAAAGCTTTCAGACTGCCAGAGGACCGTAGCTGTGGTAAGCCGGCTTGCTCATTTGACGTTAGATGTCACCTGCAAGAACTTCACCCGCATCTGGTTTATGCTGCTACCCGTTGTTAGGCGACAACAAGGGCACATGTAGCAAATGCTTTTTCCTGGCCCATTTTGCTAGGCCACGCTCTTCTGTGGCTCTTTAGTGCTTGCCAAACTCCTCTGTGCCTGCTGCTGCTTCCATCTGACAAGGAGCACAGCCTTCTGACAGCTGCTTTCAACTTGCCTAAGAAGGAGCTTGGCCATTGGAATGTGCGGCAAATCTGAGTGTGCGGAAGGCGCAGGTGCCAGCTCCAGACAGAAGCGATCCCCCGGTTCAGTTTCTATTTGCCAGACGCATTGGAAATGTTTTCCACTGGCATTCGCGCCAAGAGTCGCAGGTTGCTTAACTCAGGAGCTCTGAGAATGGAACGGCAAGAGGTGTTCCGCTTTCGTCATAAACAGTGCTCCAGAGCGCTTGGCAACGGGCACAACGAAACGTGTGTGCGGGATAGTGACCATTCCCGCCTAGTGCTGGCAATGCACGAGCACTGCCAAAAGGCACAGGAAGGCGCTTAGCATCCGGGTTGTGCGCAAAGCTTTCAGACTGCCAGAGGACCGTAGCTGTTGATGCCGAATTTTGCCCCAAAAGGCGATAAAATAACTGTCTAAGAGACTCAGTTTAAGTCAGATAGACAGGAGGTATTTTATTAACAACGTGCACGTTGGGGAAATCTCTAAAGGGATTTTTCCAAAGTCTTACAGCAAAAGCGTGCCTTTTATACAGTTTTAGGTTTGGGATTACATCATGTCCATGCATATTCATATGGGGCGTGCCGTAGGCGGAGCGTGGGCGGAAACTTCTGTTTTGAGGATCTTTTCGGGGGTCGTTCCGGTCGGCCTTCATCGTGGGCGAGGGTCTTCGAGGAGTCTTCCTCTTTAAACTTTTGAACTTCTCTCCAAATTTGGTCCATTCCCGGTGTAGTTGGCTGAGTTCCTAAGCTTTGGCCAGGCTCCTAGGGTCAACTTGACATATTGGCATTAGGCATGCTTTAGCTTTGGCTCGAAGTACGCTTTGTCCGGTGGTTTCCATCCTTATCTTCCTCTCCTGTCATTGTGTTCCTAGTCCTAGCCAATTTATTGCTCCGGGTATTTCCTAAATGCTATACTTTCTTCAAATGCTTCACATTCTATGTTTTAACCCATTATCTCTCGAAGGCTATCTATTTTATGGCTTCATTCCCCCCTTTTCTTATGACTTACGAATTCTTTCGTCAAGGTCTGATCCTAAGAGCGCTGATGCGCTCGTACCATAGCCCAAACCATTTGGGTCCTTTTCATTATGATCCTTAGCTTCCACCACATAAAAATATTTGTGAAAGTTAATACCAACAGGGCTACAACTACCAATATCATTGGGTGCACCAGGTAATTGAAAACTTGTGTAGCTGTTGGGGAAAATCCTGTGAAGATATCCCACCAATGATGCTGGCCTACTTGTTCTACTTCGGTGAGGACATTCTTTATTCTTTCTGAATCATGTTCTACCTGCCATACCATCCGTTTAGTCGTTTGATTCACTCTTTGCACCAATTTCTTTACTTTAGGGTGTGCGAGCATTGCTTTAAGAATTTTGACATCCATCCCTATTTGCAACTCTGGTATTTCTCGATACAGGTTAAAATCTGTGTTAAGTAGCTGTTGAGTAGTTATTGGGACAGTATAATGAAAATCGCAACCCACTATTTTGGTAAAGTTGCACACACAAAAGTTAGTATTGTTAGTTTCCTCTTGGCAATTATCTATAGTGACATTGTCACAGGCTGTCCGTACGCAAGCACACCCATTCCCTATATAGTAAACTTGTGACTGTGTTCTATTATGCAAAAGCACTTCAAAGGTGCACACTCTATTTTCAGCATCTAAGCATAAATCTTCTGCTTCTACTACAGCGTTTTCGCAAACATAGCCTAGCTGTCCTCTAGGAATACATGCTTCCGTGCTAACCGATTGCCACTTATTTTTGGTATAATCATAACTGGCCCAAACATTGTGATCTATTGGCTTGACAATGACATCTTGTTGTATTGTCCCTAAGGTGAGGATAGGAAAAATAGCTCTTTTCTCTGCCGCACTGATGGTGAGGACATAAGCTTCGATATGTTCCTGTTGAGGTTCATAAGTGAAATTTACTAACTGCCACCAGGCTTGATGGTCTTTCTCGAATTGTGTAGTATGATTGTCCTTTAATATTGTTTCCCTTAGTTCTTGAGGTAATATACCTGACGTTCCTTCTCTCATTATTCCTGCCGCTACTGATTGTACCCACTGTTGTGTCTGAGAGCATTGGACAGCGAGTGCAATGTCTTTACTAAGTTCTCCTGTGTAATCAGCGAGCTTTACAAAATCCTCTGCAGTATGGTTTGCTACCATGGTTAGTAATTTTACTACTAGCGATTGTGTTTCTGCCAATGTAAGCATAGATGAACTCAGCGGCACTTTGAGTTTTCCTAAGTTGGTGGTGACAGTGCTCAATTTGTTCACCAATACTTCTTGATCTACTGCATTCAGTATTCCAAATCCAGTACCAACCCATCCACTTATATCCCTTTGCGCCCGCCTGTGATAGGACCTAGTTGCTAACCATGCATTCCATCCCTTAAGGCTTTGCTGTACAAATGGTCGGCAATCCTTCTGCAGATGCGTAACATCGGCATGTATATTCATCTGCACCTTTTTCAGGGAATAAGTGGGATCCAATAATAATTTTAGTTCATTAGATTTCCTTATCACTTGAGGCCCTACAAAGGTTAAATTGTGCACTACTTTGCATTCCGCTGGTGGAGTGGTTTCTTGGGGCAAGTCTAGATTTGGATATAAGGAGATCCCGTCTTCCGATAGTGCCACCTTATATTCAACAGCATGCCCACCAGGGACCCCCTCTAGGCTAAGACCTTGTTCCGGTATCTTCAACTGTCTTTCGCATATGAACGACATCGATTGATCCAATCTAAATGCCATCTCACACCGTGCCTTCCCTTCCTCGGGACCACCAGATGCCACGATCTTTCCCGCAGGAAAAAGAAGAGGGTGAGGGTCAAGGGTTATGTTTTGAGGACGCAGCTCCCCAAGCGAATCTTCTCTATAAATTACTGTGTTTTGGGGCTGTGATCCGGTTGGATCTTCCCGGAAATCACTCCACCGACATGAAATTGGGCCCTTTTGCTGCCTCCAAATAGTGGGCTTGCCCATTTTTACCGGACTAAAGGTAATTAGGTTATGTTCGGATGCTGATTTCCTCAAGGATCGAATTGTTAATACTAACTGCCTTGTTTTTCCTTCCACTGAGTCAAGCTCTCGACACCCAATTTGGATTTGGTCTCCCTTGTATGCTACCATGGAAGGTTGATGCCATAATCTACTTGCGTATGGCTGATTGTTACGTAGGGCATATACCTCGAAATAGGGTCCCTTCGCTCCCCATTCCAGGTGAATACACTGGTGTGCGTGAGACCATGGGTCTATTGGGGCAGAGTCTTGGGGAAGAACTATACTTATCGAGAGTCCAACGATCAGGGTTGAAAGGGCCTGTGGTGAAGTCAAGATCATGATGTCCGTTCCTCTTGTTTACTCTCTGGAGCTTTCTTGACCCGCGAGTAATGAATCCACGTAGGTCGCTCCTTGATCCGGACCGCGGTGAAGGTGGTCAGCAGCACTTGGAAAGGTCCCTCCCACTTCTCTTGCAGGGGTTTTCCTAAAAGATTCTTAACATACACCCAATCACCGGGATTAAACGGATGCAATTTACAATCAGGTTGTTTAGGTTGGTGCTCTATCACCACGGTAGCATTCTTATCCAATTGTTTCCCCACTGTAATTACATAATCATAAATGTACTGGTTACCGATTTGGCCTATGGCATCCCCGTTTACAACTTGCATAGCATAAGGTCTACCATACAGGATTTCGAATGGGCTTAGCTTCTCTTTCGACCTTGGTTTGACTCTCAGCCTCAGCAGAGCAATAGGCAAGGCTTGATACCATTGCAAATTAGTCTCTTGGCATATTTTGGCAATTTGCTGCTTAATAAGATGATTCATTTTTTCTACTTGTCCACTGGCCTGTGGATGATAAGGCGTATGTAATTGCCATTTGATTTGTAATGCTTTGCTTATTGCTCTCACCACTTTCGCACAGAAGTGTGTACCCCTATCCGAGGAAATACTCTTCGGTACCCCAAACCGCGGAATGATTTCATTCAACAGTATTTTGGTCACTTCTCTTTCCTTGTTTGTCCTGCAAGGGAATGCTTCAGGCCACCCAGAAAATGTATCAGTTAATACCAACAAATATCGAAACCCCCCTTTTCTTGGGAGCTCAGAAAAATCAATTTGCCATACCTCACCTGGGAATTTACCTCGACTTATGGCTCCTTGGTGTATCTTGGTTCCCGTATTCGGGTTATTTTTCAGGCACCGTTCGCACTGGGATGTTACGTGCTTTATAGTAGTAAATAATTTCGGTCCTGCTATCCTGGTTTGCAAATATTGGTAAAGCGGATCCAAACCCCAATGGGCCTTCTCATGTTCTGCTTTTACAAACTGCCACATCACATTTCCTGGTACTACTAACTGTCCTGTTTCCAATTGACCCCAACCATTTTCTAATATTTTGCCCTTATTTCTTTGAATCCATCTATGGTCTGATTCCTGGTAATCTGGCTTGATACTGATATCCAGGTCTCCTGGTATTAGGGCCGTTATTCCCACTTCCCTAGACCTTGTGGCAGCCAATTTGGCCTCTGTATCTGCCTTTCTATTTCCTATTTCTGGAATAGTATTGCCTTTCAGATGTCCCTTACAATGCATTATGGCCACTTGAGCTGGGAGTTGGACCGCCTCTAGCAATCGCAGAACCTCCTCTGCATGTTTAACTGTTTTTCCTTGTGTAGTCAACAGTCCTCTTTCTTTCCAGATGGCCCCATGAGCATGTACAACAGAAAAGGCATATTTAGAGTCTGTCCATATATTGATTTGCATGTTCTCTGCCAATTCCAGAGCTCGAGTCAGAGCTATCAGTTCTGCCTTCTGGGCTGAAGTTCCTGTGGGCAAGGGGTTCGACTCAATTACCCTTTCTGTAGTAGTGACTGCATAACCAGCCATTCTTACTCCTTGCTTCACGAAGCTGCTGCCATCCGAGAACCAGTTGTCCGCATCTTCGAACGGCTCTTCTTTGAGGTCCGGGCGACTGGAATAGACAGCTTCAATTGTTTCCAGGCAGTTGTGTTCGATGGGTTCTGCCGGGGCTCTTCCTTCTAGAAATGAAGCTGGGTTCACAATGTTAGTTACCTGAATGGTTACATCATCTGATTCAGCCAGAACGGCCTGGTATTTTAGGAATCTGGAAGGCGACAACCAATGGTTGCCTTTCTGTTCCAGCACAGCCGACACGGTGTGGGATACTAGTACAGTCACCTTTTGGCCCAGCGTGAGCTTCCTGGCCTCTTCTATGTTAATTATCACTGCGGCCACTGCCCTCAGACAGCTTGGCCATCCTTTACTTACTTCATCCAATCGCTTAGAGAAGTAGGCCACAGCTCTCTTGTGTGGTCCCAGCTGCTGTGCTAGGACTCCTAAGGCCATCCCTTGTCGTTCGTGGGAGAACAGCCAGAATGGTTTTGATACATCTGGGAGACCTAAGGCTGGTGCTCTCATTAGTTCCATCTTCAGCTTCTTGAAGGCTTCTTCTGCCTCGGGAGTCCAAACTAGGATGTTCTTAGTCCCCTTCAACAAATCATACAGTGGTTTAGCAAGTATCCCGTACGAGTAGATCCATAGCCGACACCAACCTGTCATCCCCAAAAAGGCGCGCAGATCTCTCACCGTCTCTGGTTTGGGCATCTGGCAGATGGCCTCTTTCCTAGCTGCTCCCAGGGATTGCTGTCCTTTGGAGACTTCGTATCCCAGGTACACCACTTGTTTCTGTACCAGCTGTGCTTTCTGTTGAGAGACTCGATATCCACTTAAACCCAAGAAATTCAGCAAGGAAATAGTCCATTCAATGCATTCTTCCTCTGTCGCTGTTGCTATTAGGAGGTCGTCTACGTACTGCAGAAGGGTGCCATCTCCCAGCGGCCTTTCCCACTGTTCTAGTTCCTTGGCTAACTGATTCCCAAAAACCGTAGGGGAATTGCACCACCCTTGGGGCAACACTGTCCAGGTGAGTTGGGTCTTTCTTCCACTATCTACAGATTCCCACTCGAAGGCAAAAATCCTTTGACTCTCGAGAGCTAAGGGGAGGCAAAAGAACGCGTCTTTTAAATCTAATACGGTGAACCAGGCCAAATTCTCCTTCAGTCTGGTCAAAAGCGTGTATGGGTTAGCAACTACCGGATGCAATGCCTTAGTTATTTCATTTACTGCTCTCAAATCCTGGACTAACCTATAGGTTCCATTAGGTTTCTTGACTGGCAGGATTGGTGTATTAAAATCTGATTCGCATTCTACTAATAACCCCAGTTCCATAAACCTTCTGATTGTGGGCTCAATCCCTTTCCTATCTTCTATCCTCAGAGGGTATTGTTTCTTTTTCACCGGTTTTGTCCCAGCTTTAAGTTCAACGACAATCGGTGCTGCTTGTTTTGATTTTCCAGGTATATCAGTAGCCCACACCAATGGGTACGCCTTGCTCAGGATTTGCTCGAAATTGTGGCTTTCAGGTTTAGGCTCTACACAACTGATCGTTAGGCTTAAAGCTGTAATCAGTTGTTCTTCATTTACTTGAAACTCCAATTGATCTTTGTTAAACTTTATTACAGCCCCCAAGTTCTCCAATAAGTCTCTCCCTAGTAGGGGTTTTGGTGAATTTGGTAAATACAGGAACTGATGAATTCCCATTTGCTTCCCAATTTTGTATTTAATGGGTTTCAAAAAGTAAGCCTTTTCTGGTTGGCCTGTTGCTCCCACAACTTGTACAAATTCATCACTTTTAGGTACAAGTTCTTGATTTAAAACCGAAAAGGTTGCTCCCGTATCAATCAAAAAGTCTAATTCCTTTTTACCCTCCCCTAGCTCTATCTTAACCAGTGGGTCTGCTAGGGTACGGCCCACCGGTCCCCTTCATTCACTATCCTGAGGCGTGGTAGTAGTGGTGGCCATTAGCCTTTCCCTTAGCTGGGGGCATTCTCGCTTCCAGTGTCCCGTCTGCAGGCAGTACGCACATTGATTCGGCCCTACCCCGTTTGAATGGGGCTGGAGCCTCCTTCCCCTTCCTGCTGGGTTGTCTCTACCTCTTCCCCTGGTTCCAGGTTCCGAGTAGCCTGTCTTCTGAGCTGCCACTGCTACAGCCACTACTCGAGCTATCCTCCTGTCCTCCTTTTTCTTCTCCTCAACTTCTCTATTATTGTATACTTTCCACGCCTCATTCAGCAGTGTCTCTAGGTTTTTATTTGCCGGGTGCTCGAGCTTTTGTAATTTCTTTCTGATGTCTGGGTTACTCTGTCCCATCATTAACCCTAACAAATGCTGTTTCCCTTCCTCTGTTGCTGGGTCCAGGGGTGTGTATTGTCTCATTGCTGCCCTAAGCCTATCCAGAAATTCTGACGGGGTCTCATCCTTTCCCTGCCTGACATCATACAGCATCGACCAATTGACAGCCTTAGGGATCGCATTACGCAAGCCCATCGCTATCAATTTTCTATACTGCACTAGCCGTTGATAGTGTTCCGCGTTGCCCGGGTCCCACTCTGGTTTACTGCTGGGAAAATTATCTTCTAGTCTCCCCGATAATAGTTGGGCATGTCGCCTCCCCGTTTCCAATACGAGTTCCCTTTCCGTATCTGTCAACTCTGACAACATCACTTCTATATCCTCCCAATCAATATCTAAGTTCTTTGCCATTAGTTCAAACCTCTTTGCTACTCCCTCTGGATTCCTCCTGAAGTTCCTTGCCTCATCCCTCCAATTGTTCAAATCACTCGTCGAGAATGGCACCTTTACTCTAGTCTTTTCCCCTACCATTGGCATAACTTGTCGGAGAGGAGCTATCGTGCGATTCCCTTTCTCCCCTTGCTTTGCTTCCCCCCGTGCCACAGATCTGGTGTAATACGAGTGACTGGTCCCCTCCCCGGGATCTTCTTCCTGTGCCTCAATGCCTTCCCTATTCTTTCTTTTCTCTTTCTTTTTTCTCCCCTCCTGTTCTTCATTTTCCTCTCCTATCTCTATCACACAATCCATCCGATTCTCATCCTGCGTCTGTTGCCTTTTTTGTATCTGCCCGCTCTTATCCTGTCCCGGGCTGCGGTTCCTCTCATCCTCTGCTCCCCCTCCACTTCTCTTATCCTCTATCTGAATTACTATGTTCAGCTTCTGTGAGTTACTCTCTGCCTCCCTTTCGCATGTCTCATTATCATTCTTCTCGCTGTATCTCAATTTAGGGACGTCGCCTCCCGGTGAATTGCTTTTATCCCCAGTCCTTGGTGTACTGGTTTCCATTCTACAGACGCCTCCGTTTCTGGAGGTGTTGCTATCTCCATATGGACTGAGCTCGGGTATGCTACGTGTCTCCCTTCGGCTCTCTGCTTCTGACCCACTGCCTTCCTCCCCCTCAACTTCCAGTCTGGGTGGGCTGTCAGCATCCATGTAGCTCCCTGACCCCTGTGGACTATCTAGTCCCTGAGGGCTGTTTTTCCTCCCGTAAATCCCTGATTTTAATGGGCTGCCCTCCTTCCAACTGTTGTCTAGCCTCTGGGGGCTGTGCCCAAACTTAGATTTCCACCATCGTTCTAGTTCCTTTAATGGGGTAGGATCCCCTTGTTCCTCTTTTGGCCTGGGGAGGGGCCCTTCTCGTCCTGGGGCAAATGGATGGTATTCCCACAGGCTTATTTCGCTCTCCTTTCCACTGTCCCTTCTTGTTAACTTAAGACATTGTTGCCCAATGCTACATGCATCGCAGCAACGTTCTTTGGGCTTTGAATCTTTCTTATCTTTTTCCAGGGCTAGTACTAGAGGATCCTGAGGGGCTACATTAATTCCGCACTCTTTTTGCCACTCAGGTTTATTCCTCAAGGTGAAAAACATGTCTGCGTACATCACCTCATCCCACTTATTGAGTCGGCGGAGGAAGAGCATTAGTTGTAAAATGGTATTATAATTAATTGTTCCCTCGGGTGGCCATTTCTCATTATCATCTAACTTATACAATGGCCACCACTGCGTACAATATTTGAGAAGTGTCTTTTTACTTATGTTTCCCCCCGGAATCCCTCCCAGGTCCTTCCAATGCTTCAGGATGCACCCTAAGGGGGTTTTCATATTTACGTCCTTACTCTGTTGACCTCCCATGACTATCCCCTGTATCTGCGTTTCCTGTTAACCGAAACAGTCCCTCTCTCGCAACCACGATATGCTGATATATTTTAACACTTCATGCACACAATCTCAATCGCTTCGTCCGTTTCCGACCTGGCTTCTCGCGAAGAACAGGAAATGCGGAGCAGGACTCCCTCTCGCTTCGCAGCTACGCTGCGTCTCACTCACCCTCACATACAACACACACTTATAAAATAAAATTATTTTACCAGGTTTGGTCACAAAAAAATCGCCCACAAACTGTGAGGTACCGGCTTCCCAAAATCAAGGCATGTAGACAGCACAATGCACGTTTCAATCTATTACATAAAGAGTGACAAGATGTCTCCTATAAAACTTTGCAACAAACACACAAAACGAACACACAAAACACATACAAACACCAATGGTACCAAAACCTATGACACAAAACACATACAAACACCAATGGTACCAAAACCTATGACACAAAACACATACAAACACCAATGGTACCAAAACCTATGACACAAAACACATACAAACACCAATGGTACCAAAACCTATGACACAAAACACATACAAACACCAATGGTACCAAAACCTATGATGTTCGAGATATCGAACACAAATGGTACCAATTAGGGACAAACACCAATGGTACCAAAACCTATGATGTCCGAGATATCGAACACAAATGGTACCAATTAGGGATTTTTACCAGGGCGTCCCCTGGTTTACCCTTCGGTGGTCACGTCTGACCCCCGTGTCCCAATAAAGCGCTTTACACCAAAACCAATAAATAATTAAAAATACCTCTTAATTGAAGCAGGAGATGCAGGGAATCCTTCCTCTGCCGAGGAGCGCTGGTCCGAGAGGGGAGTCTCTTCTTGACAAAAATCCGTCAGGGGCCCCAGAGGATCCCGGCCCCGGACCGGCTCCTCGGAGGGAACCCCTCAAAGTCTGGGTCTCCTGTTTTGTCCCATCTGGGTCGCCAGAACTGATGCCGAATTTTGCCCCAAAAGGCGATAAAATAACTGTCTAAGAGACTCAGTTTAAGTCAGATAGACAGGAGGTATTTTATTAACAACGTGCACGTTGGGGAAATCTCTAAAGGGATTTTTCCAAAGTCTTACAGCAAAAGCGTGCCTTTTATACAGTTTTAGGTTTGGGATTACATCATGTCCATGCATATTCATATGGGGCGTGCCGTAGGCGGAGCGTGGGCGGAAACTTCTGTTTTGAGGATCTTTTCGGGGGTCGTTCCGGTCGGCCTTCATCGTGGGCGAGGGTCTTCAAGGAGTCTTCCTCTTTAAACTTTTGAACTTCTCTCCAAATTTGGTCCATTCCCGGTGTAGTTGGCTGAGTTCCTAAGCTTTGGCCAGGCTCCTAGGGTCAACTTGACATATTGGCATTAGGCATGCTTTAGCTTTGGCTCGAAGTACGCTTTGTCCGGTGGTTTCCATCCTTATCTTCCTCTCCTGTCATTGTGTTCCTAGTCCTAGCCAATTTATTGCTCCGGGTATTTCCTAAATGCTATACTTTCTTCAAATGCTTCACATTCTATGTTTTAACCCATTATCTCTCGAAGGCTATCTATTTTATGGCTTCACTGTGGTAAGCCGGTTTGCTCATTTGACGTTAGATGTCACCTGCAAGAACTTCACCCGCATCTGGTTTATGCTGCTACCCGTTGTTAGGCGACAACAAGGGCACATGTAGCAAATGCTTTTTCCTGGCCCATTTTGCTAGGCCACGCTCTTCTGTGGCTCTTTAGTGCTTGCCAAACTCCTCTGTGCCTGCTGCTGCTTCCATCTGACAAGGAGCACAGCCTTCTGACAGCTGCTTTCAACTTGCCTAAGAAGGAGCTTGGCCATTGGAATGTGCGGCAAATCTGAGTGTGCGGAAGGCGCAGGTGCCAGCTCCAGACAGAAGCGATCCCCCGGTTCAGTTTCTATTTGCCAGACGCATTGGAAATGTTTTCCACTGGCATTCGCGCCAAGAGTCGCAGGTTGCTTAACTCAGGAGCTCTGAGAATGGAACGGCAAGAGGTGTTCCGCTTTCGTCATAAACAGTGCTCCAGAGCGCTTGGCAACGGGCACAACGAAACGTGTGTGCGGGATAGTGACCATTCCCGCCTAGTGCTGGCAATGCACGAGCACTGCCAAAAGGCACAGGAAGGCGCTTAGCATCCGGCTTGTGCGCAAAGCTTTCAGGCTGCCAGAGGACCGTAGCTGTGGTAAGCCGGTTTGCTCATTTGACGTTAGATGTCACCTGCAAGAACTTCACCCGCATCTGGTTTATGCTGCTACCCGTTGTTAGGCGACAACAAGGGCACATGTAGCAAATGCTTTTTCCTGGCCCATTTTGCTAGGCCACGCTCTTCTGTGGCTCTTTAGTGCTTGCCAAACTCCTCTGTGCCTGCTGCTGCTTCCATCTGAAAAGGAGCACAGCCTTCTGACAGCTGCTTTCAACTTGCCTAAGAAGGAGCTTGGCCATTGGAATGTGCGGCAAATCTGAGTGTGCGGAAGGCGCAGGTGCCAGCTCCAGACAGAAGCGATCCCCCGGTTCAGTTTCTATTTGCCAGACGCATTGGAAATGTTTTCCACTGGCATTCGCGCCAAGAGTCGCAGGTTGCTTAACTCAGGAGCTCTGAGAATGGAACGGCAAGAGGTGTTCCGCTTTCGTCATAAACAGTGCTCCAGAGCGCTTGGCAACGGGCACAACGAAACGTGTGTGCGGGATAGTGACCATTCCTGCCTAGTGCTGGCAATGCACGAGCACTGCCAAAAGGCACAGGAAGGCGCTTAGCATCCGGCTTGTGCGCAAAGCTTTCAGACTGCCAGAGGACCGTAGCTGTGGTAAGCCGGTTTGCTCATTTGACGTTAGATGTCACCTGCAAGAACTTCACCCGCATCTGGTTTATGCTGCTACCCGTTGTTAGGCGACAACAAGGGCACATGTAGCAAATGCTTTTTCCTGGCCCATTTTGCTAGGCCACGCTCTTCTGTGGCTTTTTAGTGCTTGCCAAACTCCTCTGTGCCTGCTGCTGCTTCCATCTGACAAGGAGCACAGCCTTCTGACAGCTGCTTTCAACTTGCCTAAGAAGGAGCTTGGCCATTGGAATGTGCGGCAAATCTGAGTGTGCGGAAGGCGCAGGTGCCAGCTCCAGACAGAAGCGATCCCCCGGTTCAGTTTCTATTTGCCAGACGCATTGGAAATGTTTTCCACTGGCATTCGCACCAAGAGTCGCAGGTTGCTTAACTCAGGAGCTCTGAGAATGGAACGGCAAGAGGTGTTCCGCTTTCGTCATAAACAGTGCTCCAGAGCGCTTGGCAACGGGCACAACGAAACGTGTGTGCGGGATAGTGACCATTCCCGCCTAGTGCTGGCAATGCACGAGCACTGCCAAAAGGCACAGGAAGGCGCTTAGCATCCGGCTTGTGCGCAAAGCTTTCAGACTGCCAGAGGACCGTAGCTGTGGTAAGCCGGGTTGCTCATTTGACGTTAGATGTCACCTGCAAGAACTTCACCCGCATCTGGTTTATGCTGCTACCCGTTGTTAGGCGACAACAAGGGCACATGTAGCAAATGCTTTTTCCTGGCCCATTTTGCTAGGCCACGCTCTTCTGTGGCTCTTTAGTGCTTGCCAAACTCCTCTGTGCCTGCTGCTGCTTCCATCTGACAAGGAGCACAGCCTTCTGACAGCTGCTTTCAACTTGCTTAAGAAGGAGCTTGGCCATTGGAATGTGCGGCAAATCTGAGTGTGCGGAAGGCGCAGGTGCCAGCTCCAGACAAAAGCGATCCCCCGGTTCAGTTTCTATTTGCCAGACGCATTGGAAATGTTTTCCACTGGCATTCGCGCCAGGAGTCGCAGGTTGCTTAACTCAGGAGCTCTGAGAATGGAACGGCAAGAGGTGTTCCGCTTTCGTCATAAACAGTGCTCCAGAGCGCTTGGCAACGGGCACAACGAAACGTGTGTGCGGGATAGTGACCATTCCCGCCTAGTGCTGGCAATGCACGAGCACTGCCAAAAGGCACAGGAAGGCGCTTAGCATCCGGCTTGTGCGCAAAGCTTTCAGACTGCCAGAGGACCGTAGCTGTGGTAAGCCGGTTTGCTCATTTGACGTTAGATGTCACCTGCAAGAACTTCACCCGCATCTGGTTTATGCTGCTACCCGTTGTTAGGCGACAACAAGGGCACATGTAGCAAATGCTTTTTCCTGGCCCATTTTGCTAGGCCACGCTCTTCTGTGGCTCTTTAGTGCTTGCCAAACTCCTCTGTGCCTGCTGCTGCTTCCATCTGACAAGGAGCACAGCCTTCTGACAGCTGCTTTCAACTTGCCTAAGAAGGAGCTTGGCCATTGGAATGTGCGGCAAATCTGAGTGTGCGGAAGGCGCAGGTGCCAGCTCCAGACAGAAGCGATCCCCCGGTTCAGTTTGTATTTGCCAGACGCATTGGAAATGTTTTCCACTGGCATTCGCGCCAAGAGTCGCAGGTTGCTTAACTCAGGAGCTCTGAGAATGGAACGGCAAGAGGTGTTCCGCTTTCGTCATAAACAGTGCTCCAGAGCGCTTGGCAACGGGCACAACGAAACGTGTGTGCGGGATAGTGACCATTCCCGCCTAGTGCTGGCAATGCACGAGCACTGCCAAAAGGCACAGGAAGGCGCTTAGCATCCGGGTTGTGCGCAAAGCTTTCAGACTGCCAGAGGACCGTAGCTGTGGTAAGCCGGTTTGCTCATTTGACGTTAGATGTCACCTGCAAGAACTTCACCCGCATCTGGTTTATGCTGCTACCCGTTGTTAGGCGACAACAAGGGCACATGTAGCAAATGCTTTTTCCTGGCCCATTTTGCTAGGCCACGCTCTTCTGTGGCTCTTTAGTGCTTGCCAAACTCCTCTGTGCCTGCTGCTGCTTCCATCTGACAAGGAGCACAGCCTTCTGACAGCTGCTTTCAACTTGCCTAAGAAGGAGCTTGGCCATTGGAATGTGCGGCAAATCTGAGTGTGCGGAAGGCGCAGGTGCCAGCTCCAGACAAAAGCGATCCCCCGGTTCAGTTTCTATTTGCCAGACGCATTGGAAATGTTTTCCACTGGCATTCGCGCCAAGAGTCGCAGGTTGCTTAACTCAGGAGCTCTGAGAATGGAACGGCAAGAGGTGTTCCGCTTTCGTCATAAACAGTGCTCCAGAGCGCTTGGCAACGGGCACAACGAAACGTGTGTGCGGGATAGTGACCATTCCCGCCTAGTGCTGGCAATGCACGAGCACTGCCAAAAGGCACAGGAAGGCGCTTAGCATCCGGCTTGTGCGCAAAGCTTTCAGACTGCCAGAGGACCGAAGCTGTGGTAAGCCGGTTTGCTCATTTGACGTTAGATGTCACCTGCAAGAACTTCACCTGCATCTGGTTTATGCTGCTACCCGTTGTTAGGCGACAACAAGGGCACATGTAGCAAATGCTTTTTCCTGGCCCATTTTGCTAGGCCACGCTCTTCTGTGGCTCTTTAGTGCTTGCCAAACTCCTCTGTGCCTGCTGCTGCTTCCATCTGACAAGGAGCACAGACTTCTGACAGCTGCTTTCAACTTGCCTAAGAAGGAGCTTGGCCATTGGAATGTGCGGCAAATCTGAGTGTGCGGAAGGCGCAGGTGCCAGCTCCAGACAAAAGCGATCCCCCGGTTCAGTTTCTATTTGCCAGACGCATTGGAAATGTTTTCCACTGGCATTCGCGCCAAGAGTCGCAGGTTGCTTAACTCAGGAGCTCTGAGAATGGAACGGCAAGAGGTGTTCCGCTTTCGTCATAAACAGTGCTCCAGAGCGCTTGGCAACGGGCACAACGAAACGTGTGTGCGGGATAGTGACCATTCCCGCCTAGTGCTGGCAATGCACGAGCACTGCCAAAAGGCACAGGAAGGCGCTTAGCATCCGGCTTGTGCGCAAAGCTTTCAGACTGCCAGAGGACCGTAGCTGTGGTAAGCCGGTTTGCTCATTTGACGTTAGATGTCACCTGCAAGAACTTCACCCGCATCTGGTTTATGCTGCTACCCGTTGTTAGGCGACAACAAGGGCACATGTAGCAAATGCTTTTTCCTGGCCCATTTTGCTAGGCCACGCTCTTCTGTGGCTCTTTAGTGCTTGCCAAACTCCTCTGTGCCTGCTGCTGCTTCCATCTGACAAGGAGCACAGCCTTCTGACAGCTGCTTTCAACTTGCCTAAGAAGGAGCTTGGCCATTGGAATGTGCGGCAAATCTGAGTGTGCGGAAGGCGCAGGTGCCAGCTCCAGACAGAAGCGATCCCCCGGTTCAGTTTCTATTTGCCAGACGCATTGGAAATGTTTTCCACTGGCATTCGCGCCAAGAGTCGCAGGTTGCTTAACTCAGGAGCTCTGAGAATGGAACGGCAAGAGGTGTTCCGCTTTCGTCATAAACAGTGCTCCAGAGCGCTTGGCAACGGGCACAACGAAACGTGTGTGCGGGATAGTGACCATTCCCGCCTAGTGCTGGCAATGCACGAGCACTGCCAAAAGGCACAGGAAGGCGCTTAGCATCCGGCTTGTGCGCAAAGCTTTCAGACTGCCAGAGGACCGTAGCTGTGGTAAGCCGGTTTGCTCATTTGACGTTAGATGTCACCTGCAAGAACTTCACCTGCATCTGGTTTATGCTGCTACCCGTTGTTAGGCGACAACAAGGGCACATGTAGCAAATGCTTTTTCCTGGCCCATTTTGCTAGGCCACGCTCTTCTGTGGCTCTTTAGTGCTTGCCAAACTCCTCTGTGCCTGCTGCTGCTTCCATCTGACAAGGAGCACAGCCTTCTGACAGCTGCTTTCAACTTGCCTAAGAAGGAGCTTGGCCATTGGAATGTGCGGCAAATCTGAGTGTGCGGAAGGCGCAGGTGCCAGCTCCAGACAAAAGCGATCCCCCGGTTCAGTTTCTATTTGCCAGACGCATTGGAAATGTTTTCCACTGGCATTCGCGCCAAGAGTCGCAGGTTGCTTAACTCAGGAGCTCTGAGAATGGAACGGCAAGAGGTGTTCCGCTTTCGTCATAAACAGTGCTCCAGAGCGCTTGGCAACGGGCACAACGAAACGTGTGTGCGGGATAGTGACCATTCCCGCCTAGTGCTGGCAATGCACGAGCACTGCCAAAAGGCACAGGAAGGCGCTTAGCATCCGGCTTGTGCGCAAAGCTTTCAGACTGCCAGAGGACCGTAGCTGTGGTAAGCCGGTTTGCTCATTTGACGTTAGATGTCACCTGCAAGAACTTCACCCGCATCTGGTTTATGCTGCTACCCGTTGTTAGGCGACAACAAGGGCACATGTAGCAAATGCTTTTTCCTGGCCCATTTTGCTAGGCCACGCTCTTCTGTGGCTCTTTAGTGCTTGCCAAACTCCTCTGTGCCTGCTGCTGCTTCCATCTGACAAGGAGCACAGCCTTCTGACAGCTGCTTTCAACTTGCCTAAGAAGGAGCTTGGCCATTGGAATGTGCGGCAAATCTGAGTGTGCGGAAGGCGCAGGTGCCAGCTCCAGACAGAAGCGATCCCCCGGTTCAGTTTCTATTTGCCAGACGCATTGGAAATGTTTTCCACTGGCATTCGCGCCAAGAGTCGCAGGTTGCTTAACTCAGGAGCTCTGAGAATGGAACGGCAAGAGGTGTTCCGCTTTCGTCATAAACAGTGCTCCAGAGCGCTTGGCAACGGGCACAACGAAACGTGTGTGCGGGATAGTGACCATTCCCGCCTAGTGCTGGCAATGCACGAGCACTGCCAAAAGGCACAGGAAGGCGCTTAGCATCCGGCTTGTGCGCAAAGCTTTCAGACTGCCAGAGGACCGTAGCTGTGGTAAGCCGGCTTGCTCATTTGACGTTAGATGTCACCTGCAAGAACTTCACCCGCATCTGGTTTATGCTGCTACCCGTTGTTAGGCGACAACAAGGGCACATGTAGCAAATGCTTTTTCCTGGCCCATTTTGCTAGGCCACGCTCTTCTGTGGTTCTTTAGTGCTTGCCAAACTCCTCTGTGCCTGCTGCTGCTTCCATCTGACAAGGAGCACAGCCTTCTGACAGCTGCTTTCAACTTGCCTAAGAAGGAGCTTGGCCATTGGAATGTGCGGCAAATCTGAGTGTGCGGAAGGCGCAGGTGCCAGCTTCAGACAAAAGCGATCCCCCGGTTCAGTTTCTATTTGCCAGACGCATTGGAAATGTTTTCCACTGGCATTCGCGCCAAGAGTCGCAGGTTGCTTAACTCAGGAGCTCTGAGAATGGAACGGCAAGAGGTGTTCCGCTTTCGTCATAAACAGTGCTCCAGAGCGCTTGGCAACGGGCACAACGAAACGTGTGTGCGGGATAGTGACCATTCCCGCCTAGTGCTGGCAATGCACGAGCACTGCCAAAAGGCAAAGGGAGGTGCTTAGCATCCGGCTTGTGCGCAAAGCTTTCAGACTGCCAAAGGACCGTAGCTGTGGTAAGCCGGTTTGCTCATTTGACGTTAGATGTCACCTGCAAGAACTTCACCCGCATCTGGTTTATGCTGCTACCCGTTGTTAGGCGACAACAAGGGCACATGTAGCAAATGCTTTTTCCTGGCCCATTTTGCTAGGCCACGCTCTTCTGTGGCTCTTTAGTGCTTGCCAAACTCCTCTGTGCCTGCTGCTGCTTCCATCTGACAAGGAGCACAGCCTTCTGACAGCTGCTTTCAACTTGCCTAAGAAGGAGCTTGGCCATTGGAATGTGCGGCAAATCTGAGTGTGCGGAAGGCGCAGGTGCCAGCTCCAGACAGAAGCGATCCCCCGGTTCAGTTTCTATTTGCCAGACGCATTGGAAATGTTTTCCACTGGCATTCGCACCAAGAGTCGCAGGTTGCTTAACTCAGGAGCTCTGAGAATGGAACGGCAAGAGGTGTTCCGCTTTCGTCATAAACAGTGCTCCAGAGCGCTTGGCAACGGGCACAACGAAACGTGTGTGCGGGATAGTGACCATTCCCGCCTAGTGCTGGCAATGCACGAGCACTGCCAAAAGGCACAGGAAGGCGCTTAGCATCCGGCTTGTGCGCAAAGCTTTCAGACTGCCAGAGGACCGTAGCTGTGGTAAGCCGGTTTGCTCATTTGACGTTAGATGTCACCTGCAAGAACTTCACCCGCATCTGGTTTATGCTGCTACCCGTTGTTAGGCGACAACAAGGGCACATGTAGCAAATGCTTTTTCCTGGCCCATTTTGCTAGGCCACGCTCTTCTGTGGCTCTTTAGTGCTTGCCAAACTCCTCTGTGCCTGCTGCTGCTTCCATCTGACAAGGAGCACAGCCTTCTGACAGCTGCTTTCAACTTGCCTAAGAAGGAGCTTGGCCATTGGAATGTGCGGCAAATCTGAGTGTGCGGAAGGCGCAGGTGCCAGCTCCAAACAGAAGCGATCCCCCGGTTCAGTTTCTATTTGCCAGACGCATTGGAAATGTTTTCCACTGGCATTCGCGCCAAGAGTCGCAGGTTGCTTAACTCAGGAGCTCTGAGAATGGAACGGCAAGAGGTGTTCCGCTTTCGTCATAAACAGTGCTCCAGAGCGCTTGGCAACGGGCACAACGAAACGTGTGTGCGGGATAGTGACCATTCCCGCCTAGTGCTGGCAATGCACGAGCACTGCCAAAAGGCACAGGAAGGCGCTTAGCATCCGGCTTGTGCGCAAAGCTTTCAGACTGCCAGAGGACCGTAGCTGTGGTAAGCCGGTTTGCTCATTTGACGTTAGATGTCACCTGCAAGAACTTCACCCGCATCTGGTTTATGCTGCTACCCGTTGTTAGGCGACAACAAGGGCACATGTAGCAAATGCTTTTTCCTGGCCCATTTTGCTAGGCCACGCTCTTCTGTGGCTCTTTAGTGCTTGCCAAACTCCTCTGTGCCTGCTGCTGCTTCCATCTGACAAGGAGCACAGCCTTCTGACAGCTGCTTTCAACTTGCCTAAGAAGGAGCTTGGCCATTGGAATGTGCGGCAAATCTGAGTGTGCGGAAGGCGCAGGTGCCAGCTCCAGACAGAAGCGATCCCCCGGTTCAGTTTCTATTTGCCAGACGCATTGGAAATGTTTTCCACTGGCATTCGCGCCAAGAGTCGCAGGTTGCTTAACTCAGGAGCTCTGAGAATGGAACGGCAAGAGGTGTTCCGCTTTCGTCATAAACAGTGCTCCAGAGCGCTTGGCAACGGGCACAACGAAACGTGTGTGCGGGATAGTGACCATTCCCGCCTAGTGCTGGCAATGCACGAGCACTGCCAAAAGGCACAGGAAGGCGCTTAGCATCCGGGTTGTGCGCAAAGCTTTCAGACTGCCAGAGGACCGTAGCTGTGGTAAGCCGGTTTGCTCATTTGACGTTAGATGTCACCTGCAAGAACTTCACCCGCATCTGGTTTATGCTGCTACCCGTTGTTAGGCGACAACAAGGGCACATGTAGCAAATGCTTTTTCCTGGCCCATTTTGCTAGGCCACGCTCTTCTGTGGCTCTTTAGTGCTTGCCAAACTCCTCTGTGCCTGCTGCTGCTTCCATCTGACAAGGAGCACAGCCTTCTGACAGCTGCTTTCAACTTGCCTAAGAAGGAGCTTGGCCATTGGAATGTGCGGCAAATCTGAGTGTGCGGAAGGCGCAGGTGCCAGCTCCAGACAAAAGCGATCCCCCGGTTCAGTTTCTATTTGCCAGACGCATTGGAAATGTTTTCCACTGGCATTCGCGCCAAGAGTCGCAGGTTGCTTAACTCAGGAGCTCTGAGAATGGAACGGCAAGAGGTGTTCCGCTTTCGTCATAAACAGTGCTCCAGAGCGCTTGGCAACGGGCACAACGAAACGTGTGTGCGGGATAGTGACCATTCCCGCCTAGTGCTGGCAATGCACGAGCACTGCCAAAAGGCACAGGAAGGCGCTTAGCATCCGGCTTGTGCGCAAAGCTTTCAGACTGCCAGAGGACCGAAGCTGTGGTAAGCCGGTTTGCTCATTTGACGTTAGATGTCACCTGCAAGAACTTCACCTGCATCTGGTTTATGCTGCTACCCGTTGTTAGGCGACAACAAGGGCACATGTAGCAAATGCTTTTTCCTGGCCCATTTTGCTAGGCCACGCTCTTCTGTGGCTCTTTAGTGCTTGCCAAACTCCTCTGTGCCTGCTGCTGCTTCCATCTGACAAGGAGCACAGACTTCTGACAGCTGCTTTCAACTTGCCTAAGAAGGAGCTTGGCCATTGGAATGTGCGGCAAATCTGAGTGTGCGGAAGGCGCAGGTGCCAGCTCCAGACAAAAGCGATCCCCCGGTTCAGTTTCTATTTGCCAGACGCATTGGAAATGTTTTCCACTGGCATTCGCGCCAAGAGTCGCAGGTTGCTTAACTCAGGAGCTCTGAGAATGGAACGGCAAGAGGTGTTCCGCTTTCGTCATAAACAGTGCTCCAGAGCGCTTGGCAACGGGCACAACGAAACGTGTGTGCGGGATAGTGACCATTCCCGCCTAGTGCTGGCAATGCACGAGCACTGCCAAAAGGCACAGGAAGGCGCTTAGCATCCGGCTTGTGCGCAAAGCTTTCAGACTGCCAGAGGACCGTAGCTGTGGTAAGCCGGTTTGCTCATTTGACGTTAGATGTCACCTGCAAGAACTTCACCCGCATCTGGTTTATGCTGCTACCCGTTGTTAGGCGACAACAAGGGCACATGTAGCAAATGCTTTTTCCTGGCCCATTTTGCTAGGCCACGCTCTTCTGTGGCTCTTTAGTGCTTGCCAAACTCCTCTGTGCCTGCTGCTGCTTCCATCTGACAAGGAGCACAGCCTTCTGACAGCTGCTTTCAACTTGCCTAAGAAGGAGCTTGGCCATTGGAATGTGCGGCAAATCTGAGTGTGCGGAAGGCGCAGGTGCCAGCTCCAGACAGAAGCGATCCCCCGGTTCAGTTTCTATTTGCCAGACGCATTGGAAATGTTTTCCACTGGCATTCGCGCCAAGAGTCGCAGGTTGCTTAACTCAGGAGCTCTGAGAATGGAACGGCAAGAGGTGTTCCGCTTTCGTCATAAACAGTGCTCCAGAGCGCTTGGCAACGGGCACAACGAAACGTGTGTGCGGGATAGTGACCATTCCCGCCTAGTGCTGGCAATGCACGAGCACTGCCAAAAGGCACAGGAAGGCGCTTAGCATCCGGCTTGTGCGCAAAGCTTTCAGACTGCCAGAGGACCGTAGCTGTGGTAAGCCGGTTTGCTCATTTGACGTTAGATGTCACCTGCAAGAACTTCACCTGCATCTGGTTTATGCTGCTACCCGTTGTTAGGCGACAACAAGGGCACATGTAGCAAATGCTTTTTCCTGGCCCATTTTGCTAGGCCACGCTCTTCTGTGGCTCTTTAGTGCTTGCCAAACTCCTCTGTGCCTGCTGCTGCTTCCATCTGACAAGGAGCACAGCCTTCTGACAGCTGCTTTCAACTTGCCTAAGAAGGAGCTTGGCCATTGGAATGTGCGGCAAATCTGAGTGTGCGGAAGGCGCAGGTGCCAGCTCCAGACAAAAGCGATCCCCCGGTTCAGTTTCTATTTGCCAGACGCATTGGAAATGTTTTCCACTGGCATTCGCGCCAAGAGTCGCAGGTTGCTTAACTCAGGAGCTCTGAGAATGGAACGGCAAGAGGTGTTCCGCTTTCGTCATAAACAGTGCTCCAGAGCGCTTGGCAACGGGCACAACGAAACGTGTGTGCGGGATAGTGACCATTCCCGCCTAGTGCTGGCAATGCACGAGCACTGCCAAAAGGCACAGGAAGGCGCTTAGCATCCGGCTTGTGCGCAAAGCTTTCAGACTGCCAGAGGACCGTAGCTGTGGTAAGCCGGTTTGCTCATTTGACGTTAGATGTCACCTGCAAGAACTTCACCCGCATCTGGTTTATGCTGCTACCCGTTGTTAGGCGACAACAAGGGCACATGTAGCAAATGCTTTTTCCTGGCCCATTTTGCTAGGCCACGCTCTTCTGTGGCTCTTTAGTGCTTGCCAAACTCCTCTGTGCCTGCTGCTGCTTCCATCTGACAAGGAGCACAGCCTTCTGACAGCTGCTTTCAACTTGCCTAAGAAGGAGCTTGGCCATTGGAATGTGCGGCAAATCTGAGTGTGCGGAAGGCGCAGGTGCCAGCTCCAGACAGAAGCGATCCCCCGGTTCAGTTTCTATTTGCCAGACGCATTGGAAATGTTTTCCACTGGCATTCGCGCCAAGAGTCGCAGGTTGCTTAACTCAGGAGCTCTGAGAATGGAACGGCAAGAGGTGTTCCGCTTTCGTCATAAACAGTGCTCCAGAGCGCTTGGCAACGGGCACAACGAAACGTGTGTGCGGGATAGTGACCATTCCCGCCTAGTGCTGGCAATGCACGAGCACTGCCAAAAGGCACAGGAAGGCGCTTAGCATCCGGCTTGTGCGCAAAGCTTTCAGACTGCCAGAGGACCGTAGCTGTGGTAAGCCGGCTTGCTCATTTGACGTTAGATGTCACCTGCAAGAACTTCACCCGCATCTGGTTTATGCTGCTACCCGTTGTTAGGCGACAACAAGGGCACATGTAGCAAATGCTTTTTCCTGGCCCATTTTGCTAGGCCACGCTCTTCTGTGGTTCTTTAGTGCTTGCCAAACTCCTCTGTGCCTGCTGCTGCTTCCATCTGACAAGGAGCACAGCCTTCTGACAGCTGCTTTCAACTTGCCTAAGAAGGAGCTTGGCCATTGGAATGTGCGGCAAATCTGAGTGTGCGGAAGGCGCAGGTGCCAGCTTCAGACAAAAGCGATCCCCCGGTTCAGTTTCTATTTGCCAGACGCATTGGAAATGTTTTCCACTGGCATTCGCGCCAAGAGTCGCAGGTTGCTTAACTCAGGAGCTCTGAGAATGGAACGGCAAGAGGTGTTCCGCTTTCGTCATAAACAGTGCTCCAGAGCGCTTGGCAACGGGCACAACGAAACGTGTGTGCGGGATAGTGACCATTCCCGCCTAGTGCTGGCAATGCACGAGCACTGCCAAAAGGCAAAGGGAGGTGCTTAGCATCCGGCTTGTGCGCAAAGCTTTCAGACTGCCAAAGGACCGTAGCTGTGGTAAGCCGGTTTGCTCATTTGACGTTAGATGTCACCTGCAAGAACTTCACCCGCATCTGGTTTATGCTGCTACCCGTTGTTAGGCGACAACAAGGGCACATGTAGCAAATGCTTTTTCCTGGCCCATTTTGCTAGGCCACGCTCTTCTGTGGCTCTTTAGTGCTTGCCAAACTCCTCTGTGCCTGCTGCTGCTTCCATCTGACAAGGAGCACAGCCTTCTGACAGCTGCTTTCAACTTGCCTAAGAAGGAGCTTGGCCATTGGAATGTGCGGCAAATCTGAGTGTGCGGAAGGCGCAGGTGCCAGCTCCAGACAGAAGCGATCCCCCGGTTCAGTTTCTATTTGCCAGACGCATTGGAAATGTTTTCCACTGGCATTCGCACCAAGAGTCGCAGGTTGCTTAACTCAGGAGCTCTGAGAATGGAACGGCAAGAGGTGTTCCGCTTTCGTCATAAACAGTGCTCCAGAGCGCTTGGCAACGGGCACAACGAAACGTGTGTGCGGGATAGTGACCATTCCCGCCTAGTGCTGGCAATGCACGAGCACTGCCAAAAGGCACAGGAAGGCGCTTAGCATCCGGCTTGTGCGCAAAGCTTTCAGACTGCCAGAGGACCGTAGCTGTGGTAAGCCGGTTTGCTCATTTGACGTTAGATGTCACCTGCAAGAACTTCACCCGCATCTGGTTTATGCTGCTACCCGTTGTTAGGCGACAACAAGGGCACATGTAGCAAATGCTTTTTCCTGGCCCATTTTGCTAGGCCACGCTCTTCTGTGGCTCTTTAGTGCTTGCCAAACTCCTCTGTGCCTGCTGCTGCTTCCATCTGACAAGGAGCACAGCCTTCTGACAGCTGCTTTCAACTTGCCTAAGAAGGAGCTTGGCCATTGGAATGTGCGGCAAATCTGAGTGTGCGGAAGGCGCAGGTGCCAGCTCCAAACAGAAGCGATCCCCCGGTTCAGTTTCTATTTGCCAGACGCATTGGAAATGTTTTCCACTGGCATTCGCGCCAAGAGTCGCAGGTTGCTTAACTCAGGAGCTCTGAGAATGGAACGGCAAGAGGTGTTCCGCTTTCGTCATAAACAGTGCTCCAGAGCGCTTGGCAACGGGCACAACGAAACGTGTGTGCGGGATAGTGACCATTCCCGCCTAGTGCTGGCAATGCACGAGCACTGCCAAAAGGCACAGGAAGGCGCTTAGCATCCGGCTTGTGCGCAAAGCTTTCAGACTGCCAGAGGACCGTAGCTGTGGTAAGCCGGTTTGCTCATTTGACGTTAGATGTCACCTGCAAGAACTTCACCCGCATCTGGTTTATGCTGCTACCCGTTGTTAGGCGACAACAAGGGCACATGTAGCAAATGCTTTTTCCTGGCCCATTTTGCTAGGCCACGCTCTTCTGTGGCTCTTTAGTGCTTGCCAAACTCCTCTGTGCCTGCTGCTGCTTCCATCTGACAAGGAGCACAGCCTTCTGACAGCTGCTTTCAACTTGCCTAAGAAGGAGCTTGGCCATTGGAATGTGCGGCAAATCTGAGTGTGCGGAAGGCGCAGGTGCCAGCTCCAGACAAAAGCGATCCCCCGGTTCAGTTTCTATTTGCCAGACGCATTGGAAATGTTTTCCACTGGCATTCGCGCCAAGAGTCGCAGGTTGCTTAACTCAGGAGCTCTGAGAATGGAACGGCAAGAGGTGTTCCGCTTTCGTCATAAACAGTGCTCCAGAGCGCTTGGCAACGGGCACAACGAAACGTGTGTGCGGGATAGTGACCATTCCCGCCTAGTGCTGGCAATGCACGAGCACTGCCAAAAGGCACAGGAAGGCGCTTAGCATCCGGCTTGTGCGCAAAGCTTTCAGACTGCCAGAGGACCGTAGCTGTGGTAAGCCGGCTTGCTCATTTGACGTTAGATGTCACCTGCAAGAACTTCACCCGCATCTGGTTTATGCTGCTACCCGTTGTTAGGCGACAACAAGGGCACATGTAGCAAATGCTTTTTCCTGGCCCATTTTGCTAGGCCACGCTCTTCTGTGGCTCTTTAGTGCTTGCCAAACTCCTCTGTGCCTGCTGCTGCTTCCATCTGACAAGGAGCACAGCCTTCTGACAGCTGCTTTCAACTTGCTTAAGAAGGAGCTTGGCCATTGGAATGTGCGGCAAATCTGAGTGTGCGGAAGGCGCAGGTGCCAGCTCCAGACAAAAGCGATCCCCCGGTTCAGTTTCTATTTGCCAGACGCATTGGAAATGTTTTCCACTGGCATTCGCGCCAGGAGTCGCAGGTTGCTTAACTCAGGAGCTCTGAGAATGGAACGGCAAGAGGTGTTCCGCTTTCGTCATAAACAGTGCTCCAGAGCGCTTGGCAACGGGCACAACGAAACGTGTGTGCGGGATAGTGACCATTCCCGCCTAGTGCTGGCAATGCACGAGCACTGCCAAAAGGCACAGGAAGGCGCTTAGCATCCGGCTTGTGCGCAAAGCTTTCAGACTGCCAGAGGACCGTAGCTGTGGTAAGCCGGTTTGCTCATTTGACGTTAGATGTCACCTGCAAGAACTTCACCCGCATCTGGTTTATGCTGCTACCCGTTGTTAGGCGACAACAAGGGCACATGTAGCAAATGCTTTTTCCTGGCCCATTTTGCTAGGCCACGCTCTTCTGTGGCTCTTTAGTGCTTGCCAAACTCCTCTGTGCCTGCTGCTGCTTCCATCTGACAAGGAGCACAGCCTTC
The DNA here is from genome assembly GCF_030490865.1 of Poecile atricapillus. NCBI lineage: Eukaryota > Metazoa > Chordata > Aves > Passeriformes > Paridae > Poecile > Poecile atricapillus. The sequence continues at coordinate 3,956,713 of NC_081281.1, read as the reverse complement.
TGACAGCTGCTTTCAACTTGCCTAAGAAGGAGCTTGGCCATTGGAATGTGCGGCAAATCTGAGTGTGCGGAAGGCGCAGGTGCCAGCTCCAGACAAAAGCGATCCCCCGGTTCAGTTTCTATTTGCCAGACGCATTGGAAATGTTTTCCACTGGCATTCGCGCCAAGAGTCGCAGGTTGCTTAACTCAGGAGCTCTGAGAATGGAACGGCAAGAGGTGTTCCGCTTTCGTCATAAACAGTGCTCCAGAGCGCTTGGCAACGGGCACAACGAAACGTGTGTGCGGGATAGTGACCATTCCCGCCTAGTGCTGGCAATGCACGAGCACTGCCAAAAGGCACAGGAAGGCGCTTAGCATCCGGCTTGTGCGCAAAGCTTTCAGACTGCCAGAGGACCGTAGCTGTGGTAAGCCGGTTTGCTCATTTGACGTTAGATGTCACCTGCAAGAACTTCACCCGCATCTGGTTTATGCTGCTACCCGTTGTTAGGCGACAACAAGGGCACATGTAGCAAATGCTTTTTCCTGGCCCATTTTGCTAGGCCACGCTCTTCTGTGGCTCTTTAGTGCTTGCCAAACTCCTCTGTGCCTGCTGCTGCTTCCATCTGACAAGGAGCACAGCCTTCTGACAGCTGCTTTCAACTTGCCTAAGAAGGAGCTTGGCCATTGGAATGTGCGGCAAATCTGAGTGTGCGGAAGGCGCAGGTGCCAGCTCCAGACAGAAGCGATCCCCCGGTTCAGTTTCTATTTGCCAGACGCATTGGAAATGTTTTCCACTGGCATTCGCGCCAAGAGTCGCAGGTTGCTTAACTCAGGAGCTCTGAGAATGGAACGGCAAGAGGTGTTCCGCTTTCGTCATAAACAGTGCTCCAGAGCGCTTGGCAACGGGCACAACGAAACGTGTGTGCGGGATAGTGACCATTCCCGCCTAGTGCTGGCAATGCACGAGCACTGCCAAAAGGCACAGGAAGGCGCTTAGCATCCGGCTTGTGCGCAAAGCTTTCAGACTGCCAGAGGACCGTAGCTGTGGTAAGCCGGCTTGCTCATTTGACGTTAGATGTCACCTGCAAGAACTTCACCCGCATCTGGTTTATGCTGCTACCCGTTGTTAGGCGACAACAAGGGCACATGTAGCAAATGCTTTTTCCTGGCCCATTTTGCTAGGCCACGCTCTTCTGTGGTTCTTTAGTGCTTGCCAAACTCCTCTGTGCCTGCTGCTGCTTCCATCTGACAAGGAGCACAGCCTTCTGACAGCTGCTTTCAACTTGCCTAAGAAGGAGCTTGGCCATTGGAATGTGCGGCAAATCTGAGTGTGCGGAAGGCGCAGGTGCCAGCTTCAGACAAAAGCGATCCCCCGGTTCAGTTTCTATTTGCCAGACGCATTGGAAATGTTTTCCACTGGCATTCGCGCCAAGAGTCGCAGGTTGCTTAACTCAGGAGCTCTGAGAATGGAACGGCAAGAGGTGTTCCGCTTTCGTCATAAACAGTGCTCCAGAGCGCTTGGCAACGGGCACAACGAAACGTGTGTGCGGGATAGTGACCATTCCCGCCTAGTGCTGGCAATGCACGAGCACTGCCAAAAGGCACAGGAAGGCGCTTAGCATCCGGCTTGTGCGCAAAGCTTTCAGACTGCCAGAGGACCGTAGCTGTGGTAAGCCGGCTTGCTCATTTGACGTTAGATGTCACCTGCAAGAACTTCACCCGCATCTGGTTTATGCTGCTACCCGTTGTTAGGCGACAACAAGGGCACATGTAGCAAATGCTTTTTCCTGGCCCATTTTGCTAGGCCACGCTCTTCTGTGGCTCTTTAGTGCTTGCCAAACTCCTCTGTGCCTGCTGCTGCTTCCATCTGACAAGGAGCACAGCCTTCTGACAGCTGCTTTCAACTTGCCTAAGAAGGAGCTTGGCCATTGGAATGTGCGGCAAATCTGAGTGTGCGGAAGGCGCAGGTGCCAGCTCCAGACAAAAGTGATCCCCCGGTTCAGTTTCTATTTGCCAGACGCATTGGAAATGTTTTCCACTGGCATTCGCGCCAAGAGTCGCAGGTTGCTTAACTCAGGAGCTCTGAGAATGGAACGGCAAGAGGTGTTCCGCTTTCGTCATAAACAGTGCTCCAGAGCGCTTGGCAACGGGCACAACGAAACGTGTGTGCGGGATAGTGACCATTCCCGCCTAGTGCTGGCAATGCACGAGCACTGCCAAAAGGCAAAGGAAGGTGCTTAGCATCCGGCTTGTGCGCAAAGCTTTCAGACTGCCAAAGGACCGTAGCTGTGGTAAGCCGGTTTGCTCATTTGACGTTAGATGTCACCTGCAAGAACTTCACCCGCATCTGGTTTATGCTGCTACCCGTTGTTAGGCGACAACAAGGGCACATGTAGCAAATGCTTTTTCCTGGCCCATTTTGCTAGGCCACGCTCTTCTGTGGCTCTTTAGTGCTTGCCAAACTCCTCTGTGCCTGCCCCTGCTTCCATCTGACAAGGAGCACAGACTTCTGACAGCTGCTTTCAACTTGCCTAAGAAGGAGCTTGGCCATTGGAATGTGCGGCAAATCTGAGTGTGCGGAAGGCGCAGGTGCCAGCTCCAGACAGAAGCGATCCCCCGGTTCAGTTTCTATTTGCCAGACGCATTGGAAATGTTTTCCACTGGCATTCGCACCAAGAGTCGCAGGTTGCTTAACTCAGGAGCTCTGAGAATGGAACGGCAAGAGGTGTTCCGCTTTCGTCATAAACAGTGCTCCAGAGCGCTTGGCAACGGGCACAACGAAACGTGTGTGCGGGATAGTGACCATTCCCGCCTAGTGCTGGCAATGCACGAGCACTGCCAAAAGGCACAGGAAGGCGCTTAGCATCCGGCTTGTGCGCAAAGCTTTCAGACTGCCAGAGGACCGTAGCTGTGGTAAGCCGGTTTGCTCATTTGACGTTAGATGTCACCTGCAAGAACTTCACCCGCATCTGGTTTATGCTGCTACCCGTTGTTAGGCGACAACAAGGGCACATGTAGCAAATGCTTTTTCCTGGCCCATTTTGCTAGGCCACGCTCTTCTGTGGCTCTTTAGTGCTTGCCAAACTCCTCTGTGCCTGCTGCTGCTTCCATCTGACAAGGAGCACAGCCTTCTGACAGCTGCTTTCAACTTGCCTAAGAAGGAGCTTGGCCATTGGAATGTGCGGCAAATCTGAGTGTGCGGAAGGCGCAGGTGCCAGCTCCAGACAAAAGCGATCCCCCGGTTCAGTTTCTATTTGCCAGACGCATTGGAAATGTTTTCCACTGGCATTCGCGCCAAGAGTCGCAGGTTGCTTAACTCAGGAGCTCTGAGAATGGAACGGCAAGAGGTGTTCCGCTTTCGTCATAAACAGTGCTCCAGAGCGCTTGGCAACGGGCACAACGAAACGTGTGTGCGGGATAGTGACCATTCCCGCCTAGTGCTGGCAATGCACGAGCACTGCCAAAAGGCACAGGAAGGCGCTTAGCATCCGGCTTGTGCGCAAAGCTTTCAGACTGCCAGAGGACCGTAGCTGTGGTAAGCCGGCTTGCTCATTTGACGTTAGATGTCACCTGCAAGAACTTCACCCGCATCTGGTTTATGCTGCTACCCGTTGTTAGGCGACAACAAGGGCACATGTAGCAAATGCTTTTTCCTGGCCCATTTTGCTAGGCCACGCTCTTCTGTGGCTCTTTAGTGCTTGCCAAACTCCTCTGTGCCTGCTGCTGCTTCCATCTGACAAGGAGCACAGCCTTCTGACAGCTGCTTTCAACTTGCTTAAGAAGGAGCTTGGCCATTGGAATGTGCGGCAAATCTGAGTGTGCGGAAGGCGCAGGTGCCAGCTCCAGACAAAAGCGATCCCCCGGTTCAGTTTCTATTTGCCAGACGCATTGGAAATGTTTTCCACTGGCATTCGCGCCAGGAGTCGCAGGTTGCTTAACTCAGGAGCTCTGAGAATGGAACGGCAAGAGGTGTTCCGCTTTCGTCATAAACAGTGCTCCAGAGCGCTTGGCAACGGGCACAACGAAACGTGTGTGCGGGATAGTGACCATTCCCGCCTAGTGCTGGCAATGCACGAGCACTGCCAAAAGGCACAGGAAGGCGCTTAGCATCCGGCTTGTGCGCAAAGCTTTCAGACTGCCAGAGGACCGTAGCTGTGGTAAGCCGGTTTGCTCATTTGACGTTAGATGTCACCTGCAAGAACTTCACCCGCATCTGGTTTATGCTGCTACCCGTTGTTAGGCGACAACAAGGGCACATGTAGCAAATGCTTTTTCCTGGCCCATTTTGCTAGGCCACGCTCTTCTGTGGCTCTTTAGTGCTTGCCAAACTCCTCTGTGCCTGCTGCTGCTTCCATCTGACAAGGAGCACAGCCTTCTGACAGCTGCTTTCAACTTGCCTAAGAAGGAGCTTGGCCATTGGAATGTGCGGCAAATCTGAGTGTGCGGAAGGCGCAGGTGCCAGCTCCAGACAAAAGCGATCCCCCGGTTCAGTTTCTATTTGCCAGACGCATTGGAAATGTTTTCCACTGGCATTCGCGCCAAGAGTCGCAGGTTGCTTAACTCAGGAGCTCTGAGAATGGAACGGCAAGAGGTGTTCCGCTTTCGTCATAAACAGTGCTCCAGAGCGCTTGGCAACGGGCACAACGAAACGTGTGTGCGGGATAGTGACCATTCCCGCCTAGTGCTGGCAATGCACGAGCACTGCCAAAAGGCACAGGAAGGCGCTTAGCATCCGGCTTGTGCGCAAAGCTTTCAGACTGCCAGAGGACCGTAGCTGTGGTAAGCCGGTTTGCTCATTTGACGTTAGATGTCACCTGCAAGAACTTCACCCGCATCTGGTTTATGCTGCTACCCGTTGTTAGGCGACAACAAGGGCACATGTAGCAAATGCTTTTTCCTGGCCCATTTTGCTAGGCCACGCTCTTCTGTGGCTCTTTAGTGCTTGCCAAACTCCTCTGTGCCTGCTGCTGCTTCCATCTGACAAGGAGCACAGCCTTCTGACAGCTGCTTTCAACTTGCCTAAGAAGGAGCTTGGCCATTGGAATGTGCGGCAAATCTGAGTGTGCGGAAGGCGCAGGTGCCAGCTCCAGACAGAAGCGATCCCCCGGTTCAGTTTCTATTTGCCAGACGCATTGGAAATGTTTTCCACTGGCATTCGCGCCAAGAGTCGCAGGTTGCTTAACTCAGGAGCTCTGAGAATGGAACGGCAAGAGGTGTTCCGCTTTCGTCATAAACAGTGCTCCAGAGCGCTTGGCAACGGGCACAACGAAACGTGTGTGCGGGATAGTGACCATTCCCGCCTAGTGCTGGCAATGCACGAGCACTGCCAAAAGGCACAGGAAGGCGCTTAGCATCCGGCTTGTGCGCAAAGCTTTCAGACTGCCAGAGGACCGTAGCTGTGGTAAGCCGGCTTGCTCATTTGACGTTAGATGTCACCTGCAAGAACTTCACCCGCATCTGGTTTATGCTGCTACCCGTTGTTAGGCGACAACAAGGGCACATGTAGCAAATGCTTTTTCCTGGCCCATTTTGCTAGGCCACGCTCTTCTGTGGTTCTTTAGTGCTTGCCAAACTCCTCTGTGCCTGCTGCTGCTTCCATCTGACAAGGAGCACAGCCTTCTGACAGCTGCTTTCAACTTGCCTAAGAAGGAGCTTGGCCATTGGAATGTGCGGCAAATCTGAGTGTGCGGAAGGCGCAGGTGCCAGCTTCAGACAAAAGCGATCCCCCGGTTCAGTTTCTATTTGCCAGACGCATTGGAAATGTTTTCCACTGGCATTCGCGCCAAGAGTCGCAGGTTGCTTAACTCAGGAGCTCTGAGAATGGAACGGCAAGAGGTGTTCCGCTTTCGTCATAAACAGTGCTCCAGAGCGCTTGGCAACGGGCACAACGAAACGTGTGTGCGGGATAGTGACCATTCCCGCCTAGTGCTGGCAATGCACGAGCACTGCCAAAAGGCACAGGAAGGCGCTTAGCATCCGGCTTGTGCGCAAAGCTTTCAGACTGCCAGAGGACCGTAGCTGTGGTAAGCCGGCTTGCTCATTTGACGTTAGATGTCACCTGCAAGAACTTCACCCGCATCTGGTTTATGCTGCTACCCGTTGTTAGGCGACAACAAGGGCACATGTAGCAAATGCTTTTTCCTGGCCCATTTTGCTAGGCCACGCTCTTCTGTGGCTCTTTAGTGCTTGCCAAACTCCTCTGTGCCTGCTGCTGCTTCCATCTGACAAGGAGCACAGCCTTCTGACAGCTGCTTTCAACTTGCCTAAGAAGGAGCTTGGCCATTGGAATGTGCGGCAAATCTGAGTGTGCGGAAGGCGCAGGTGCCAGCTCCAGACAAAAGTGATCCCCCGGTTCAGTTTCTATTTGCCAGACGCATTGGAAATGTTTTCCACTGGCATTCGCGCCAAGAGTCGCAGGTTGCTTAACTCAGGAGCTCTGAGAATGGAACGGCAAGAGGTGTTCCGCTTTCGTCATAAACAGTGCTCCAGAGCGCTTGGCAACGGGCACAACGAAACGTGTGTGCGGGATAGTGACCATTCCCGCCTAGTGCTGGCAATGCACGAGCACTGCCAAAAGGCAAAGGAAGGTGCTTAGCATCCGGCTTGTGCGCAAAGCTTTCAGACTGCCAAAGGACCGTAGCTGTGGTAAGCCGGTTTGCTCATTTGACGTTAGATGTCACCTGCAAGAACTTCACCCGCATCTGGTTTATGCTGCTACCCGTTGTTAGGCGACAACAAGGGCACATGTAGCAAATGCTTTTTCCTGGCCCATTTTGCTAGGCCACGCTCTTCTGTGGCTCTTTAGTGCTTGCCAAACTCCTCTGTGCCTGCCCCTGCTTCCATCTGACAAGGAGCACAGACTTCTGACAGCTGCTTTCAACTTGCCTAAGAAGGAGCTTGGCCATTGGAATGTGCGGCAAATCTGAGTGTGCGGAAGGCGCAGGTGCCAGCTCCAGACAGAAGCGATCCCCCGGTTCAGTTTCTATTTGCCAGACGCATTGGAAATGTTTTCCACTGGCATTCGCACCAAGAGTCGCAGGTTGCTTAACTCAGGAGCTCTGAGAATGGAACGGCAAGAGGTGTTCCGCTTTCGTCATAAACAGTGCTCCAGAGCGCTTGGCAACGGGCACAACGAAACGTGTGTGCGGGATAGTGACCATTCCCGCCTAGTGCTGGCAATGCACGAGCACTGCCAAAAGGCACAGGAAGGCGCTTAGCATCCGGCTTGTGCGCAAAGCTTTCAGACTGCCAGAGGACCGTAGCTGTGGTAAGCCGGTTTGCTCATTTGACGTTAGATGTCACCTGCAAGAACTTCACCCGCATCTGGTTTATGCTGCTACCCGTTGTTAGGCGACAACAAGGGCACATGTAGCAAATGCTTTTTCTTGGCCCATTTTGCTAGGCCACGCTCTTCTGTGGCTCTTTAGTGCTTGCCAAACTCCTCTGTGCCTGCTGCTGCTTCCATCTGACAAGGAGCACAGCCTTCTGACAGCTGCTTTCAACTTGCTTAAGAAGGAGCTTGGCCATTGGAATGTGCGGCAAATCTGAGTGTGCGGAAGGCGCAGGTGCCAGCTCCAGACAGAAGCGATCCCCCGGTTCAGTTTCTATTTGCCAGACGCATTGGAAATGTTTTCCACTGGCATTCGCGCCAGGAGTCGCAGGTTGCTTAACTCAGGAGCTCTGAGAATGGAACGGCAAGAGGTGTTCCGCTTTCGTCATAAACAGTGCTCCAGAGCGCTTGGCAACGGGCACAACGAAACGTGTGTGCGGGATAGTGACCATTCCCGCCTAGTGCTGGCAATGCACGAGCACTGCCAAAAGGCACAGGAAGGCGCTTAGCATCCGGCTTGTGCGCAAAGCTTTCAGACTGCCAGAGGACCGTAGCTGTGGTAAGCCGGTTTGCTCATTTGACGTTAGATGTCACCTGCAAGAACTTCACCCGCATCTGGTTTATGCTGCTACCCGTTGTTAGGCGACAACAAGGGCACATGTAGCAAATGCTTTTTCCTGGCCCATTTTGCTAGGCCACGCTCTTCTGTGGCTCTTTAGTGCTTGCCAAACTCCTCTGTGCCTGCTGCTGCTTCCATCTGACAAGGAGCACAGCCTTCTGACAGCTGCTTTCAACTTGCCTAAGAAGGAGCTTGGCCATTGGAATGTGCGGCAAATCTGAGTGTGCGGAAGGCGCAGGTGCCAGCTCCAGACAAAAGCGATCCCCCGGTTCAGTTTCTATTTGCCAGATGCATTGGAAATGTTTTCCACTGGCATTCGCGCCAGGAGTCGCAGGTTGCTTAACTCAGGAGCTCTGAGAATGGAACGGCAAGAGGTGTTCCGCTTTCGTCATAAACAGTGCTCCAGAGCGCTTGGCAACGGGCACAACGAAACGTGTGTGCGGGATAGTGACCATTCCCGCCTAGTGCTGGCAATGCACGAGCACTGCCAAAAGGCACAGGAAGGCGCTTAGCATCCGGCTTGTGCGCAAAGCTTTCAGACTGCCAGAGGACCGTAGCTGTGGTAAGCCGGTTTGCTCATTTGACGTTAGATGTCACCTGCAAGAACTTCACCCGCATCTGGTTTATGCTGCTACCCGTTGTTAGGCGACAACAAGGGCACATGTAGCAAATGCTTTTTCCTGGCCCATTTTGCTAGGCCACGCTCTTCTGTGGCTCTTTAGTGCTTGCCAAACTCCTCTGTGCCTGCTGCTGCTTCCATCTGACAAGGAGCACAGCCTTCTGACAGCTGCTTTCAACTTGCCTAAGAAGGAGCTTGGCCATTGGAATGTGCGGCAAATCTGAGTGTGCGGAAGGCGCAGGTGCCAGCTCCAGACAGAAGCGATCCCCCGGTTCAGTTTCTATTTGCCAGACGCATTGGAAATGTTTTCCACTGGCATTCGCGCCAAGAGTCGCAGGTTGCTTAACTCAGGAGCTCTGAGAATGGAACGGCAAGGTGTTCCGCTTTCGTCATAAACAGTGCTCCAGAGCGCTTGGCAACGGGCACAACGAAACGTGTGTGCGGGATAGTGACGATTCACGCCTAGTACTGGCATGCACGAGCACTGCCAAAAGGCACAGGAAGGCGCTTAGCATCCGGCTTGTGCGCAAAGCTTTCAGACTGCCAGAGGACCGTAGCTGTGGTAAGCCGGTTTGCTCATTTGACGTTAGATGTCACCTGCAAGAACTTCACCCGCATCTGGTTTATGCTGCTACCCGTTGTTAGGCGACAACAAGGGCACATGTAGCAAATGCTTTTTCCTGGCCCATTTTGCTAGGCCACGCTCTTCTGTGGCTCTTTAGTGCTTGCCAAACTCCTCTGTGCCTGCTGCTGCTTCCATCTGACAAGGAGCACAGCCTTCTGACAGCTGCTTTCAACTTGCCTAAGAAGGAGCTTGGCCATTGGAATGTGCGGCAAATCTGAGTGTGCGGAAGGCGCAGGTGCCAGCTCCAGACAAAAGCGATCCCCCGGTTCAGTTTCTATTTGCCAGATGCATTGGAAATGTTTTCCACTGGCATTCGCGCCAGGAGTCGCAGGTTGCTTAACTCAGGAGCTCTGAGAATGGAACGGCAAGAGGTGTTCCGCTTTCGTCATAAACAGTGCTCCAGAGCGCTTGGCAACGGGCACAACGAAACGTGTGTGCGGGATAGTGACCATTCCCGCCTAGTGCTGGCAATGCACGAGCACTGCCAAAAGGCACAGGAAGGCGCTTAGCATCCGGCTTGTGCGCAAAGCTTTCAGACTGCCAGAGGACCGTAGCTGTGGTAAGCCGGTTTGCTCATTTGACGTTAGATGTCACCTGCAAGAACTTCACCCGCATCTGGTTTATGCTGCTACCCGTTGTTAGGCGACAACAAGGGCACATGTAGCAAATGCTTTTTCCTGGCCCATTTTGCTAGGCCACGCTCTTCTGTGGCTCTTTAGTGCTTGCCAAACTCCTCTGTGCCTGTTGCTGCTTCCATCTGACAAGGAGCACAGACTTCTGACAGCTGCTTTCAACTTGCCTAAGAAGGAGCTTGGCCATTGGAATGTGCGGCAAATCTGAGTGTGCGGAAGGCGCAGGTGCCAGCTCCAGACAGAAGCGATCCCCCGGTTCAGTTTCTATTTGCCAGACGCATTGGAAATGTTTTCCACTGGCATTCGCGCCAAGAGTCGCAGGTTGCTTAACTCAGGAGCTCTGAGAATGGAACGGCAAGAGGTGTTCCGCTTTCGTCATAAACAGTGCTCCAGAGCGCTTGGCAACGGGCACAACGAAACGTGTGTGCGGGATAGTGACCATTCCCGCCTAGTGCTGGCAATGCACGAGCACTGCCAAAAGGCACAGGAAGGCGCTTAGCATCCGGCTTGTACGCAAAGCTTTCAGACTGCCAGAGGACCGTAGCTGTGGTAAGCCGGTTTGCTCATTTGACGTTAGATGTCACCTGCAAGAACTTCACCCGCATCTGGTTTATGCTGCTACCCGTTGTTAGGCGACAACAAGGGCACATGTAGCAAATGCTTTTTCCTGGCCCATTTTGCTAGGCCACGCTCTTCTGTGGCTCTTTAGTGCTTGCCAAACTCCTCTGTGCCTGCTGCTGCTTCCATCTGACAAGGAGCACAGCCTTCTGACAGCTGCTTTCAACTTGCCTAAGAAGGAGCTTGGCCATTGGAATGTGCGGCAAATCTGAGTGTGCGGAAGGCGCAGGTGCCAGCTCCAGACAGAAGCGATCCCCCGGTTCAGTTTCTATTTGCCAGACGCATTGGAAATGTTTTCCACTGGCATTCGCGCCAAGAGTCGCAGGTTGCTTAACTCAGGAGCTCTGAGAATGGAACGGCAAGAGGTGTTCCGCTTTCGTCATAAACAGTGCTCCAGAGCGCTTGGCAACGGGCACAACGAAACGTGTGTGCGGGATAGTGACCATTCCCGCCTAGTGCTGGCAATGCACGAGCACTGCCAAAAGGTACAGGAAGGCGCTTAGCATCCGGCTTGTGCGCAAAGCTTTCAGACTGCCAGAGGACCGTAGCTGTGGTAAGCCGGTTTGCTCATTTGACGTTAGATGTCACCTGCAAGAACTTCACCCGCATCTGGTTTATGCTGCTACCCGTTGTTAGGCGACAACAAGGGCACATGTAGCAAATGCTTTTTCCTGGCCCATTTTGCTAGGCCACGCTCTTCTGTGGCTCTTTAGTGCTTGCCAAACTCCTCTGTGCCTGTTGCTGCTTCCATCTGACAAGGAGCACAGCCTTCTGACAGCTGCTTTCAACTTGCCTAAGAAGGAGCTTGGCCATTGGAATGTGCGGCAAATCTGAGTGTGCGGAAGGCGCAGGTGCCAGCTCCAGACAAAAGCGATCCCCCGGTTCAGTTTCTATTTGCCAGACGCATTGGAAATGTTTTCCACTGGCATTCGCGCCAAGAGTCGCAGGTTGCTTAACTCAGGAGCTCTGAGAATGGAACGGCAAGAGGTGTTCCGCTTTCGTCATAAACAGTGCTCCAGAGCGCTTGGCAACGGGCACAACGAAACGTGTGTGCGGGATAGTGACCATTCCCGCCTAGTGCTGGCAATGCACGAGCACTGCCAAAAGGCACAGGAAGGCGCTTAGCATCCGGCTTGTGCGCAAAGCTTTCAGACTGCCAGAGGACCGTAGCTGTGGTAAGCCGGTTTGCTCATTTGACGTTAGATGTCACCTGCAAGAACTTCACCCGCATCTGGTTTATGCTGCTACCCGTTGTTAGGCGACAACAAGGGCACATGTAGCAAATGCTTTTTCCTCGCCCATTTTGCTAGGCCACGCTCTTCTGTGGCTCTTTAGTGCTTGCCAAACTCCTCTGTGCCTGCTGCTGCTTCCATCTGACAAGGAGCACAGCCTTCTGACAGCTGCTTTCAACTTGCCTAAGAAGGAGCTTGGCCATTGGAATGTGCGGCAAATCTGAGTGTGCGGAAGGCGCAGGTGCCAGCTCCAGACAAAAGCGATCCCCCGGTTCAGTTTCTATTTGCCAGACGCATTGGAAATGTTTTCCACTGGCATTCGCGCCAAGAGTCGCAGGTTGCTTAACTCAGGAGCTCTGAGAATGGAACGGCAAGAGGTGTTCCGCTTTCGTCATAAACAGTGCTCCAGAGCGCTTGGCAACGGGCACAACGAAACGTGTGTGCGGGATAGTGACCATTCCCGCCTAGTGCTGGCAATGCACGAGCACTGCCAAAAGGCACAGGAAGGCGCTTAGCATCCGGCTTGTGCGCAAAGCTTTCAGACTGCCAGAGGACCGTAGCTGTGGTAAGCCGGTTTGCTCATTTGACGTTAGATGTCACCTGCAAGAACTTCACCCGCATCTGGTTTATGCTGCTACCCGTTGTTAGGCGACAACAAGGGCACATGTAGCAAATGCTTTTTCCTGGCCCATTTTGCTAGGCCACGCTCTTCTGTGGCTCTTTAGTGCTTGCCAAACTCCTCTGTGCCTGCTGCTGCTTCCATCTGACAAGGAGCACAGCCTTCTGACAGCTGCTTTCAACTTGCCTAAGAAGGAGCTTGGCCATTGGAATGTGCGGCAAATCTGAGTGTGCGGAAGGCGCAGGTGCCAGCTCCAGACAGAAGCGATCCCCCGGTTCAGTTTCTATTTGCCAGACGCATTGGAAATGTTTTCCACTGGCATTCGCGCCAAGAGTCGCAGGTTGCTTAACTCAGGAGCTCTGAGAATGGAACGGCAAGAGGTGTTCCGCTTTCGTCATAAACAGTGCTCCAGAGCGCTTGGCAACGGGCACAACGAAACGTGTGTGCGGGATAGTGACCATTCCCGCCTAGTGCTGGCAATGCACGAGCACTGCCAAAAGGCACAGGAAGGCGCTTAGCATCCGGCTTGTGCGCAAAGCTTTCAGACTGCCAGAGGACCGTAGCTGTGGTAAGCCGGGTTGCTCATTTGAAGTTAGATGTCACCTGCAAGAACTTCACCCGCATCTGGTTTATGCTGCTACCCGTTGTTAGGCGACAACAAGGGCACATGTAGCAAATGCTTTTTCCTGGCCCATTTTGCTAGGCCACGCTCTTCTGTGGCTCTTTAGTGCTTGCCAAACTCCTCTGTGCCTGCTGCTGCTTCCATCTGACAAGGAGCACAGACTTCTGACAGCTGCTTTCAACTTGCCTAAGAAGGAGCTTGGCCATTGGAATGTGCGGCAAATCTGAGTGTGCGGAAGGCGCAGGTGCCAGCTCCAGACAAAAGCGATCCCCCGGTTCAGTTTCTATTTGCCAGACGCATTGGAAATGTTTTCCACTGGCATTCGCGCCAAGAGTCGCAGGTTGCTTAACTCAGGAGCTCTGAGAATGGAACGGCAAGAGGTGTTCCGCTTTCGTCATAAACAGTGCTCCAGAGCGCTTGGCAACGGGCACAACGAAACGTGTGTGCGGGATAGTGACCATTCCCGCCTAGTGCTGGCAATGCACGAGCACTGCCAAAAGGCACAGGAAGGCGCTTAGCATCCGGCTTGTGCGCAAAGCTTTCAGACTGCCAGAGGACCGTAGCTGTGGTAAGCCGGTTTGCTCATTTGACGTTAGATGTCACCTGCAAGAACTTCACCTGCATCTGGTTTATGCTGCTACCCGTTGTTAGGCGACAACAAGGGCACATGTAGCAAATGCTTTTTCCTGGCCCATTTTGCTAGGCCACGCTCTTCTGTGGCTCTTTAGTGCTTGCCAAACTCCTCTGTGCCTGCTGCTGCTTCCATCTGACAAGGAGCACAGCCTTCTGACAGCTGCTTTCAACTTGCCTAAGAAGGAGCTTGGCCATTGGAATGTGCGGCAAATCTGAGTGTGCGGAAGGCGCAGGTGCCAGCTCCAGACAAAAGCGATCCCCCGGTTCAGTTTCTATTTGCCAGACGCATTGGAAATGTTTTCCACTGGCATTCGCGCCAAGAGTCGCAGGTTGCTTAACTCAGGAGCTCTGAGAATGGAACGGCAAGAGGTGTTCCGCTTTCGTCATAAACAGTGCTCCAGAGCGCTTGGCAACGGGCACAACGAAACGTGTGTGCGGGATAGTGACCATTCCCGCCTAGTGCTGGCAATGCACGAGCACTGCCAAAAGGCACAGGAAGGCGCTTAGCATCCGGCTTGTGCGCAAAGCTTTCAGACTGCCAGAGGACCGTAGCTGTGGTAAGCCGGTTTGCTCATTTGACGTTAGATGTCACCTGCAAGAACTTCACCCGCATCTGGTTTATGCTGCTACCCGTTGTTAGGCGACAACAAGGGCACATGTAGCAAATGCTTTTTCCTGGCCCATTTTGCTAGGCCACGCTCTTCTGTGGCTCTTTAGTGCTTGCCAAACTCCTCTGTGCCTGCTGCTGCTTCCATCTGACAAGGAGCACAGCCTTCTGACAGCTGCTTTCAACTTGCCTAAGAAGGAGCTTGGCCATTGGAATGTGCGGCAAATCTGAGTGTGCGGAAGGCGCAGGTGCCAGCTCCAGACAGAAGCGATCCCCCGGTTCAGTTTCTATTTGCCAGACGCATTGGAAATGTTTTCCACTGGCATTCGCGCCAAGAGTCGCAGGTTGCTTAACTCAGGAGCTCTGAGAATGGAACGGCAAGAGGTGTTCCGCTTTCGTCATAAACAGTGCTCCAGAGCGCTTGGCAACGGGCACAACGAAACGTGTGTGCGGGATAGTGACCATTCCCGCCTAGTGCTGGCAATGCACGAGCACTGCCAAAAGGCACAGGAAGGCGCTTAGCATCCGGCTTGTGCGCAAAGCTTTCAGACTGCCAGAGGACCGTAGCTGTGGTAAGCCGGCTTGCTCATTTGACGTTAGATGTCACCTGCAAGAACTTCACCCGCATCTGGTTTATGCTGCTACCCGTTGTTAGGCGACAACAAGGGCACATGTAGCAAATGCTTTTTCCTGGCCCATTTTGCTAGGCCACGCTCTTCTGTGGTTCTTTAGTGCTTGCCAAACTCCTCTGTGCCTGCTGCTGCTTCCATCTGACAAGGAGCACAGCCTTCTGACAGCTGCTTTCAACTTGCCTAAGAAGGAGCTTGGCCATTGGAATGTGCGGCAAATCTGAGTGTGCGGAAGGCGCAGGTGCCAGCTTCAGACAAAAGCGATCCCCCGGTTCAGTTTCTATTTGCCAGACGCATTGGAAATGTTTTCCACTGGCATTCGCGCCAAGAGTCGCAGGTTGCTTAACTCAGGAGCTCTGAGAATGGAACGGCAAGAGGTGTTCCGCTTTCGTCATAAACAGTGCTCCAGAGCGCTTGGCAACGGGCACAACGAAACGTGTGTGCGGGATAGTGACCATTCCCGCCTAGTGCTGGCAATGCACGAGCACTGCCAAAAGGCACAGGAAGGCGCTTAGCATCCGGCTTGTGCGCAAAGCTTTCAGACTGCCAGAGGACCGTAGCTGTGGTAAGCCGGCTTGCTCATTTGACGTTAGATGTCACCTGCAAGAACTTCACCCGCATCTGGTTTATGCTGCTACCCGTTGTTAGGCGACAACAAGGGCACATGTAGCAAATGCTTTTTCCTGGCCCATTTTGCTAGGCCACGCTCTTCTGTGGCTCTTTAGTGCTTGCCAAACTCCTCTGTGCCTGCTGCTGCTTCCATCTGACAAGGAGCACAGCCTTCTGACAGCTGCTTTCAACTTGCCTAAGAAGGAGCTTGGCCATTGGAATGTGCGGCAAATCTGAGTGTGCGGAAGGCGCAGGTGCCAGCTCCAGACAAAAGTGATCCCCCGGTTCAGTTTCTATTTGCCAGACGCATTGGAAATGTTTTCCACTGGCATTCGCGCCAAGAGTCGCAGGTTGCTTAACTCAGGAGCTCTGAGAATGGAACGGCAAGAGGTGTTCCGCTTTCGTCATAAACAGTGCTCCAGAGCGCTTGGCAACGGGCACAACGAAACGTGTGTGCGGGATAGTGACCATTCCCGCCTAGTGCTGGCAATGCACGAGCACTGCCAAAAGGCACAGGAAGGCGCTTAGCATCCGGCTTGTGCGCAAAGCTTTCAGACTGCCAGAGGACCGTAGCTGTGGTAAGCCGGTTTGCTCATTTGACGTTAGATGTCACCTGCAAGAACTTCACCCGCATCTGGTTTATGCTGCTACCCGTTGTTAGGCGACAACAAGGGCACATGTAGCAAATGCTTTTTCCTGGCCCATTTTGCTAGGCCACGCTCTTCTGTGGCTCTTTAGTGCTTGCCAAACTCCTCTGTGCCTGCTGCTGCTTCCATCTGACAAGGAGCACAGCCTTCTGACAGCTGCTTTCAACTTGCCTAAGAAGGAGCTTGGCCATTGGAATGTGCGGCAAATCTGAGTGTGCGGAAGGCGCAGGTGCCAGCTCCAGACAGAAGCGATCCCCCGGTTCAGTTTCTATTTGCCAGACGCATTGGAAATGTTTTCCACTGGCATTCGCGCCAAGAGTCGCAGGTTGCTTAACTCAGGAGCTCTGAGAATGGAACGGCAAGAGGTGTTCCGCTTTCGTCATAAACAGTGCTCCAGAGCGCTTGGCAACGGGCACAACGAAACGTGTGTGCGGGATAGTGACCATTCCCGCCTAGTGCTGGCAATGCACGAGCACTGCCAAAAGGCACAGGAAGGCGCTTAGCATCCGGCTTGTGCGCAAAGCTTTCAGACTGCCAGAGGACCGTAGCTGTGGTAAGCCGGCTTGCTCATTTGACGTTAGATGTCACCTGCAAGAACTTCACCCGCATCTGGTTTATGCTGCTACCCGTTGTTAGGCGACAACAAGGGCACATGTAGCAAATGCTTTTTCCTGGCCCATTTTGCTAGGCCACGCTCTTCTGTGGTTCTTTAGTGCTTGCCAAACTCCTCTGTGCCTGCTGCTGCTTCCATCTGACAAGGAGCACAGCCTTCTGACAGCTGCTTTCAACTTGCCTAAGAAGGAGCTTGGCCATTGGAATGTGCGGCAAATCTGAGTGTGCGGAAGGCGCAGGTGCCAGCTTCAGACAAAAGCGATCCCCCGGTTCAGTTTCTATTTGCCAGACGCATTGGAAATGTTTTCCACTGGCATTCGCGCCAAGAGTCGCAGGTTGCTTAACTCAGGAGCTCTGAGAATGGAACGGCAAGAGGTGTTCCGCTTTCGTCATAAACAGTGCTCCAGAGCGCTTGGCAACGGGCACAACGAAACGTGTGTGCGGGATAGTGACCATTCCCGCCTAGTGCTGGCAATGCACGAGCACTGCCAAAAGGCACAGGAAGGCGCTTAGCATCCGGCTTGTGCGCAAAGCTTTCAGACTGCCAGAGGACCGTAGCTGTGGTAAGCCGGCTTGCTCATTTGACGTTAGATGTCACCTGCAAGAACTTCACCCGCATCTGGTTTATGCTGCTACCCGTTGTTAGGCGACAACAAGGGCACATGTAGCAAATGCTTTTTCCTGGCCCATTTTGCTAGGCCACGCTCTTCTGTGGCTCTTTAGTGCTTGCCAAACTCCTCTGTGCCTGCTGCTGCTTCCATCTGACAAGGAGCACAGCCTTCTGACAGCTGCTTTCAACTTGCCTAAGAAGGAGCTTGGCCATTGGAATGTGCGGCAAATCTGAGTGTGCGGAAGGCGCAGGTGCCAGCTCCAGACAAAAGTGATCCCCCGGTTCAGTTTCTATTTGCCAGACGCATTGGAAATGTTTTCCACTGGCATTCGCGCCAAGAGTCGCAGGTTGCTTAACTCAGGAGCTCTGAGAATGGAACGGCAAGAGGTGTTCCGCTTTCGTCATAAACAGTGCTCCAGAGCGCTTGGCAACGGGCACAACGAAACGTGTGTGCGGGATAGTGACCATTCCCGCCTAGTGCTGGCAATGCACGAGCACTGCCAAAAGGCAAAGGAAGGTGCTTAGCATCCGGCTTGTGCGCAAAGCTTTCAGACTGCCAAAGGACCGTAGCTGTGGTAAGCCGGTTTGCTCATTTGACGTTAGATGTCACCTGCAAGAACTTCACCCGCATCTGGTTTATGCTGCTACCCGTTGTTAGGCGACAACAAGGGCACATGTAGCAAATGCTTTTTCCTGGCCCATTTTGCTAGGCCACGCTCTTCTGTGGCTCTTTAGTGCTTGCCAAACTCCTCTGTGCCTGCTGCTGCTTCCATCTGACAAGGAGCACAGCCTTCTGACAGCTGCTTTCAACTTGCCTAAGAAGGAGCTTGGCCATTGGAATGTGCGGCAAATCTGAGTGTGCGGAAGGCGCAGGTGCCAGCTCCAGACAAAAGCGATCCCCCGGTTCAGTTTCTATTTGCCAGATGCATTGGAAATGTTTTCCACTGGCATTCGCGCCAGGAGTCGCAGGTTGCTTAACTCAGGAGCTCTGAGAATGGAACGGCAAGAGGTGTTCCGCTTTCGTCATAAACAGTGCTCCAGAGCGCTTGGCAACGGGCACAACGAAACGTGTGTGCGGGATAGTGACCATTCCCGCCTAGTGCTGGCAATGCACGAGCACTGCCAAAAGGCACAGGAAGGCGCTTAGCATCCGGCTTGTGCGCAAAGCTTTCAGACTGCCAGAGGACCGTAGCTGTGGTAAGCCGGTTTGCTCATTTGACGTTAGATGTCACCTGCAAGAACTTCACCCGCATCTGGTTTATGCTGCTACCCGTTGTTAGGCGACAACAAGGGCACATGTAGCAAATGCTTTTTCCTGGCCCATTTTGCTAGGCCACGCTCTTCTGTGGCTCTTTAGTGCTTGCCAAACTCCTCTGTGCCTGCTGCTGCTTCCATCTGACAAGGAGCACAGCCTTCTGACAGCTGCTTTCAACTTGCCTAAGAAGGAGCTTGGCCATTGGAATGTGCGGCAAATCTGAGTGTGCGGAAGGCGCAGGTGCCAGCTCCAGACAAAAGCGATCCCCCGGTTCAGTTTCTATTTGCCAGACGCATTGGAAATGTTTTCCACTGGCATTCGCGCCAAGAGTCGCAGGTTGCTTAACTCAGGAGCTCTGAGAATGGAACGGCAAGAGGTGTTCCGCTTTCGTCATAAACAGTGCTCCAGAGCGCTTGGCAACGGGCACAACGAAACGTGTGTGCGGGATAGTGACCATTCCCGCCTAGTGCTGGCAATGCACGAGCACTGCCAAAAGGCACAGGAAGGCGCTTAGCATCCGGCTTGTGCGCAAAGCTTTCAGACTGCCAGAGGACCGTAGCTGTGGTAAGCCGGCTTGCTCATTTGACGTTAGATGTCACCTGCAAGAACTTCACCTGCATCTGGTTTATGCTGCTACCCGTTGTTAGGCGACAACAAGGGCACATGTAGCAAATGCTTTTTCCTGGCCCATTTTGCTAGGCCACGCTCTTCTGTGGCTCTTTAGTGCTTGCCAAACTCCTCTGTGCCTGCTGCTGCTTCCATCTGACAAGGAGCACAGCCTTCTGACAGCTGCTTTCAACTTGCCTAAGAAGGAGCTTGGCCATTGGAATGTGCGGCAAATCTGAGTGTGCGGAAGGCGCAGGTGCCAGCTCCAGACAAAAGTGATCCCCCGGTTCAGTTTCTATTTGCCAGACGCATTGGAAATGTTTTCCACTGGCATTCGCGCCAAGAGTCGCAGGTTGCTTAACTCAGGAGCTCTGAGAATGGAACGGCAAGAGGTGTTCCGCTTTCGTCATAAACAGTGCTCCAGAGCGCTTGGCAACGGGCACAACGAAACGTGTGTGCGGGATAGTGACCATTCCCGCCTAGTGCTGGCAATGCACGAGCACTGCCAAAAGGCAAAGGAAGGTGCTTAGCATCCGGCTTGTGCGCAAAGCTTTCAGACTGCCAAAGGACCGTAGCTGTGGTAAGCCGGTTTGCTCATTTGACGTTAGATGTCACCTGCAAGAACTTCACCCGCATCTGGTTTATGCTGCTACCCGTTGTTAGGCGACAACAAGGGCACATGTAGCAAATGCTTTTTCCTGGCCCATTTTGCTAGGCCACGCTCTTCTGTGGCTCTTTAGTGCTTGCCAAACTCCTCTGTGCCTGCCCCTGCTTCCATCTGACAAGGAGCACAGACTTCTGACAGCTGCTTTCAACTTGCCTAAGAAGGAGCTTGGCCATTGGAATGTGCGGCAAATCTGAGTGTGCGGAAGGCGCAGGTGCCAGCTCCAGACAGAAGCGATCCCCCGGTTCAGTTTCTATTTGCCAGACGCATTGGAAATGTTTTCCACTGGCATTCGCACCAAGAGTCGCAGGTTGCTTAACTCAGGAGCTCTGAGAATGGAACGGCAAGAGGTGTTCCGCCTTCGTCATAAACAGTGCTCCAGAGCGCTTGGCAACGGGCACAACGAAACGTGTGTGCGGGATAGTGACCATTCCCGCCTAGTGCTGGCAATGCACGAGCACTGCCAAAAGGCACAGGAAGGCGCTTAGCATCCGGGTTGTGCGCAAAGCTTTCAGACTGCCAGAGGACCGTAGCTGTGGTAAGCCGGTTTGCTCATTTGACGTTAGATGTCACCTGCAAGAACTTCACCCGCATCTGGTTTATGCTGCTACCCGTTGTTAGGCGACAACAAGGGCACATGTAGCAAATGCTTTTTCTTGGCCCATTTTGCTAGGCCACGCTCTTCTGTGGCTCTTTAGTGCTTGCCAAACTCCTCTGTGCCTGCTGCTGCTTCCATCTGACAAGGAGCACAGCCTTCTGACAGCTGCTTTCAACTTGCTTAAGAAGGAGCTTGGCCATTGGAATGTGCGGCAAATCTGAGTGTGCGGAAGGCGCAGGTGCCAGCTCCAGACAGAAGCGATCCCCCGGTTCAGTTTCTATTTGCCAGACGCATTGGAAATGTTTTCCACTGGCATTCGCGCCAGGAGTCGCAGGTTGCTTAACTCAGGAGCTCTGAGAATGGAACGGCAAGAGGTGTTCCGCTTTCGTCATAAACAGTGCTCCAGAGCGCTTGGCAACGGGCACAACGAAACGTGTGTGCGGGATAGTGACCATTCCCGCCTAGTGCTGGCAATGCACGAGCACTGCCAAAAGGCACAGGAAGGCGCTTAGCATCCGGCTTGTGCGCAAAGCTTTCAGACTGCCAGAGGACCGTAGCTGTGGTAAGCCGGTTTGCTCATTTGACGTTAGATGTCACCTGCAAGAACTTCACCCGCATCTGGTTTATGCTGCTACCCGTTGTTAGGCGACAACAAGGGCACATGTAGCAAATGCTTTTTCCTGGCCCATTTTGCTAGGCCACGCTCTTCTGTGGCTCTTTAGTGCTTGCCAAACTCCTCTGTGCCTGCTGCTGCTTCCATCTGACAAGGAGCACAGCCTTCTGACAGCTGCTTTCAACTTGCCTAAGAAGGAGCTTGGCCATTGGAATGTGCGGCAAATCTGAGTGTGCGGAAGGCGCAGGTGCCAGCTCCAGACAAAAGCGATCCCCCGGTTCAGTTTCTATTTGCCAGATGCATTGGAAATGTTTTCCACTGGCATTCGCGCCAGGAGTCGCAGGTTGCTTAACTCAGGAGCTCTGAGAATGGAACGGCAAGAGGTGTTCCGCTTTCGTCATAAACAGTGCTCCAGAGCGCTTGGCAACGGGCACAACGAAACGTGTGTGCGGGATAGTGACCATTCCCGCCTAGTGCTGGCAATGCACGAGCACTGCCAAAAGGCACAGGAAGGCGCTTAGCATCCGGCTTGTGCGCAAAGCTTTCAGACTGCCAGAGGACCGTAGCTGTGGTAAGCCGGTTTGCTCATTTGACGTTAGATGTCACCTGCAAGAACTTCACCCGCATCTGGTTTATGCTGCTACCCGTTGTTAGGCGACAACAAGGGCACATGTAGCAAATGCTTTTTCCTGGCCCATTTTGCTAGGCCACGCTCTTCTGTGGCTCTTTAGTGCTTGCCAAACTCCTCTGTGCCTGTTGCTGCTTCCATCTGACAAGGAGCACAGACTTCTGACAGCTGCTTTCAACTTGCCTAAGAAGGAGCTTGGCCATTGGAATGTGCGGCAAATCTGAGTGTGCGGAAGGCGCAGGTGCCAGCTCCAGACAGAAGCCATCCCCCGGTTCAGTTTCTATTTGCCAGACGCATTGGAAATGTTTTCCACTGGCATTCGCGCCAAGAGTCGCAGGTTGCTTAACTCAGGAGCTCTGAGAATGGAACGGCAAGAGGTGTTCCGCTTTCGTCATAAACAGTGCTCCAGAGCGCTTGGCAACGGGCACAACGAAACGTGTGTGCGGGATAGTGACCATTCCCGCCTAGTGCTGGCAATGCACGAGCACTGCCAAAAGGCACAGGAAGGCGCTTAGCATCCGGCTTGTACGCAAAGCTTTCAGACTGCCAGAGGACCGTAGCTGTGGTAAGCCGGTTTGCTCATTTGACGTTAGATGTCACCTGCAAGAACTTCACCCGCATCTGGTTTATGCTGCTACCCGTTGTTAGGCGACAACAAGGGCACATGTAGCAAATGCTTTTTCCTGGCCCATTTTGCTAGGCCACGCTCTTCTGTGGCTCTTTAGTGCTTGCCAAACTCCTCTGTGCCTGCTGCTGCTTCCATCTGACAAGGAGCACAGCCTTCTGACAGCTGCTTTCAACTTGCCTAAGAAGGAGCTTGGCCATTGGAATGTGCGGCAAATCTGAGTGTGCGGAAGGCGCAGGTGCCAGCTCCAGACAGAAGCGATCCCCCGGTTCAGTTTCTATTTGCCAGACGCATTGGAAATGTTTTCCACTGGCATTCGCGCCAAGAGTCGCAGGTTGCTTAACTCAGGAGCTCTGAGAATGGAACGGCAAGAGGTGTTCCGCTTTCGTCATAAACAGTGCTCCAGAGCGCTTGGCAACGGGCACAACGAAACGTGTGTGCGGGATAGTGACCATTCCCGCCTAGTGCTGGCAATGCACGAGCACTGCCAAAAGGTACAGGAAGGCGCTTAGCATCCGGCTTGTGCGCAAAGCTTTCAGACTGCCAGAGGACCGTAGCTGTGGTAAGCCGGTTTGCTCATTTGACGTTAGATGTCACCTGCAAGAACTTCACCCGCATCTGGTTTATGCTGCTACCCGTTGTTAGGCGACAACAAGGGCACATGTAGCAAATGCTTTTTCCTGGCCCATTTTGCTAGGCCACGCTCTTCTGTGGCTCTTTAGTGCTTGCCAAACTCCTCTGTGCCTGTTGCTGCTTCCATCTGACAAGGAGCACAGCCTTCTGACAGCTGCTTTCAACTTGCCTAAGAAGGAGCTTGGCCATTGGAATGTGCGGCAAATCTGAGTGTGCGGAAGGCGCAGGTGCCAGCTCCAGACAAAAGCGATCCCCCGGTTCAGTTTCTATTTGCCAGACGCATTGGAAATGTTTTCCACTGGCATTCGCGCCAAGAGTCGCAGGTTGCTTAACTCAGGAGCTCTGAGAATGGAACGGCAAGAGGTGTTCCGCTTTCGTCATAAACAGTGCTCCAGAGCGCTTGGCAACGGGCACAACGAAACGTGTGTGCGGGATAGTGACCATTCCCGCCTAGTGCTGGCAATGCACGAGCACTGCCAAAAGGCACAGGAAGGCGCTTAGCATCCGGCTTGTGCGCAAAGCTTTCAGACTGCCAGAGGACCGTAGCTGTGGTAAGCCGGTTTGCTCATTTGACGTTAGATGTCACCTGCAAGAACTTCACCCGCATCTGGTTTATGCTGCTACCCGTTGTTAGGCGACAACAAGGGCACATGTAGCAAATGCTTTTTCCTGGCCCATTTTGCTAGGCCACGCTCTTCTGTGGCTCTTTAGTGCTTGCCAAACTCCTCTGTGCCTGCTGCTGCTTCCATCTGACAAGGAGCACAGCCTTCTGACAGCTGCTTTCAACTTGCCTAAGAAGGAGCTTGGCCATTGGAATGTGCGGCAAATCTGAGTGTGCGGAAGGCGCAGGTGCCAGCTCCAGACAGAAGCGATCCCCCGGTTCAGTTTCTATTTGCCAGACGCATTGGAAATGTTTTCCACTGGCATTCGCGCCAAGAGTCGCAGGTTGCTTAACTCAGGAGCTCTGAGAATGGAACGGCAAGAGGTGTTCCGCTTTCGTCATAAACAGTGCTCCAGAGCGCTTGGCAACGGGCACAACGAAACGTGTGTGCGGGATAGTGACCATTCCCGCCTAGTGCTGGCAATGCACGAGCACTGCCAAAAGGCACAGGAAGGCGCTTAGCATCCGGCTTGTGCGCAAAGCTTTCAGACTGCCAGAGGACCGTAGCTGTGGTAAGCCGGTTTGCTCATTTGACGTTAGATGTCACCTGCAAGAACTTCACCCGCATCTGGTTTATGCTGCTACCCGTTGTTAGGCGACAACAAGGGCACATGTAGCAAATGCTTTTTCCTGGCCCATTTTGCTAGGCCACGCTCTTCTGTGGCTCTTTAGTGCTTGCCAAACTCCTCTGTGCCTGCTGCTGCTTCCATCTGACAAGGAGCACAGCCTTCTGACAGCTGCTTTCAACTTGCCTAAGAAGGAGCTTGGCCATTGGAATGTGCGGCAAATCTGAGTGTGCGGAAGGCGCAGGTGCCAGCTCCAGACAGAAGCGATCCCCCGGTTCAGTTTCTATTTGCCAGACGCATTGGAAATGTTTTCCACTGGCATTCGCGCCAAGAGTCGCAGGTTGCTTAACTCAGGAGCTCTGAGAATGGAACGGCAAGAGGTGTTCCGCTTTCGTCATAAACAGTGCTCCAGAGCGCTTGGCAACGGGCACAACGAAACGTGTGTGCGGGATAGTGACCATTCCCGCCTAGTGCTGGCAATGCACGAGCACTGCCAAAAGGCACAGGAAGGCGCTTAGCATCCGGCTTGTGCGCAAAGCTTTCAGACTGCCAGAGGACCGTAGCTGTGGTAAGCCGGTTTGCTCATTTGACGTTAGATGTCACCTGCAAGAACTTCACCCGCATCTGGTTTATGCTGCTACCCGTTGTTAGGCGACAACAAGGGCACATGTAGCAAATGCTTTTTCCTGGCCCATTTTGCTAGGCCACGCTCTTCTGTGGCTCTTTAGTGCTTGCCAAACTCCTCTGTGCCTGCTGCTGCTTCCATCTGACAAGGAGCACAGCCTTCTGACAGCTGCTTTCAACTTGCCTAAGAAGGAGCTTGGCCATTGGAATGTGCGGCAAATCTGAGTGTGCGGAAGGCGCAGGTGCCAGCTCCAGACAGAAGCGATCCCCCGGTTCAGTTTCTATTTGCCAGACGCATTGGAAATGTTTTCCACTGGCATTCGCGCCAAGAGTCGCAGGTTGCTTAACTCAGGAGCTCTGAGAATGGAACGGCAAGAGGTGTTCCGCTTTCGTCATAAACAGTGCTCCAGAGCGCTTGGCAACGGGCACAACGAAACGTGTGTGCGGGATAGTGACCATTCCCGCCTAGTGCTGGCAATGCACGAGCACTGCCAAAAGGCACAGGAAGGCGCTTAGCATCCGGCTTGTGCGCAAAGCTTTCAGACTGCCAGAGGACCGTAGCTGTGGTAAGCCGGTTTGCTCATTTGACGTTAGATGTCACCTGCAAGAACTTCACCTGCATCTGGTTTATGCTGCTACCCGTTGTTAGGCGACAACAAGGGCACATGTAGCAAATGCTTTTTCCTGGCCCATTTTGCTAGGCCACGCTCTTCTGTGGCTCTTTAGTGCTTGCCAAACTCCTCTGTGCCTGCTGCTGCTTCCATCTGACAAGGAGCACAGCCTTCTGACAGCTGCTTTCAACTTGCCTAAGAAGGAGCTTGGCCATTGGAATGTGCGGCAAATCTGAGTGTGCGGAAGGCGCAGGTGCCAGCTCCAGACAAAAGCGATCCCCCGGTTCAGTTTCTATTTGCCAGACGCATTGGAAATGTTTTCCACTGGCATTCGCGCCAAGAGTCGCAGGTTGCTTAACTCAGGAGCTCTGAGAATGGAACGGCAAGAGGTGTTCCGCTTTCGTCATAAACAGTGCTCCAGAGCGCTTGGCAACGGGCACAACGAAACGTGTGTGCGGGATAGTGACCATTCTTGCCTAGTGCTGGCAATGCACGAGCACTGCCAAAAGGCACAGGAAGGCGCTTAGCATCCGGCTTGTGCGCAAAGCTTTCAGACTGCCAGAGGACCGTAGCTGTGGTAAGCCGGTTTGCTCATTTGACGTTAGATGTCACCTGCAAGAACTTCACCCGCATCTGGTTTATGCTGCTACCCGTTGTTAGGCGACAACAAGGGCACATGTAGCAAATGCTTTTTCCTGGCCCATTTTGCTAGGCCACGCTCTTCTGTGGCTCTTTAGTGCTTGCCAAACTCCTCTGTGCCTGCTGCTGCTTCCATCTGACAAGGAGCACAGCCTTCTGACAGCTGCTTTCAACTTGCCTAAGAAGGAGCTTGGCCATTGGAATGTGCGGCAAATCTGAGTGTGCGGAAGGCGCAGGTGCCAGCTCCAGACAGAAGCGATCCCCCGGTTCAGTTTCTATTTGCCAGACGCATTGGAAATGTTTTCCACTGGCATTCGCGCCAAGAGTCGCAGGTTGCTTAACTCAGGAGCTCTGAGAATGGAACGGCAAGAGGTGTTCCGCTTTCGTCATAAACAGTGCTCCAGAGCGCTTGGCAACGGGCACAACGAAACGTGTGTGCGGGATAGTGACCATTCCCGCCTAGTGCTGGCAATGCACGAGCACTGCCAAAAGGCACAGGAAGGCGCTTAGCATCCGGCTTGTGCGCAAAGCTTTCAGACTGCCAGAGGACCGTAGCTGTGGTAAGCCGGTTTGCTCATTTGACGTTAGATGTCACCTGCAAGAACTTCACCCGCATCTGGTTTATGCTGCTACCCGTTGTTAGGCGACAACAAGGGCACAT
The DNA here is from genome assembly GCF_030490865.1 of Poecile atricapillus. NCBI lineage: Eukaryota > Metazoa > Chordata > Aves > Passeriformes > Paridae > Poecile > Poecile atricapillus. The sequence goes on along the minus strand of NC_081281.1, from coordinate 3,930,088 downwards.
GTAGCAAATGCTTTTTCCTGGCCCATTTTGCTAGGCCACGCTCTTCTGTGGCTCTTTAGTGCTTGCCAAACTCCTCTGTGCCTGCTGCTGCTTCCATCTGACAAGGAGCACAGCCTTCTGACAGCTGCTTTCAACTTGCTTAAGAAGGAGCTTGGCCATTGGAATGTGCGGCAAATCTGAGTGTGCGGAAGGCGCAGGTGCCAGCTCCAGACAAAAGCGATCCCCCGGTTCAGTTTCTATTTGCCAGACGCATTGGAAATGTTTTCCACTGGCATTCGCGCCAGGAGTCGCAGGTTGCTTAACTCAGGAGCTGATGCCGAATTTTGCCCCAAAAGGCGATGAATAACTGTCTAAGAGATGCAGTTTAAGTCAGATAGACAGGAGGTATTTTATTAGCAATGTGCACGTTGGGGAAATCTCTAAAGGGAGTTTTCCAAAGTCTTACAACAAAAGCATGCCTTTTATACAGTTTAGGTTTGGGATTACATCATATCAATGCATATTCATATGGGGCGTGCCGTAGGCGGGGCGTGGGCGGAAACTTCTATTTTGAGGATCTTTTCGGGGGTCGTTCCGGTCGGCCTTCATCGTGGGCGAGGGTCTCCGAGGAGTCTTCCTCCTTAAACTTTTGAACTTCTTTCCAAATTTGGTCCTTTCCCGGTGTAGTTGGCCGAGTTCCCAACCTCCTAGGGCCAACTTATCATATTGACATTAGGCATGCTTTAGCTTCGGCTTAAATTACGCTTAGTCCGGTGATTTTTTTATCCTTCTCTTTCCCTCCTGTCGTTGTGTTTATTACTTCCAGATGTTCCCTTCATATTCTATGTTTTAACCCATTATTTCTCGAAGGCTATCTATTTTATGGCTTCATTCCCCCCTTTTCTTATGACTTACGAATTCTTTCGTCAAGGTCTGATCCTAAGAGTGCTGATGTCTAATCCTAAGAGCGCTGATGCGCTCGTACCATAGCCCAAACCATTTGGGTCCTTTTCATTATGATCCTTAGCTTCCACCACATAAAAATATTTGTAAAAGTTAAAACCAACAAGGCTCCAACTACCAATATCATTGGGGGCACCAGGTAATTGAAAACCTGTGTGGCTGTTGGGGAAAATCCTGTGAAGATATCCCACCAATGATGCTGGCCTACTTGTTCTACTTCGGTGAGGACATTCTTTATTCTTTCTGAATCATGTTCTACCTGCCATACCATCCGTGTAGTTGTTTGATTCACTCTTTGCACCAATTCCTTTACTTTAGGGTGTGCGAGCATTGCTTTGAGAATTTTGACATCCATCCCTATTTGCAATTCTGGTATTTCTCGATGCAGGTTAAAATCTGTGTTAATTAGCTGTTGAGTAGTTATTGGGACAGTATAATGAAAATCGCAACCCACTATTTTGGTAAAGTTGCATACACAAAAGTTAGTATTGTTAGTTTCCTCTTGGCAATTATCTATAGTGACATTGTCACAGGCTGTCCGTACGCAAGCACATCCATTCCCTATATAGTAAACTTGTGACTGTGTTCGATTACGCAAAAGCACTTCAAAGGTGCACACTCTATTCTCAGCATCTAAGCATAAATCTTCTGCTTCTACTACAGCGTTTTCGCAAACATAGCCTAGCTGTCCTCTAGGAATACATGCTTCTGTGCTAACCGATTGCCACTTATTTTTGATATAATCATAACTGGCCCAAACATTGTTTGCATTCCGCTGGTGGAGTGGTTTCTTGGGGCAAGTCTTTGGGGCTGTGATCCGGTTGGATCTTCCCGGAAATCACTCCACCGACATGAAATTGGGCCCTTTTGCTGCCTCCAAATAGTGGGCTTACCCATTTTTACCGGACTAAAGGTAATTAAGTTATGTTCGGATGCTGACTTCCCCAAGGATCGAATTGTCAATACTAGCTGCTTTGTTCTTCCTTCCACTGAGTCAAGCTCTCGACACCCAATTTGGATTTGGTCTCCCTTGTATGCTACCATGGAAGATTGATGCCATAATTTACTTGCGTATGGCTGATTGTTACGTAGGGCATATACCTCGAAATAGGGTCCCTTCGCTCCCCATTCCGGGTGGATACACTGGTGTGCGTGAGACCATGGATCTATCGGGTCAGAGTCTCGGGGAAGAACTATACTTATCGAGAGTCCAATGATCAGGGTTGAAAGGGCTTGAGGTGAAGTCAAGATCATGATGTCCGTTCCTCTTGTTTACTCTCTGGAGCTTTCTTGACCCGCGAGTAATGAATCCACGTAGGTCGCTCCTTGATCCGGACCGCGGTGAAGGTAGTCAGCAGCACTTGGAAAGGTCCTTCCCACTTCTCTTGTAGGGGTTTTCCTAAAAGATTCTTAACATACACCCAATCACCGGGGTTAAACGGATGCAATTTACAATCAGGTTGTTTAGGTTGGTGCTCTATTACCACGGTAGCATTCTTATCCAATTGTTTCCCCACTGTAATTACATAATCATAAATGTACCGGTTACCGATTTGGCCTATGGCATCCCCGTTTACAACTTGCATAGCATAAGGTCTACCATACAGGATTTCGAATGGGCTTAGCTTCTCTTTTGACCTTGGTTTGACTCTCAGCCTCAGCAGAGCAATAGGCAAGGCTTGATACCATAATGCTTTGCTTATTGCTCTCACCACTTTCGCACAGAAGTGTGTACCCCTATCCGAGGTAATACTCTTCGGTACCCCAAACCGCGGAATGATTTCATTCAACAGTATTTCGGTCACTTCTCTTTCCTTGTTTGTCCTGCAAGGGAATGCTTCAGGCCACCCAGAAAATGTATCAGTTAATACCAACAAATATCGGAGCCCCCCTTTTCTTGGGAGCTCAGAAAAATCAATTTGCCATACTTCACCTGGGAATTTACCTCGACTTATGGCTCCTTGGTGTATCTTGGTTCTCGTATTCGGGTTATTTCTCAGGCACCGTTCGCACTGGGATGTTACGTGCTTTATAGTAGTAAATAATTTCGGTCCTGCTATCCTGGTTTGCAAATATTGGTAAAGCGGATCCAAACCCCAATGGGCCTTCTCATGTTCTGCTTTTACAAACTGCCACATCACATTTCCTGGTACTACTAACTGTCCTGTTTCCAATTGACCCTAACCATTTTCTAATATTTTGCCCTTATTTCTTTGAATCCATTTATGGTCTGATTCCTGGTAATCTGGCTTGATACTGATATCCAGGTCTCCTGGTATTAGGGCCATTATTCCCACTTCCCTAGACTTTGTGGCAGCCAATTTGGCCTCTGTATCTGCCTTTCTATTTCCTATTTCTGGAATAGTATTGCCTTTCAGATGTCCCTTACAATGCATTATGGCCACTTGAGCTGGGAGTTGGACCGCCTCTAGCAATCGCAGAACCTCTTCTGCATGTTTGACTGTTTTTCCTTGTGTAGTCAACAGTCCTCTTTCTTTCCAGATGGCCCCATGAGCATGTACAACAGAAAAGGCATATTTAGAGTCTGTCCATATATTGATTTGCATATTCTCTGCCAATTCCAGAGCTCGAGTCAGAGCTATCAGTTCTGCCTTCTGGGCTGAAGTTCCTGTGGGTAAGGGGTTCGACTCAATTACCCTTTCTGTAGTAGTGACCGCATAACCAGCCATTCTTACTCCTTGCTTCACGAAGCTGCTGCCATCTGAGAACCAGTTGTCCGCATCTTCGAACGGCTCTTCTTTGAGGTCCGGGCGACTGGAATAGACAGCTTCAATTGTCTCCAGGTAGTCGTGTTCGATGGGTTCTGCCGGGGCTCTTCCTTCTAGAAATGAAGCTGGGTTCACAATGTTAGTTACCTGAATGGTTACGTCATCTGATTCAGCCAGAACGGCCTGGTATTTTAGGAATCTGGAAGGCGACAACCAATGGTTGCCTTTCTGTTCCAGCACAGCTGACACGGTGTGGGATACTAGTACAGTCACCTTTTGGCCCAGCGTGAGCTTCCTGGCCTCTTCTATGTTAATTATCACTGCGGCCACTGCCCTCAGACAGCCTGGCCATCCTTTGCTTACTTCATCCAATCGCTTAGAGAAGTAGGCCACAGCTCTCTTGTGCGGTCCCAGCTGCTGTGCTAGGACTCCTAAGGCCATCCCTTGTCGTTCGTGGGAGAACAGCCAGAATGGTTTTGATACGTCTGGGAGACCTAAGGCTGGTGCTCTCATTAGTTCCATCTTCAGCTTCTTGAAGGCTTCTTCTGCCTCGGGAGTCCAAACTAGGATGCTCTTAGCCTCCTTCAACAAATCATACAGTGGTTTAGCGAGTATCCCGTACTGGTAGATCCATAACCGACACCAACCTGTCATCCCCAAAAAGGCGCGCAGATCTCTCACCGTCTCTGGTTTGGGCATCTGGCAGATGGCCTCTTTCCTAGCTGCTCCCAGGGATCGCTGTCCTCTGGAGACTTCGTATCCCAGGTACACCACTTGTGTCTGTACCAGCTGTGCTTTCTGTCGAGAGACTCGATATCCATTTAAACCCAGGAAATTCAGCAAGGAAATGGTCCATTCAATGCATTCTTCCTCTGTCACTGTTGCTATTAGGAGGTCGTCTACGTACTGCAGAAGGGTGCCATCTCCCAGCGGCCTTTCCCACTGTTCTAGTTCCTTGGCTAACTGATTCCCAAAAACCGTAGGGGAATTGCACCACCCTTGGGGCAACACTGTCCAGGTGAGTTGGGTCTTTCTTCCACTGTCTACAGATTCCCACTCAAAGGCAAAAATCTTTTGACTCTCGAGAGCTAAGGGGAGGCAAAAGAACGCGTCTTTTAAATCTAATACGGTGAACCAGGCCAAATTCTCCTTCAGTCTGGTCAAAAGCGTGTATGGGTTAGCAACTACCGGATGCAATGCCTTAGTTATTTCATTTACTGCTCTCAGATCCTGGACTAACCTATAGGTTCCATTAGGTTTCTTGACTGGCAGGATTGGTGTATTAAAATCTGATTCGCATTCTACCAATAACCCCAGTTCCATAAACCTTCTGATTGTGGGCTCAATCCCTTTCCTATCTTCTATCCTCAGAGGGTATTGTTTCTTTCTCACCGGTTTTGTCCCAGCTTTAAGTTCAACGACAATCGGTGCTGCTTGTTTTGATTTTCCAGGTATATCAGTAGCCCACACCAATGGGTACATCTTGCTCAGGATTTGCTCGAAATTGTGGCTTTCAGGTTTAGGCTCCACACAACTGATCGTTAGGCTTAGAGCTGTAATCAGTTGTTCTTCATTTACTTGAAACTCCAATTGGTCTTTGTTAAACTTTATTACGGCCCCCAAGTTCTCCAATAAGTCTCTCCCTAGTAGGGGTTTTGGTGAATTTGGTAAATACAGGAACTGATGAATTCCCATTTGCTTCCCAATTTTGTATTTAATGGGTTTCAAAAGTAAGCCTTTTCTGGTTGGCCTGTTGCTCCCACAACTTGCACAAATTCATCACTTTTAGGTACAAATTCTTGATTTAAAACCGAAAAGGTTGCTCCCGTATCAATCAAAAAGTCTAATTCCTTTTTACCCTCCCCTAGCTCTATACTGCACTAGCCGTTGATAGTGTTCCGCGTTGCCCGGGTCCCACTCTGGTTTACTGTTGGGAAAATTATCTTCTAGTCTCCCCGATAATAGTTGGGCATGTCGCCTCCCCGTTTCCAATACGAGTTCCCTTTCCGTATCTGTCAACTCTGACAACATCACTTCTATATCCTCCCAATCAATATCTAAGTTCTTTGCCATTAGTTCAAACCTCTTTGCTACTCCCTCTGGATTCCTCCTGAAGTTCCTTGCCTCATCCCTCCAATTGCTCAAATCACTCGTCGAGAATGGCACCTTTACTCTAGTCTTTTCCCCTACTACTGGCATAACTTGTCGGAGAGGAGCTATCGTGCGATTCCCTTTCTCCCCTTGCTTTGCTTCCCCCCGTGCCACAGATCTGGTGTAATACGAGTGACTGGTCCCCTCCCCGGGATTTTCTTCCTGTGCCTCAATGCTTTCCCTATTCTTTCTCTTCTCTTTCTTCTTTCCCCCTTCCTGCTCTTCATTTTCCTCTCCTATCTCTATCACACAATCCATCCGATTCTCATCCTGCGTCTGTCGCCTCTTTTGTATCTGCCAGCTCTTATCCTGTCCCGGGCTGCGGTTCCTCTCATCCTCTGCTCCCCCTCCACTTCTCTTATCCTCTATCTGAATTACTATGTTCAGTTTCTGTGAGTTACTCTCTGCCTCCCTTTCGTATGCCTCATTATCATTCTTCTTGCTGTATCTCAATTTAGGGACGTCGCCTCCCGGTGAATTGCTTTTATCCCCAGTCCTTGGTGCACTGGTTTCCATTCTACAGACGCCTCCATTTCTGGAGGTGTTGCTATCTCCATATGGACTGAGCTCGGGTATGCTACGTGCCTCCCTTCGGCTCTCTGCTTCTGACCCACTGCCTTCCTCCCCCTCAACCTCCAGTGTGGGTGGGCTGTCAGCATTCATGTAGCTCCCTGACCCCTGTGGACTATCTAGTCCCTGAGGGCTGTTTTTTTCTCCCGTCAATCTCTGATTTTAATGGGCTGCCCTCCTTCCAACCCCGGACTCCCTCCCAGGTCCTTCCAATGCTTTAGGATGCACCCTAAGGGGGTTTTCATATTTACGTCCTTACTCTGTTGACCTCCCATGACTATCCCCTGTATCTGCGTTTTCTGTTAACCGAAACAGTCCCTCTCTCGCAACCACGATATGCTGATATATTTTAACACTTCATGCACACAATCTCAATCGCTTCGTCCGTTTCCGACCTGGCTTCTCGCGAAGAACAGGAAATGCGGAGCAGGACTCCCTCTCGCTTCGCAGCTACGCTGCGTCTCACTCACCCTCACATACAACACACACTTATAAAATAAAATTGTTTTACCAGGTTTTGTCACAAAAAAAAGTCGCCCTCAAACTGTGAAGTACCGGCTTCCCAAATTCAAGGCACGTAGACAGCACAATGCGCGTTTCAATCTATTACATAAAGAGTGACAAGATGTCTCCTATAAAACTTTGCAACAAACACATAAAACGAACACACAAAACACATACAAACACCAATGGTACCAAAACCTATGATGTCCGAGATATCGAACACAAATGGTACCAATTAGGGACAAACACCAATAGTACCAAAACCTATGATGTCCGAGATATCGAACACAAATGGTACCAATTAGGGACAAACACCAATAGTACCAAAACCTATGATGTCCGAGATATCGAACACAAATGGTACCAATTAGGGACAAACACCAATAGTACCAAAACCTATGATGTCCGAGATATCGAACACAAATGGTACCAATTAGGGACAAACACCAATAGTACCAAAACCTATGATGTCCGAGATATCGAACACAAATGGTACCAATTAGGGATTTTTACCAGGGCGTCCCCTGGTTTACCCTTCGGTGGTCACGTCTGACCCCCGTGTCCCAATAAAGCGCTTTAAACCAAAACCAATAAACAATTAAAAATACCTCTTAATTGGAGCAGGAGATGCAGGGAATCCTTCCTCTGCCGAAGAGCGCTGGTCCGGGAGGGGAGTCTCTTCTGACAAAAATCCGTCAGGGGCCCCAGAGGGTCCCGGCCCCGGACCGGCTCTTCGGAGGGAACCCCTCAAAGTCTGAGTCTCCTGTTTCGTCCCACCTGGGTCGCCAGAACTGATGCCGAATTTTGCCCCAAAAGGCGATGAATAACTGTCTAAGAGATGCAGTTTAAGTCAGATAGACAGGAGGTATTTTATTAGCAATGTGCACGTTGGGGAAATCTCTAAAGGGAGTTTTCCAAAGTCTTACAACAAAAGCATGCCTTTTATACAGTTTAGGTTTGGGATTACATCATATCAATGCATATTCATATGGGGCGTGCCGTAGGCGGGGCGTGGGCGGAAACTTCTATTTTGAGGATCTTTTCGGGGGTCGTTCCGGTCGGCCTTCATCGTGGGCGAGGGTCTCCGAGGAGTCTTCCTCCTTAAACTTTTGAACTTCTTTCCAAATTTGGTCCTTTCCCGGTGTAGTTGGCCGAGTTCCCAACCTCCTAGGGCCAACTTATCATATTGACATTAGGCATGCTTTAGCTTCGGCTTAAATTACGCTTAGTCCGGTGATTTTTTTATCCTTCTCTTTCCCTCCTGTCGTTGTGTTTATTACTTCCAGATGTTCCCTTCATATTCTATGTTTTAACCCATTATTTCTCGAAGGCTATCTATTTTATGGCTTCAGAGCTCTGAGAATGGAACGGCAAGAGGTGTTCCGCTTTCGTCATAAACAGTGCTCCAGAGCGCTTGGCAACGGGCACAACGAAACGTGTGTGCGGGATAGTGACCATTCCCGCCTAGTGCTGGCAATGCACGAGCACTGCCAAAAGGCACAGGAAGGCGCTTAGCATCCGGCTTGTGCGCAAAGCTTTCAGACTGCCAGAGGACCGTAGCTGTGGTAAGCCGGTTTGCTCATTTGACGTTAGATGTCACCTGCAAGAACTTCACCCGCATCTGGTTTATGCTGCTACCCGTTGTTAGGCGACAACAAGGGCACATGTAGCAAATGCTTTTTCCTGGCCCATTTTGCTAGGCCACGCTCTTCTGTGGCTCTTTAGTGCTTGCCAAACTCCTCTGTGCCTGCTGCTGCTTCCATCTGACAAGGAGCACAGCCTTCTGACAGCTGCTTTCAACTTGCCTAAGAAGGAGCTTGGCCATTGGAATGTGCGGCAAATCTGAGTGTGCGGAAGGCGCAGGTGCCAGCTCCAGACAAAAGCGATCCCCCGGTTCAGTTTCTATTTGCCAGACGCATTGGAAATGTTTTCCACTGGCATTCGCGCCAAGAGTCGCAGGTTGCTTAACTCAGGAGCTCTGAGAATGGAACGGCAAGAGGTGTTCCGCTTTCGTCATAAACAGTGCTCCAGAGCGCTTGGCAACGGGCACAACGAAACGTGTGTGCGGGATAGTGACCATTCCCGCCTAGTGCTGGCAATGCACGAGCACTGCCAAAAGGCACAGGAAGGCGCTTAGCATCCGGCTTGTGCGCAAAGCTTTCAGACTGCCAGAGGACCGTAGCTGTGGTAAGCCGGTTTGCTCATTTGACGTTAGATGTCACCTGCAAGAACTTCACCCGCATCTGGTTTATGCTGCTACCCGTTGTTAGGCGACAACAAGGGCACATGTAGCAAATGCTTTTTCCTGGCCCATTTTGCTAGGCCACGCTCTTCTGTGGCTCTTTAGTGCTTGCCAAACTCCTCTGTGCCTGCTGCTGCTTCCATCTGACAAGGAGCACAGCCTTCTGACAGCTGCTTTCAACTTGCTTAAGAAGGAGCTTGGCCATTGGAATGTGCGGCAAATCTGAGTGTGCGGAAGGCGCAGGTGCCAGCTCCAGACAAAAGCGATCCCCCGGTTCAGTTTCTATTTGCCAGACGCATTGGAAATGTTTTCCACTGGCATTCGCGCCAGGAGTCGCAGGTTGCTTAACTCAGGAGCTCTGAGAATGGAACGGCAAGAGGTGTTCCGCTTTCGTCATAAACAGTGCTCCAGAGCGCTTGGCAACGGGCACAACGAAACGTGTGTGCGGGATAGTGACCATTCCCGCCTAGTGCTGGCAATGCACGAGCACTGCCAAAAGGCACAGGAAGGCGCTTAGCATCCGGCTTGTGCGCAAAGCTTTCAGACTGCCAGAGGACCGTAGCTGTGGTAAGCCGGTTTGCTCATTTGACGTTAGATGTCACCTGCAAGAACTTCACCCGCATCTGGTTTATGCTGCTACCCGTTGTTAGGCGACAACAAGGGCACATGTAGCAAATGCTTTTTCCTGGCCCATTTTGCTAGGCCACGCTCTTCTGTGGCTCTTTAGTGCTTGCCAAACTCCTCTGTGCCTGCTGCTGCTTCCATCTGACAAGGAGCACAGCCTTCTGACAGCTGCTTTCAACTTGCCTAAGAAGGAGCTTGGCCATTGGAATGTGCGGCAAATCTGAGTGTGCGGAAGGCGCAGGTGCCAGCTCCAGACAAAAGCGATCCCCCGGTTCAGTTTCTATTTGCCAGACGCATTGGAAATGTTTTCCACTGGCATTCGCGCCAAGAGTCGCAGGTTGCTTAACTCAGGAGCTCTGAGAATGGAACGGCAAGAGGTGTTCCGCTTTCGTCATAAACAGTGCTCCAGAGCGCTTGGCAACGGGCACAACGAAACGTGTGTGCGGGATAGTGACCATTCCCGCCTAGTGCTGGCAATGCACGAGCACTGCCAAAAGGCACAGGAAGGCGCTTAGCATCCGGCTTGTGCGCAAAGCTTTCAGACTGCCAGAGGACCGTAGCTGTGGTAAGCCGGTTTGCTCATTTGACGTTAGATGTCACCTGCAAGAACTTCACCCGCATCTGGTTTATGCTGCTACCCGTTGTTAGGCGACAACAAGGGCACATGTAGCAAATGCTTTTTCCTGGCCCATTTTGCTAGGCCACGCTCTTCTGTGGCTCTTTAGTGCTTGCCAAACTCCTCTGTGCCTGCTGCTGCTTCCATCTGACAAGGAGCACAGCCTTCTGACAGCTGCTTTCAACTTGCCTAAGAAGGAGCTTGGCCATTGGAATGTGCGGCAAATCTGAGTGTGCGGAAGGCGCAGGTGCCAGCTCCAGACAAAAGTGATCCCCCGGTTCAGTTTCTATTTGCCAGACGCATTGGAAATGTTTTCCACTGGCATTCGCGCCAAGAGTCGCAGGTTGCTTAACTCAGGAGCTCTGAGAATGGAACGGCAAGAGGTGTTCCGCTTTCGTCATAAACAGTGCTCCAGAGCGCTTGGCAACGGGCACAACGAAACGTGTGTGCGGGATAGTGACCATTCCCGCCTAGTGCTGGCAATGCACGAGCACTGCCAAAAGGCAAAGGAAGGTGCTTAGCATCCGGCTTGTGCGCAAAGCTTTCAGACTGCCAAAGGACCGTAGCTGTGGTAAGCCGGTTTGCTCATTTGACGTTAGATGTCACCTGCAAGAACTTCACCCGCATCTGGTTTATGCTGCTACCCGTTGTTAGGCGACAACAAGGGCACATGTAGCAAATGCTTTTTCCTGGCCCATTTTGCTAGGCCACGCTCTTCTGTGGCTCTTTAGTGCTTGCCAAACTCCTCTGTGCCTGCTGCTGCTTCCATCTGACAAGGAGCACAGCCTTCTGACAGCTGCTTTCAACTTGCCTAAGAAGGAGCTTGGCCATTGGAATGTGCGGCAAATCTGAGTGTGCGGAAGGCGCAGGTGCCAGCTCCAGACAAAAGCGATCCCCCGGTTCAGTTTCTATTTGCCAGACGCATTGGAAATGTTTTCCACTGGCATTCGCGCCAAGAGTCGCAGGTTGCTTAACTCAGGAGCTCTGAGAATGGAACGGCAAGAGGTGTTCCGCTTTCGTCATAAACAGTGCTCCAGAGCGCTTGGCAACGGGCACAACGAAACGTGTGTGCAGGATAGTGACCATTCCCGCCTAGTGCTGGCAATGCACGAGCACTGCCAAAAGGCACAGGAAGGCGCTTAGCATCCGGCTTGTGCGCAAAGCTTTCAGACTGCCAGAGGACCGTAGCTGTGGTAAGCCGGTTTGCTCATTTGACGTTAGATGTCACCTGCAAGAACTTCACCCGCATCTGGTTTATGCTGCTACCCGTTGTTAGGCGACAACAAGGGCACATGTAGCAAATGCTTTTTCCTGCCCCATTTTGCTAGGCCACGCTCTTCTGTGGCTCTTTAGTGCTTGCCAAACTCCTCTGTGCCTGCTGCTGCTTCCATCTGACAAGGAGCACAGCCTTCTGACAGCTGCTTTCAACTTGCCTAAGAAGGAGCTTGGCCATTGGAATGTGCGGCAAATCTGAGTGTGCGGAAGGCGCAGGTGCCAGCTCCAGACAGAAGCGATCCCCCGGTTCAGTTTCTATTTGCCAGACGCATTGGAAATGTTTTCCACTGGCATTCGCACCAAGAGTCGCAGGTTGCTTAACTCAGGAGCTCTGAGAATGGAACGGCAAGAGGTGTTCCGCTTTCGTCATAAACAGTGCTCCAGAGCGCTTGGCAACGGGCACAACGAAACGTGTGTGCGGGATAGTGACCATTCCCGCCTAGTGCTGGCAATGCACGAGCACTGCCAAAAGGCACAGGAAGGCGCTTAGCATCCGGCTTGTGCGCAAAGCTTTCAGACTGCCAGAGGACCGTAGCTGTGGTAAGCCGGTTTGCTCATTTGACGTTAGATGTCACCTGCAAGAACTTCACCCGCATCTGGTTTATGCTGCTACCCGTTGTTAGGCGACAACAAGGGCACATGTAGCAAATGCTTTTTCCTGGCCCATTTTGCTAGGCCACGCTCTTCTGTGGCTCTTTAGTGCTTGCCAAACTCCTCTGTGCCTGCTGCTGCTTCCATCTGACAAGGAGCACAGCCTTCTGACAGCTGCTTTCAACTTGCTTAAGAAGGAGCTTGGCCATTGGAATGTGCGGCAAATCTGAGTGTGCGGAAGGCGCAGGTGCCAGCTCCAGACAAAAGCGATCCCCCGGTTCAGTTTCTATTTGCCAGACGCATTGGAAATGTTTTCCACTGGCATTCGCGCCAGGAGTCGCAGGTTGCTTAACTCAGGAGCTCTGAGAATGGAACGGCAAGAGGTGTTCCGCTTTCGTCATAAACAGTGCTCCAGAGCGCTTGGCAACGGGCACAACGAAACGTGTGTGCGGGATAGTGACCATTCCCGCCTAGTGCTGGCAATGCACGAGCACTGCCAAAAGGCACAGGAAGGCGCTTAGCATCCGGCTTGTGCGCAAAGCTTTCAGACTGCCAGAGGACCGTAGCTGTGGTAAGCCGGTTTGCTCATTTGACGTTAGATGTCACCTGCAAGAACTTCACCCGCATCTGGTTTATGCTGCTACCCGTTGTTAGGCGACAACAAGGGCACATGTAGCAAATGCTTTTTCCTGGCCCATTTTGCTAGGCCACGCTCTTCTGTGGCTCTTTAGTGCTTGCCAAACTCCTCTGTGCCTGCTGCTGCTTCCATCTGACAAGGAGCACAGCCTTCTGACAGCTGCTTTCAACTTGCCTAAGAAGGAGCTTGGCCATTGGAATGTGCGGCAAATCTGAGTGTGCGGAAGGCGCAGGTGCCAGCTCCAGACAAAAGCGATCCCCCGGTTCAGTTTCTATTTGCCAGACGCATTGGAAATGTTTTCCACTGGCATTCGCGCCAAGAGTCGCAGGTTGCTTAACTCAGGAGCTCTGAGAATGGAACGGCAAGAGGTGTTCCGCTTTCGTCATAAACAGTGCTCCAGAGCGCTTGGCAACGGGCACAACGAAACGTGTGTGCGGGATAGTGACCATTCCCGCCTAGTGCTGGCAATGCACGAGCACTGCCAAAAGGCACAGGAAGGTGCTTAGCATCCGGCTTGTGCGCAAAGCTTTCAGACTGCCAGAGGACCGAAGCTGTGGTAAGCCGGTTTGCTCATTTGACGTTAGATGTCACCTGCAAGAACTTCACCTGCATCTGGTTTATGCTGCTACCCGTTGTTAGGCGACAACAAGGGCACATGTAGCAAATGCTTTTTCCTGGCCCATTTTGCTAGGCCACGCTCTTCTGTGGCTCTTTAGTGCTTGCCAAACTCCTCTGTGCCTGCCCCTGCTTCCATCTGACAAGGAGCACAGCCTTCTGACAGCTGCTTTCAACTTGCCTAAGAAGGAGCTTGGCCATTGGAATGTGCGGCAAATCTGAGTGTGCGGAAGGCGCAGGTGCCAGCTCCAGACAAAAGCGATCCCCCGGTTCAGTTTCTATTTGCCAGACGCATTGGAAATGTTTTCCACTGGCATTCGCGCCAGGAGTCGCAGGTTGCTTAACTCAGGAGCTCTGAGAATGGAACGGCAAGAGGTGTTCCGCTTTCGTCATAAACAGTGCTCCAGAGCGCTTGGCAACGGGCACAACGAAACGTGTGTGCAGGATAGTGACCATTCCCGCCTAGTGCTGGCAATGCACGAGCACTGCCAAAAGGCACAGGAAGGCGCTTAGCATCCGGCTTGTGCGCAAAGCTTTCAGACTGCCAGAGGACCGTAGCTGTGGTAAGCCGGTTTGCTCATTTGACGTTAGATGTCACCTGCAAGAACTTCACCGGCATCTGGTTTATGCTGCTACCCGTTGTTAGGCGACAACAAGGGCACATGTAGCAAATGCTTTTTCCTGGCCCATTTTGCTAGGCCACGCTCTTCTGTGGCTCTTTAGTGCTTGCCAAACTCCTCTGTGCCTGTTGCTGCTTCCATCTGACAAGGAGCACAGCCTTCTGACAGCTGCTTTCAACTTGCCTAAGAAGGAGCTTGGCCATTGGAATGTGCGGCAAATCTGAGTGTGCGGAAGGCGCAGGTGCCAGCTCCAGACAGAAGCGATCCCCCGGTTCAGTTTGTATTTGCCAGACGCATTGGAAATGTTTTCCACTGGCATTCGCGCCAAGAGTCGCAGGTTGCTTAACTCAGGAGCTCTGAGAATGGAACGGCAAGAGGTGTTCCGCTTTCGTCATAAACAGTGCTCCAGAGCGCTTGGCAACGGGCACAACGAAACGTGTGTGCGGGATAGTGACCATTCCCGCCTAGTGCTGGCAATGCACGAGCACTGCCAAAAGGCACAGGAAGGCGCTTAGCATCCGGCTTGTGCGCAAAGCTTTCAGACTGCCAGAGGACCGTAGCTGTGGTAAGCCGGTTTGCTCATTTGACGTTAGATGTCACCTGCAAGAACTTCACCCGCATCTGGTTTATGCTGCTACCCGTTGTTAGGCGACAACAAGGGCACATGTAGCAAATGCTTTTTCCTGGCCCATTTTGCTAGGCCACGCTCTTCTGTGGCTCTTTAGTGCTTGCCAAACTCCTCTGTGCCTGCTGCTGCTTCCATCTGACAAGGAGCACAGCCTTCTGACAGCTGCTTTCAACTTGCCTAAGAAGGAGCTTGGCCATTGGAATGTGCGGCAAATCTGAGTGTGCGGAAGGCGCAGGTGCCAGCTCCAGACAGAAGCGATCCCCCGGTTCAGTTTCTATTTGCCAGACGCATTGGAAATGTTTTCCACTGGCATTCGCGCCAAGAGTCGCAGGTTGCTTAACTCAGGAGCTCTGAGAATGGAACGGCAAGAGGTGTTCCGCTTTCGTCATAAACAGTGCTCCAGAGCGCTTGGCAACGGGCACAACGAAACGTGTGTGCGGGATAGTGACCATTCCCGCCTAGTGCTGGCAATGCACGAGCACTGCCAAAAGGCACAGGAAGGCGCTTAGCATCCGGCTTGTGCGCAAAGCTTTCAGACTGCCAGAGGACCGTAGCTGTGGTAAGCCGGTTTGCTCATTTGACGTTAGATGTCACCTGCAAGAACTTCACCGGCATCTGGTTTATGCTGCTACCCGTTGTTAGGCGACAACAAGGGCACATGTAGCAAATGCTTTTTCCTGGCCCATTTTGCTAGGCCACGCTCTTCTGTGGCTCTTTAGTGCTTGCCAAACTCCTCTGTGCCTGCTGCTGCTTCCATCTGACAAGGAGCACAGCCTTCTGACAGCTGCTTTCAACTTGCCTAAGAAGGAGCTTGGCCATTGGAATGTGCGGCAAATCTGAGTGTGCGGAAGGCGCAGGTGCCAGCTCCAGACAAAAGCGATCCCCCGGTTCAGTTTGTATTTGCCAGACGCATTGGAAATGTTTTCCACTGGCATTCGCGCCAAGAGTCGCAGGTTGCTTAACTCAGGAGCTCTGAGAATGGAACGGCAAGAGGTGTTCCGCTTTCGTCATAAACAGTGCTCCAGAGCGCTTGGCAACGGGCACAACGAAACGTGTGTGCGGGATAGTGACCATTCCCGCCTAGTGCTGGCAATGCACGAGCACTGCCAAAAGGCACAGGAAGGCGCTTAGCATCCGGCTTGTGCGCAAAGCTTTCAGACTGCCAGAGGACCGTAGCTGTGGTAAGCCGGTTTGCTCATTTGACGTTAGATGTCACCTGCAAGAACTTCACCCGCATCTGGTTTATGCTGCTACCCGTTGTTAGGCGACAACAAGGGCACATGTAGCAAATGCTTTTTCCTGGCCCATTTTGCTAGGCCACGCTCTTCTGTGGCTCTTTAGTGCTTGCCAAACTCCTCTGTGCCTGCTGCTGCTTCCATCTGACAAGGAGCACAGCCTTCTGACAGCTGCTTTCAACTTGCCTAAGAAGGAGCTTGGCCATTGGAATGTGCGGCAAATCTGAGTGTGCGGAAGGCGCAGGTGCCAGCTCCAGACAAAAGCGATCCCCCGGTTCAGTTTCTATTTGCCAGACGCATTGGAAATGTTTTCCACTGGCATTCGCGCCAAGAGTCGCAGGTTGCTTAACTCAGGAGCTCTGAGAATGGAACGGCAAGAGGTGTTCCGCTTTCGTCATAAACAGTGCTCCAGAGCGCTTGGCAACGGGCACAACGAAACGTGTGTGCGGGATAGTGACCATTCCCGCCTAGTGCTGGCAATGCACGAGCACTGCCAAAAGGCACAGGAAGGTGCTTAGCATCCGGCTTGTGCGCAAAGCTTTCAGACTGCCAGAGGACCGAAGCTGTGGTAAGCCGGTTTGCTCATTTGACGTTAGATGTCACCTGCAAGAACTTCACCTGCATCTGGTTTATGCTGCTACCCGTTGTTAGGCGACAACAAGGGCACATGTAGCAAATGCTTTTTCCTGGCCCATTTTGCTAGGCCACGCTCTTCTGTGGCTCTTTAGTGCTTGCCAAACTCCTCTGTGCCTGCCCCTGCTTCCATCTGACAAGGAGCACAGCCTTCTGACAGCTGCTTTCAACTTGCCTAAGAAGGAGCTTGGCCATTGGAATGTGCGGCAAATCTGAGTGTGCGGAAGGCGCAGGTGCCAGCTCCAGACAAAAGCGATCCCCCGGTTCAGTTTCTATTTGCCAGACGCATTGGAAATGTTTTCCACTGGCATTCGCGCCAGGAGTCGCAGGTTGCTTAACTCAGGAGCTCTGAGAATGGAACGGCAAGAGGTGTTCCGCTTTCGTCATAAACAGTGCTCCAGAGCGCTTGGCAACGGGCACAACGAAACGTGTGTGCAGGATAGTGACCATTCCCGCCTAGTGCTGGCAATGCACGAGCACTGCCAAAAGGCACAGGAAGGCGCTTAGCATCCGGCTTGTGCGCAAAGCTTTCAGACTGCCAGAGGACCGTAGCTGTGGTAAGCCGGTTTGCTCATTTGACGTTAGATGTCACCTGCAAGAACTTCACCGGCATCTGGTTTATGCTGCTACCCGTTGTTAGGCGACAACAAGGGCACATGTAGCAAATGCTTTTTCCTGGCCCATTTTGCTAGGCCACGCTCTTCTGTGGCTCTTTAGTGCTTGCCAAACTCCTCTGTGCCTGTTGCTGCTTCCATCTGACAAGGAGCACAGCCTTCTGACAGCTGCTTTCAACTTGCCTAAGAAGGAGCTTGGCCATTGGAATGTGCGGCAAATCTGAGTGTGCGGAAGGCGCAGGTGCCAGCTCCAGACAGAAGCGATCCCCCGGTTCAGTTTGTATTTGCCAGACGCATTGGAAATGTTTTCCACTGGCATTCGCGCCAAGAGTCGCAGGTTGCTTAACTCAGGAGCTCTGAGAATGGAACGGCAAGAGGTGTTCCGCTTTCGTCATAAACAGTGCTCCAGAGCGCTTGGCAACGGGCACAACGAAACGTGTGTGCGGGATAGTGACCATTCCCGCCTAGTGCTGGCAATGCACGAGCACTGCCAAAAGGCACAGGAAGGCGCTTAGCATCCGGCTTGTGCGCAAAGCTTTCAGACTGCCAGAGGACCGTAGCTGTGGTAAGCCGGTTTGCTCATTTGACGTTAGATGTCACCTGCAAGAACTTCACCCGCATCTGGTTTATGCTGCTACCCGTTGTTAGGCGACAACAAGGGCACATGTAGCAAATGCTTTTTCCTGGCCCATTTTGCTAGGCCACGCTCTTCTGTGGCTCTTTAGTGCTTGCCAAACTCCTCTGTGCCTGCTGCTGCTTCCATCTGACAAGGAGCACAGCCTTCTGACAGCTGCTTTCAACTTGCCTAAGAAGGAGCTTGGCCATTGGAATGTGCGGCAAATCTGAGTGTGCGGAAGGCGCAGGTGCCAGCTCCAGACAGAAGCGATCCCCCGGTTCAGTTTCTATTTGCCAGACGCATTGGAAATGTTTTCCACTGGCATTCGCGCCAAGAGTCGCAGGTTGCTTAACTCAGGAGCTCTGAGAATGGAACGGCAAGAGGTGTTCCGCTTTCGTCATAAACAGTGCTCCAGAGCGCTTGGCAACGGGCACAACGAAACGTGTGTGCGGGATAGTGACCATTCCCGCCTAGTGCTGGCAATGCACGAGCACTGCCAAAAGGCACAGGAAGGCGCTTAGCATCCGGCTTGTGCGCAAAGCTTTCAGACTGCCAGAGGACCGTAGCTGTGGTAAGCCGGTTTGCTCATTTGACGTTAGATGTCACCTGCAAGAACTTCACCGGCATCTGGTTTATGCTGCTACCCGTTGTTAGGCGACAACAAGGGCACATGTAGCAAATGCTTTTTCCTGGCCCATTTTGCTAGGCCACGCTCTTCTGTGGCTCTTTAGTGCTTGCCAAACTCCTCTGTGCCTGCTGCTGCTTCCATCTGACAAGGAGCACAGCCTTCTGACAGCTGCTTTCAACTTGCCTAAGAAGGAGCTTGGCCATTGGAATGTGCGGCAAATCTGAGTGTGCGGAAGGCGCAGGTGCCAGCTCCAGACAAAAGCGATCCCCCGGTTCAGTTTGTATTTGCCAGACGCATTGGAAATGTTTTCCACTGGCATTCGCGCCAAGAGTCGCAGGTTGCTTAACTCAGGAGCTCTGAGAATGGAACGGCAAGAGGTGTTCCGCTTTCGTCATAAACAGTGCTCCAGAGCGCTTGGCAACGGGCACAACGAAACGTGTGTGCGGGATAGTGACCATTCCCGCCTAGTGCTGGCAATGCACGAGCACTGCCAAAAGGCACAGGAAGGCGCTTAGCATCCGGCTTGTGCGCAAAGCTTTCAGACTGCCAGAGGACCGTAGCTGTGGTAAGCCGGTTTGCTCATTTGACGTTAGATGTCACCTGCAAGAACTTCACCCGCATCTGGTTTATGCTGCTACCCGTTGTTAGGCGACAACAAGGGCACATGTAGCAAATGCTTTTTCCTGGCCCATTTTGCTAGGCCACGCTCTTCTGTGGCTCTTTAGTGCTTGCCAAACTCCTCTGTGCCTGCTGCTGCTTCCATCTGAAAAGGAGCACAGCCTTCTGACAGCTGCTTTCAACTTGCCTAAGAAGGAGCTTGGCCATTGGAATGTGCGGCAAATCTGAGTGTGCGGAAGGCGCAGGTGCCAGCTCCAGACAAAAGCGATCCCCCGGTTCAGTTTCTATTTGCCAGACGCATTGGAAATGTTTTCCACTGGCATTCGCGCCAAGAGTCGCAGGTTGCTTAACTCAGGAGCTCTGAGAATGGAACGGCAAGAGGTGTTCCGCTTTCGTCATAAACAGTGCTCCAGAGCGCTTGGCAACGGGCACAACGAAACGTGTGTGCGGGATAGTGACCATTCCCGCCTAGTGCTGGCAATGCACGAGCACTGCCAAAAGGCACAGGAAGGCGCTTAGCATCCGGCTTGTGCGCAAAGCTTTCAGACTGCCAGAGGACCGTAGCTGTGGTAAGCCGGTTTGCTCATTTGACGTTAGATGTCACCTGCAAGAACTTCACCCGCATCTGGTTTATGCTGCTACCCGTTGTTAGGCGACAACAAGGGCACATGTAGCAAATGCTTTTTCCTGGCCCATTTTGCTAGGCCACGCTCTTCTGTGGCTTTTTAGTGCTTGCCAAACTCCTCTGTGCCTGCTGCTGCTTCCATCTGACAAGGAGCACAGACTTCTGACAGCTGCTTTCAACTTGCCTAAGAAGGAGCTTGGCCATTGGAATGTGCGGCAAATCTGAGTGTGCGGAAGGCGCAGGTGCCAGCTCCAGACAGAAGCGATCCCCCGGTTCAGTTTCTATTTGCCAGACGCATTGGAAATGTTTTCCACTGGCATTCGCGCCAAGAGTCGCAGGTTGCTTAACTCAGGAGCTCTGAGAATGGAACGGCAAGAGGTGTTCCGCTTTCGTCATAAACAGTGCTCCAGAGCGCTTGGCAACGGGCACAACGAAACGTGTGTGCGGGATAGTGACCATTCCCGCCTAGTGCTGGCAATGCACGAGCACTGCCAAAAGGCACAGGAAGGCGCTTAGCATCCGGCTTGTGCGCAAAGCTTTCAGACTGCCAGAGGACCGTAGCTGTGGTAAGCCGGTTTGCTCATTTGACGTTAGATGTCACCTGCAAGAACTTCACCCGCATCTGGTTTATGCTGCTACCCGTTGTTAGGCGACAACAAGGGCACATGTAGCAAATGCTTTTTCTTGGCCCATTTTGCTAGGCCACGCTCTTCTGTGGCTCTTTAGTGCTTGCCAAACTCCTCTGTGCCTGCTGCTGCTTCCATCTGACAAGGAGCACAGCCTTCTGACAGCTGCTTTCAACTTGCTTAAGAAGGAGCTTGGCCATTGGAATGTGCGGCAAATCTGAGTGTGCGGAAGGCGCAGGTGCCAGCTCCAGACAAAAGCGATCCCCCGGTTCAGTTTGTATTTGCCAGACGCATTGGAAATGTTTTCCACTGGCATTCGCGCCAAGAGTCGCAGGTTGCTTAACTCAGGAGCTCTGAGAATGGAACGGCAAGAGGTGTTCCGCTTTCGTCATAAACAGTGCTCCAGAGCGCTTGGCAACGGGCACAACGAAACGTGTGTGCGGGATAGTGACCATTCCCGCCTAGTGCTGGCAATGCACGAGCACTGCCAAAAGGCACAGGAAGGCGCTTAGCATCCGGGTTGTGCGCAAAGCTTTCAGACTGCCAGAGGACCGTAGCTGTGGTAAGCCGGTTTGCTCATTTGACGTTAGATGTCACCTGCAAGAACTTCACCCGCATCTGGTTTATGCTGCTACCCGTTGTTAGGCGACAACAAGGGCACATGTAGCAAATGCTTTTTCCTGGCCCATTTTGCTAGGCCACGCTCTTCTGTGGCACTTTAGTGCTTGCCAAACTCCTCTGTGCCTGCTGCTGCTTCCATCTGACAAGGAGCACAGCCTTCTGACAGCTGCTTTCAACTTGCCTAAGAAGGAGCTTGGCCATTGGAATGTGCGGCAAATCTGAGTGTGCGGAAGGCGCAGGTGCCAGCTCCAGACAGAAGCGATCCCCCGGTTCAGTTTCTATTTGCCAGACGCATTGGAAATGTTTTCCACTGGCATTCGCGCCAAGAGTCGCAGGTTGCTTAACTCAGGAGCTCTGAGAATGGAACGGCAAGAGGTGTTCCGCTTTCGTCATAAACAGTGCTCCAGAGCGCTTGGCAACGGGCACAACGAAACGTGTGTGCGGGATAGTGACCATTCCCGCCTAGTGCTGGCAATGCACGAGCACTGCCAAAAGGCACAGGAAGGCGCTTAGCATCCGGCTTGTGCGCAAAGCTTTCAGACTGCCAGAGGACCGTAGCTGTGGTAAGCCGGCTTGCTCATTTGACGTTAGATGTCACCTGCAAGAACTTCACCCGCATCTGGTTTATGCTGCTACCCATTGTTAGGCGACAACAAGGGCACATGTAGCAAATGCTTTTTCCTGGCCCATTTTGCTAGGCCACACTCTTCTGTGGCTCTTTAGTGCTTGCCAAACTCCTCTGTGCCTGCTGCTGCTTCCATCTGACAAGGAGCACAGCCTTCTGACAGCTGCTTTCAACTTGCTTAAGAAGGAGCTTGGCCATTGGAATGTGCGGCAAATCTGAGTGTGCGGAAGGCGCAGGTGCCAGCTCCAGACAAAAGCGATCCCCCGGTTCAGTTTCTATTTGCCAGACGCATTGGAAATGTTTTCCACTGGCATTCGCGCCAGGAGTCGCAGGTTGCTTAACTCAGGAGCTCTGAGAATGGAACGGCAAGAGGTGTTCCGCTTTCGTCATAAACAGTGCTCCAGAGCGCTTGGCAACGGGCACAACGAAACGTGTGTGCGGGATAGTGACCATTCCCGCCTAGTGCTGGCAATGCACGAGCACTGCCAAAAGGCACAGGAAGGCGCTTAGCATCCGGCTTGTGCGCAAAGCTTTCAGACTGCCAGAGGACCGTAGCTGTGGTAAGCCGGCTTGCTCATTTGACGTTAGATGTCACCTGCAAGAACTTCACCCGCATCTGGTTTATGCTGCTACCCATTGTTAGGCGACAACAAGGGCACATGTAGCAAATGCTTTTTCCTGGCCCATTTTGCTAGGCCACACTCTTCTGTGGCTCTTTAGTGCTTGCCAAACTCCTCTGTGCCTGCTGCTGCTTCCATCTGACAAGGAGCACAGCCTTCTGACAGCTGCTTTCAACTTGCTTAAGAAGGAGCTTGGCCATTGGAATGTGCGGCAAATCTGAGTGTGCGGAAGGCGCAGGTGCCAGCTCCAGACAAAAGCGATCCCCCGGTTCAGTTTCTATTTGCCAGACGCATTGGAAATGTTTTCCACTGGCATTCGCGCCAGGAGTCGCAGGTTGCTTAACTCAGGAGCTCTGAGAATGGAACGGCAAGAGGTGTTCCGCTTTCGTCATAAACAGTGCTCCAGAGCGCTTGGCAACGGGCACAACGAAACGTGTGTGCGGGATAGTGACCATTCCCGCCTAGTGCTGGCAATGCACGAGCACTGCCAAAAGGCACAGGAAGGCGCTTAGCATCCGGCTTGTGCGCAAAGCTTTCAGACTGCCAGAGGACCGTAGCTGTGGTAAGCCGGTTTGCTCATTTGACGTTAGATGTCACCTGCAAGAACTTCACCCGCATCTGGTTTATGCTGCTACCCGTTGTTAGGCGACAACAAGGGCACATGTAGCAAATGCTTTTTCCTGGCCCATTTTGCTAGGCCACGCTCTTCTGTGGCTCTTTAGTGCTTGCCAAACTCCTCTGTGCCTGTTGCTGCTTCCATCTGACAAGGAGCACAGCCTTCTGACAGCTGCTTTCAACTTGCCTAAGAAGGAGCTTGGCCATTGGAATGTGCGGCAAATCTGAGTGTGCGGAAGGCGCAGGTGCCAGCTCCAGACAGAAGCGATCCCCCGGTTCAGTTTCTATTTGCCAGACGCATTGGAAATGTTTTCCACTGGCATTCGCGCCAAGAGTCGCAGGTTGCTTAACTCAGGAGCTCTGAGAATGGAACGGCAAGAGGTGTTCCGCTTTCGTCATAAACAGTGCTCCAGAGCGCTTGGCAACGGGCACAACGAAACGTGTGTGCGGGATAGTGACCATTCACGCCTAGTACTGGCATGCACGAGCACTGCCAAAAGGCACAGGAAGGCGCTTAGCATCCGGCTTGTGCGCAAAGCTTTCAGACTGCCAGAGGACCGTAGCTGTGGTAAGCCGGTTTGCTCATTTGATGTTAGATGTCACCTGCAAGAACTTCACCCGCATCTGGTTTATGCTGCTACCCGTTGTTAGGCGACAACAAGGGCACATGTAGCAAATGCTTTTTCCTGGCCCATTTTGCTAGGCCACGCTCTTCTGTGGCTCTTTAGTGCTTGCCAAACTCCTCTGTGCCTGCTGCTGCTTCCATCTGACAAGGAGCACAGCCTTCTGACAGCTGCTTTCAACTTGCCTAAGAAGGAGCTTGGCCATTGGAATGTGCGGCAAATCTGAGTGTGCGGAAGGCGCAGGTGCCAGCTCCAGACAGAAGCGATCCCCCGGTTCAGTTTCTATTTGCCAGACGCATTGGAAATGTTTTCCACTGGCATTCGCGCCAAGAGTCGCAGGTTGCTTAACTCAGGAGCTCTGAGAATGGAACGGCAAGAGGTGTTCCGCTTTCGTCATAAACAGTGCTCCAGAGCGCTTGGCAACGGGCACAACGAAACGTGTGTGCGGGATAGTGACCATTCCCGCCTAGTGCTGGCAATGCACGAGCACTGCCAAAAGGCACAGGAAGGCGCTTAGCATCCGGCTTGTGCGCAAAGCTTTCAGACTGCCAGAGGACCGTAGCTGTGGTAAGCCGGTTTGCTCATTTGACGTTAGATGTCACCTGCAAGAACTTCACCCGCATCTGGTTTATGCTGCTACCCGTTGTTAGGCGACAACAAGGGCACATGTAGCAAATGCTTTTTCCTGGCCCATTTTGCTAGGCCACGCTCTTCTGTGGCTCTTTAGTGCTTGCCAAACTCCTCTGTGCCTGTTGCTGCTTCCATCTGACAAGGAGCACAGACTTCTGACAGCTGCTTTCAACTTGCCTAAGAAGGAGCTTGGCCATTGGAATGTGCGGCAAATCTGAGTGTGCGGAAGGCGCAGGTGCCAGCTCCAGACAGAAGCGATCCCCCGGTTCAGTTTCTATTTGCCAGACGCATTGGAAATGTTTTCCACTGGCATTCGCGCCAAGAGTCGCAGGTTGCTTAACTCAGGAGCTCTGAGAATGGAACGGCAAGAGGTGTTCCGCTTTCGTCATAAACAGTGCTCCAGAGCGCTTGGCAACGGGCACAACGAAACGTGTGTGCGGGATAGTGACCATTCCCGCCTAGTGCTGGCAATGCACGAGCACTGCCAAAAGGCACAGGAAGGCGCTTAGCATCCGGCTTGTGCGCAAAGCTTTCAGACTGCCAGAGGACCGTAGCTGTGGTAAGCCGGTTTGCTCATTTGACGTTAGATGTCACCTGCAAGAACTTCACCCGCATCTGGTTTATGCTGCTACCCGTTGTTAGGCGACAACAAGGGCACATGTAGCAAATGCTTTTTCCTGGCCCATTTTGCTAGGCCACGCTCTTCTGTGGCTCTTTAGTGCTTGCCAAACTCCTCTGTGCCTGCTGCTGCTTCCATCTGACAAGGAGCACAGCCTTCTGACAGCTGCTTTCAACTTGCCTAAGAAGGAGCTTGGCCATTGGAATGTGCGGCAAATCTGAGTGTGCGGAAGGCGCAGGTGCCAGCTCCAGACAGAAGCGATCCCCCGGTTCAGTTTGTATTTGCCAGACGCATTGGAAATGTTTTCCACTGGCATTCGCGCCAAGAGTCGCAGGTTGCTTAACTCAGGAGCTCTGAGAATGGAACGGCAAGAGGTGTTCCGCTTTCGTCATAAACAGTGCTCCAGAGCGCTTGGCAACGGGCACAACGAAACGTGTGTGCGGGATAGTGACCATTCCCGCCTAGTGCTGGCAATGCACGAGCACTGCCAAAAGGCACAGGAAGGCGCTTAGCATCCGGCTTGTGCGCAAAGCTTTCAGACTGCCAGAGGACCGTAGCTGTGGTAAGCCGGTTTGCTCATTTGACGTTAGATGTCACCTGCAAGAACTTCACCCGCATCTGGTTTATGCTGCTACCCGTTGTTAGGCGACAACAAGGGCACATGTAGCAAATGCTTTTTCCTCGCCCATTTTGCTAGGCCACGCTCTTCTGTGGCTCTTTAGTGCTTGCCAAACTCCTCTGTGCCTGCTGCTGCTTCCATCTGACAAGGAGCACAGCCTTCTGACAGCTGCTTTCAACTTGCCTAAGAAGGAGCTTGGCCATTGGAATGTGCGGCAAATCTGAGTGTGCGGAAGGCGCAGGTGCCAGCTCCAGACAGAAGCGATCCCCCGGTTCAGTTTCTATTTGCCAGACGCATTGGAAATGTTTTCCACTGGCATTCGCGCCAAGAGTCGCAGGTTGCTTAACTCAGGAGCTCTGAGAATGGAACGGCAAGAGGTGTTCCGCTTTCGTCATAAACAGTGCTCCAGAGCGCTTGGCAACGGGCACAACGAAACGTGTGTGCGGGATAGTGACCATTCCCGCCTAGTGCTGGCAATGCACGAGCACTGCCAAAAGGCACAGGAAGGCGCTTAGCATCCGGCTTGTGCGCAAAGCTTTCAGACTGCCAGAGGACCGTAGCTGTGGTAAGCCGGTTTGCTCATTTGACGTTAGATGTCACCTGCAAGAACTTCACCGGCATCTGGTTTATGCTGCTACCCGTTGTTAGGCGACAACAAGGGCACATGTAGCAAATGCTTTTTCCTGGCCCATTTTGCTAGGCCACGCTCTTCTGTGGCTTTTTAGTGCTTGCCAAACTCCTCTGTGCCTGCTGCTGCTTCCATCTGACAAGGAGCACAGCCTTCTGACAGCTGCTTTCAACTTGCCTAAGAAGGAGCTTGGCCATTGGAATGTGCGGCAAATCTGAGTGTGCGGAAGGCGCAGGTGCCAGCTCCAGACAGAAGCGATCCCCCGGTTCAGTTTCTATTTGCCAGACGCATTGGAAATGTTTTCCACTGGCATTCGCGCCAAGAGTCGCAGGTTGCTTAACTCAGGAGCTCTGAGAATGGAACGGCAAGAGGTGTTCCGCTTTCGTCATAAACAGTGCTCCAGAGCGCTTGGCAACGGGCACAACGAAACGTGTGTGCGGGATAGTGACCATTCCCGCCTAGTGCTGGCAATGCACGAGCACTGCCAAAAGGCACAGGAAGGCGCTTAGCATCCGGCTTGTGCGCAAAGCTTTCAGACTGCCAGAGGACCGTAGCTGTGGTAAGCCGGTTTGCTCATTTGACGTTAGATGTCACCTGCAAGAACTTCACCCGCATCTGGTTTATGCTGCTACCCGTTGTTAGGCGACAACAAGGGCACATGTAGCAAATGCTTTTTCCTCGCCCATTTTGCTAGGCCACGCTCTTCTGTGGCTCTTTAGTGCTTGCCAAACTCCTCTGTGCCTGCTGCTGCTTCCATCTGACAAGGAGCACAGCCTTCTGACAGCTGCTTTCAACTTGCCTAAGAAGGAGCTTGGCCATTGGAATGTGCGGCAAATCTGAGTGTGCGGAAGGCGCAGGTGCCAGCTCCAGACAAAAGCGATCCCCCGGTTCAGTTTCTATTTGCCAGACGCATTGGAAATGTTTTCCACTGGCATTCGCGCCAAGAGTCGCAGGTTGCTTAACTCAGGAGCTCTGAGAATGGAACGGCAAGAGGTGTTCCGCTTTCGTCATAAACAGTGCTCCAGAGCGCTTGGCAACGGGCACAACGAAACGTGTGTGCGGGATAGTGACCATTCCCGCCTAGTGCTGGCAATGCACGAGCACTGCCAAAAGGCACAGGAAGGCGCTTAGCATCCGGCTTGTGCGCAAAGCTTTCAGACTGCCAGAGGACCGTAGCTGTGGTAAGCCGGTTTGCTCATTTGACGTTAGATGTCACCTGCAAGAACTTCACCCGCATCTGGTTTATGCTGCTACCCGTTGTTAGGCGACAACAAGGGCACATGTAGCAAATGCTTTTTCCTGGCCCATTTTGCTAGGCCACGCTCTTCTGTGGCTCTTTAGTGCTTGCCAAACTCCTCTGTGCCTGCTGCTGCTTCCATCTGACAAGGAGCACAGCCTTCTGACAGCTGCTTTCAACTTGCCTAAGAAGGAGCTTGGCCATTGGAATGTGCGGCAAATCTGAGTGTGCGGAAGGCGCAGGTGCCAGCTCCAGACAGAAGCGATCCCCCGGTTCAGTTTCTATTTGCCAGACGCATTGGAAATGTTTTCCACTGGCATTCGCGCCAAGAGTCGCAGGTTGCTTAACTCAGGAGCTCTGAGAATGGAACGGCAAGAGGTGTTCCGCTTTCGTCATAAACAGTGCTCCAGAGCGCTTGGCAACGGGCACAACGAAACGTGTGTGCGGGATAGTGACCATTCCCGCCTAGTGCTGGCAATGCACGAGCACTGCCAAAAGGCACAGGAAGGCGCTTAGCATCCGGCTTGTGCGCAAAGCTTTCAGACTGCCAGAGGACCGTAGCTGTGGTAAGCCGGTTTGCTCATTTGACGTTAGATGTCACCTGCAAGAACTTCACCCGCATCTGGTTTATGCTGCTACCCGTTGTTAGGCGACAACAAGGGCACATGTAGCAAATGCTTTTTCTTGGCCCATTTTGCTAGGCCACGCTCTTCTGTGGCTCTTTAGTGCTTGCCAAACTCCTCTGTGCCTGCTGCTGCTTCCATCTGAAAAGGAGCACAGCCTTCTGACAGCTGCTTTCAACTTGCCTAAGAAGGAGCTTGGCCATTGGAATGTGCGGCAAATCTGAGTGTGCGGAAGGCGCAGGTGCCAGCTCCAGACAAAAGCGATCCCCCGGTTCAGTTTCTATTTGCCAGACGCATTGGAAATGTTTTCCACTGGCATTCGCGCCAAGAGTCGCAGGTTGCTTAACTCAGGAGCTCTGAGAATGGAACGGCAAGAGGTGTTCCGCTTTCGTCATAAACAGTGCTCCAGAGCGCTTGGCAACGGGCACAACGAAACGTGTGTGCGGGATAGTGACCATTCCCGCCTAGTGCTGGCAATGCACGAGCACTGCCAAAAGGCACAGGAAGGCGCTTAGCATCCGGGTTGTGCGCAAAGCTTTCAGACTGCCAGAGGACCGTAGCTGTGGTAAGCCGGTTTGCTCATTTGACGTTAGATGTCACCTGCAAGAACTTCACCGGCATCTGGTTTATGCTGCTACCCGTTGTTAGGCGACAACAAGGGCACATGTAGCAAATGCTTTTTCCTGGCCCATTTTGCTAGGCCACGCTCTTCTGTGGCTTTTTAGTGCTTGCCAAACTCCTCTGTGCCTGCTGCTGCTTCCATCTGACAAGGAGCACAGCCTTCTGACAGCTGCTTTCAACTTGCCTAAGAAGGAGCTTGGCCATTGGAATGTGCGGCAAATCTGAGTGTGCGGAAGGCGCAGGTGCCAGCTCCAGACAGAAGCGATCCCCCGGTTCAGTTTCTATTTGCCAGACGCATTGGAAATGTTTTCCACTGGCATTCGCGCCAAGAGTCGCAGGTTGCTTAACTCAGGAGCTCTGAGAATGGAACGGCAAGAGGTGTTCCGCTTTCGTCATAAACAGTGCTCCAGAGCGCTTGGCAACGGGCACAACGAAACGTGTGTGCGGGATAGTGACCATTCCCGCCTAGTGCTGGCAATGCACGAGCACTGCCAAAAGGCACAGGAAGGCGCTTAGCATCCGGCTTGTGCGCAAAGCTTTCAGACTGCCAGAGGACCGTAGCTGTGGTAAGCCGGTTTGCTCATTTGACGTTAGATGTCACCTGCAAGAACTTCACCCGCATCTGCTTTATGCTGCTACCCGTTGTTAGGCGACAACAAGGGCACATGTAGCAAATGCTTTTTCCTGGCCCATTTTGCTAGGCCACGCTCTTCTGTGGCACTTTAGTGCTTGCCAAACTCCTCTGTGCCTGCTGCTGCTTCCATCTGACAAGGAGCACAGCCTTCTGACAGCTGCTTTCAACTTGCCTAAGAAGGAGCTTGGCCATTGGAATGTGCGGCAAATCTGAGTGTGCGGAAGGCGCAGGTGCCAGCTCCAGACAGAAGCGATCCCCCGGTTCAGTTTCTATTTGCCAGACGCATTGGAAATGTTTTCCACTGGCATTCGCGCCAAGAGTCGCAGGTTGCTTAACTCAGGAGCTCTGAGAATGGAACGGCAAGAGGTGTTCCGCTTTCGTCATAAACAGTGCTCCAGAGCGCTTGGCAACGGGCACAACGAAACGTGTGTGCGGGATAGTGACCATTCCCGCCTAGTGCTGGCAATGCACGAGCACTGCCAAAAGGCACAGGAAGGCGCTTAGCATCCGGCTTGTGCGCAAAGCTTTCAGACTGCCAGAGGACCGTAGCTGTGGTAAGCCGGTTTGCTCATTTGACGTTAGATGTCACCTGCAAGAACTTCACCCGCATCTGGTTTATGCTGCTACCCATTGTTAGGCGACAACAAGGGCACATGTAGCAAATGCTTTTTCCTGGCCCATTTTGCTAGGCCACACTCTTCTGTGGCTCTTTAGTGCTTGCCAAACTCCTCTGTGCCTGCTGCTGCTTCCATCTGACAAGGAGCACAGCCTTCTGACAGCTGCTTTCAACTTGCTTAAGAAGGAGCTTGGCCATTGGAATGTGCGGCAAATCTGAGTGTGCGGAAGGCGCAGGTGCCAGCTCCAGACAAAAGCGATCCCCCGGTTCAGTTTCTATTTGCCAGACGCATTGGAAATGTTTTCCACTGGCATTCGCGCCAGGAGTCGCAGGTTGCTTAACTCAGGAGCTCTGAGAATGGAACGGCAAGAGGTGTTCCGCTTTCGTCATAAACAGTGCTCCAGAGCGCTTGGCAACGGGCACAACGAAACGTGTGTGCGGGATAGTGACCATTCCCGCCTAGTGCTGGCAATGCACGAGCACTGCCAAAAGGCACAGGAAGGCGCTTAGCATCCGGCTTGTGCGCAAAGCTTTCAGACTGCCAGAGGACCGTAGCTGTGGTAAGCCGGTTTGCTCATTTGACGTTAGATGTCACCTGCAAGAACTTCACCCGCATCTGGTTTATGCTGCTACCCGTTGTTAGGCGACAACAAGGGCACATGTAGCAAATGCTTTTTCCTGGCCCATTTTGCTAGGCCACGCTCTTCTGTGGCTCTTTAGTGCTTGCCAAACTCCTCTGTGCCTGTTGCTGCTTCCATCTGACAAGGAGCACAGCCTTCTGACAGCTGCTTTCAACTTGCCTAAGAAGGAGCTTGGCCATTGGAATGTGCGGCAAATCTGAGTGTGCGGAAGGCGCAGGTGCCAGCTCCAGACAAAAGCGATCCCCCGGTTCAGTTTGTATTTGCCAGACGCATTGGAAATGTTTTCCACTGGCATTCGCGCCAAGAGTCGCAGGTTGCTTAACTCAGGAGCTCTGAGAATGGAACGGCAAGAGGTGTTCCGCTTTCGTCATAAACAGTGCTCCAGAGCGCTTGGCAACGGGCACAACGAAACGTGTGTGCGGGATAGTGACCATTCCCGCCTAGTGCTGGCAATGCACGAGCACTGCCAAAAGGCACAGGAAGGCGCTTAGCATCCGGCTTGTGCGCAAAGCTTTCAGACTGCCAGAGGACCGTAGCTGTGGTAAGCCGGTTTGCTCATTTGACGTTAGATGTCACCTGCAAGAACTTCACCCGCATCTGGTTTATGCTGCTACCCGTTGTTAGGCGACAACAAGGGCACATGTAGCAAATGCTTTTTCCTGGCCCATTTTGCTAGGCCACGCTCTTCTGTGGCTCTTTAGTGCTTGCCAAACTCCTCTGTGCCTGCTGCTGCTTCCATCTGACAAGGAGCACAGCCTTCTGACAGCTGCTTTCAACTTGCCTAAGAAGGAGCTTGGCCATTGGAATGTGCGGCAAATCTGAGTGTGCGGAAGGCGCAGGTGCCAGCTCCAGACAGAAGCGATCCCCCGGTTCAGTTTCTATTTGCCAGACGCATTGGAAATGTTTTCCACTGGCATTCGCGCCAAGAGTCGCAGGTTGCTTAACTCAGGAGCTCTGAGAATGGAACGGCAAGAGGTGTTCCGCTTTCGTCATAAACAGTGCTCCAGAGCGCTTGGCAACGGGCACAACGAAACGTGTGTGCGGGATAGTGACCATTCACGCCTAGTACTGGCATGCACGAGCACTGCCAAAAGGCACAGGAAGGCGCTTAGCATCCGGCTTGTGCGCAAAGCTTTCAGACTGCCAGAGTGTTGCAGCCTGCAACCTCAGGATCTTGTCCAGGGAAGCAGCAGGGTTCTGGGGACCAGCATGAAACACCAACGAGACGGGCTCCCGTTCATGAAACCATTTATTCAGCATGAGAACAAACTCAGGTCCAGAACAGAGAGCCCCGAACAGAGGCACAGCAGGGGTTTTTGAGGGACAGAACCGAGGGTTTCCACCTTTGAGGGTGGAGTTCAGGGTCAGGGACCATTAGAAACACACCAAGGGAGAACCCCCCAGGGACTCAAACCCAATCAGAACTCCTGGGCCGCCCTTCACAAGGGGTTTGGGGTGGGACAATGTAACTCTTTGTCTCCCTGAGGCCGCTGCAACATCTGCTCCTTTTTTTTTTTTTTTTTTTTTTCCCGTTCAAATTTTAATTAGGAGCTTAAAACGTTTCCAAACATACACCTTAAAATCTCACCTCTTCCACAGAGCACCCACTTTGCTTTGTGGGACACCAATAGCTCAATAACAAAACACATTAAGCAAACAGAAAAAACAAAATTGAAAACAAACACTTAAATCTCGGACTACGCCGGGCAAATTAAACGGTGATGGTACTTAATACAAACATAATGGTTTTTTAGTTCAGTCTCTTCCACTTTAGGATTCTCTGTTAGGAAGGGTGCAGCTCTTAGATCTCCTCTTACGAGGGGCAGAATTCTTCGATCTCCAGCTTCGGCTCCGGCTCCCATGTGGGTGTCGCCCTTTAGATGATCTCAGTGTGACACTGGCTTTGGGAGCTCGGTTACAGTTTCGATTTCCCCGGAGGAGGTGTTGCCCACGATGGAGAAGCACAGCCCCCAGGGGTGGAGCACCGAACAAAGGGATGGGGCCAAGCAGGAGTTACTGGGAGGTTCGGGAAGGGAAGGTTTGGGGCCGGAAAAGAAGGAGCAAGGCGGGAAACAAGGGATCCCAGACCGCGTGGCCGGCGCCATCTTGGGATGGGGAGGGGGGTCCGGGACAGACTTTCCCGGACAGGGAACGGGGAATATGGAGAGACAGGGGGTAAAGGAGGACACGGAACGGCGGGCAGACGGCAGCAACCCCGAGCCATCTTGGCTTTTTTCACCCTTTGTCCTGCCCTTAGGAACAGAGGAAAGGGGAAGGTACAGGGAGGTATACACCAAAAAAAAAAAAAGGAACTTCACAGAAGACAGAAACAGTCCACCGGAAGATCCATACCGTCCATAATCGTCCATAATGTTAATCGTCCATAATGTTGATATCGTCCATAGTGTTGATATCGTCCATAATCGTCCATAATACGTCTCGTTGGGTGATGTTAGGTGCTTGTCCCAGCGTCTGGTCTCGGCTCCCACACCTCCGTAATCCCTTTTCTTCCCCCATGCCCGAGGCACTCTCAACCCAGTCTCCCTGCCAGGTACTCTCGAGTCCTCCTTTCCAAGGCGGGGGTCTCGCTGGCTCTCAAGCCATCAGCCGGGGACTTACGAGGTGTCCATGGAGCCGCTCCTGCTGTTCTCCTGGATGCCACGCATTCTCTCACCATTTTTTGCAGCCTGCAACCTCAGGATCTTGTCCAGGGAAGCAGCAGGGTTCTGGGGACCAGCATGAAACACCAACGAGACGGGCTCCCGTTCATGAAACCATTTATTCAGCATGAGAACAAACTCAGGTCCAGAACAGAGAGCCCCGAACAGAGGCACAGCAGGGGTTTTTGAGGGACAGAACCGAGGGTTTCCACCTTTGAGGGTGGAGTTCAGGGTCAGGGACCATTAGAAACACACCAAGGGAGAACCCCCCAGGGACTCAAACCCAATCAGAACTCCTGGGCCGCCCTTCACAAGGGGTTTGGGGTGGGACAATGTAACTCTTTGTCTCCCTGAGGCCGCTGCAACACCAGAGGACCGTAGCTGTGGTAAGCCGGCTTGCTCATTTGACGTTAGATGTCACCTGCAAGAACTTCACCCGCATCTGGTTTATGCTGCTACCCGTTGTTAGGCGACAACAAGGGCACATGTAGCAAATGCTTTTTCCTGGCCCATTTTGTTACGTCACGCTCTTCTGTGGCTCTTTAGTGCTTGCCAAACTCCTCTGTGCCTGCTGCTGCTTCCCTCTGACAAGGAGCACAGCCTTCTGACAGCTGCTTTCAACTTGCCTAAGAAGGAGCTTGGCCATTGGAATGTGCGGCAAATCTGAGTGTGCGGAAGGCGCAGGTGCCAGCTCCAGACAAAAGCGATCCCCCGGTTCAGTTTCTATTTGCCAGACGCATTGGAAATGTTTTCCACTGGCATTCGCGCCAGGAGTCGCAGGTTGCTTAACTCAGGAGCTCTGAGAATGGAACGGCAAGAGGTGTTCCGCTTTCGTCATAAACAGTGCTCCAGAGCGCTTGGCAACGGGCACAACGAAACGTGTGTGCGGGATAGTGACCATTCCCGCCTAGTGCTGGCAATGCACGAGCACTGCCAAAAGGCACAGGAAGGCGCTTAGCATCCGGCTTGTGCGCAAAGCTTTCAGACTGCCAGAGGACCGTA
Source organism: Poecile atricapillus (assembly GCF_030490865.1). Taxonomy (NCBI): domain Eukaryota; kingdom Metazoa; phylum Chordata; class Aves; order Passeriformes; family Paridae; genus Poecile; species Poecile atricapillus. The sequence goes on along the minus strand of NC_081281.1, from coordinate 3,896,115 downwards.
GCTGTGGTAAGCCGGTTTGCTCATTTGACGTTAGATGTCACCTGCAAGAACTTCACCCGCATCTGGTTTATGCTGCTACCCGTTGTTAGGCGACAACAAGGGCACATGTAGCAAATGCTTTTTCCTGGCCCATTTTGCTAGGCCACGCTCTTCTGTGGCTCTTTAGTGCTTGCCAAACTCCTCTGTGCCTGCTGCTGCTTCCATCTGACAAGGAGCACAGCCTTCTGACAGCTGCTTTCAACTTGCCTAAGAAGGAGCTTGGCCATTGGAATGTGCGGCAAATCTGAGTGTGCGGAAGGCGCAGGTGCCAGCTCCAGACAAAAGCGATCCCCCGGTTCAGTTTCTATTTGCCAGACGCATTGGAAATGTTTTCCACTGGCATTCGCGCCAGGAGTCGCAGGTTGCTTAACTCAGGAGCTCTGAGAATGGAACGGCAAGAGGTGTTCCGCTTTCGTCATAAACAGTGCTCCAGAGCGCTTGGCAACGGGCACAACGAAACGTGTGTGCGGGATAGTGACCATTCCCGCCTAGTGCTGGCAATGCACGAGCACTGCCAAAAGGCACAGGAAGGCGCTTAGCATCCGGCTTGTGCGCAAAGCTTTCAGACTGCCAGAGGACCGTAGCTGTGGTAAGCCGGTTTGCTCATTTGACGTTAGATGTCACCTGCAAGAACTTCACCCGCATCTGGTTTATGCTGCTACCCGTTGTTAGGCGACAACAAGGGCACATGTAGCAAATGCTTTTTCCTGGCCCATTTTGCTAGGCCACGCTCTTCTGTGGCTCTTTAGTGCTTGCCAAACTCCTCTGTGCCTGCTGCTGCTTCCATCTGACAAGGAGCACAGCCTTCTGACAGCTGCTTTCAACTTGCCTAAGAAGGAGCTTGGCCATTGGAATGTGGGGCAAATCTGAGTGTGCGGAAGGCGCAGGTGCCAGCTCCAGACAGAAGCGATCCCCTGGTTCAGTTTCTATTTGCCAGACGCATTGGAAATGTTTTCCACTGGCATTCGCGCCAAGAGTCGCAGGTTGCTTAACTCAGGAGCTCTGAGAATGGAACGGCAAGAGGTGTTCCGCTTTCGTCATAAACAGTGCTCCAGAGCGCTTGGCAACGGGCACAACGAAACGTGTGTGCGGGATAGTGACCATTCCCGCCTAGTGCTGGCAATGCACGAGCACTGCCAAAAGGCACAGGAAGGCGCTTAGCATCCGGCTTGTGCGCAAAGCTTTCAGACTGCCAGAGGACCGTAGCTGTGGTAAGCCGGTTTGCTCATTTGACGTTAGATGTCACCTGCAAGAACTTCACCCGCATCTGGTTTATGCTGCTACCCGTTGTTAGGCGACAACAAGGGCACATGTAGCAAATGCTTTTTCCTGGCCCATTTTGCTAGGCCACGCTCTTCTGTGGCTCTTTAGTGCTTGCCAAACTCCTCTGTGCCTGCCCCTGCTTCCATCTGACAAGGAGCACAGCCTTCTGACAGCTGCTTTCAACTTGCCTAAGAAGGAGCTTGGCCATTGGAATGTGCGGCAAATCTGAGTGTGCGGAAGGCGCAGGTGCCAGCTCCAGACAGAAGCGATCCCCCGGTTCAGTTTCTATTTGCCAGACGCATTGGAAATGTTTTCCACTGGCATTCGCGCCAAGAGTCGCAGGTTGCTTAACTCAGGAGCTCTGAGAATGGAACGGCAAGAGGTGTTCCGCTTTCGTCATAAACAGTGCTCCAGAGCGCTTGGCAACGGGCACAACGAAACGTGTGTGCGGGATAGTGACCATTCCCGCCTAGTGCTGGCAATGCACGAGCACTGCCAAAAGGCACAGGAAGGCGCTTAGCATCCGGCTTGTGCGCAAAGCTTTCAGACTGCCAGAGGACCGTAGCTGTGGTAAGCCGGTTTGCTCATTTGACGTTAGATGTCACCTGCAAGAACTTCACCCGCATCTGGTTTATGCTGCTACCCGTTGTTAGGCGACAACAAGGGCACATGTAGCAAATGCTTTTTCTTGGCCCATTTTGCTAGGCCACGCTCTTCTGTGGCTCTTTAGTGCTTGCCAAACTCCTCTGTGCCTGCTGCTGCTTCCATCTGACAAGGAGCACAGCCTTCTGACAGCTGCTTTCAACTTGCTTAAGAAGGAGCTTGGCCATTGGAATGTGCGGCAAATCTGAGTGTGCGGAAGGCGCAGGTGCCAGCTCCAGACAAAAGCGATCCCCCGGTTCAGTTTCTATTTGCCAGACGCATTGGAAATGTTTTCCACTGGCATTCGCGCCAGGAGTCGCAGGTTGCTTAACTCAGGAGCTCTGAGAATGGAACGGCAAGAGGTGTTCCGCTTTCGTCATAAACAGTGCTCCAGAGCGCTTGGCAACGGGCACAACGAAACGTGTGTGCGGGATAGTGACCATTCCCGCCTAGTGCTGGCAATGCACGAGCACTGCCAAAAGGCACAGGAAGGCGCTTAGCATCCGGCTTGTGCGCAAAGCTTTCAGACTGCCAGAGGACCGTAGCTGTGGTAAGCCGGTTTGCTCATTTGACGTTAGATGTCACCTGCAAGAACTTCACCCGCATCTGGTTTATGCTGCTACCCGTTGTTAGGCGACAACAAGGGCACATGTAGCAAATGCTTTTTCCTGGCCCATTTTGCTAGGCCACGCTCTTCTGTGGCTCTTTAGTGCTTGCCAAACTGCTATGTGCCTGTTGCTGCTTCCATCTGACAAGGAGCACAGCCTTCTGACAGCTGCTTTCAACTTGCCTAAGAAGGAGCTTGGCCATTGGAATGTGCGGCAAATCTGAGTGTGCGGAAGGTGCAGGTGCCAGCTCCAGACAAAAGCGATCCCCCGGTTCAGTTTGTATTTGCCAGACGCATTGGAAATGTTTTCCACTGGCATTCGCGCCAAGAGTCGCAGGTTGCTTAACTCAGGAGCTCTGAGAATGGAACGGCAAGAGGTGTTCCGCTTTCGTCATAAACAGTGCTCCAGAGCGCTTGGCAACGGGCACAACGAAACGTGTGTGCGGGATAGTGACCATTCCCGCCTAGTGCTGGCAATGCACGAGCACTGCCAAAAGGCACAGGAAGGCGCTTAGCATCCGGCTTGTGCGCAAAGCTTTCAGACTGCCAGAGGACCGTAGCTGTGGTAAGCCGGTTTGCTCATTTGACGTTAGATGTCACCTGCAAGAACTTCACCCGCATCTGGTTTATGCTGCTACCCGTTGTTAGGCGACAACAAGGGCACATGTAGCAAATGCTTTTTCCTGGCCCATTTTGCTAGGCCACGCTCTTCTGTGGCTCTTTAGTGCTTGCCAAACTCCTCTGTGCCTGCTGCTGCTTCCATCTGACAAGGAGCACAGCCTTCTGACAGCTGCTTTCAACTTGCCTAAGAAGGAGCTTGGCCATTGGAATGTGCGGCAAATCTGAGTGTGCGGAAGGCGCAGGTGCCAGCTCCAGACAGAAGCGATCCCCCGGTTCAGTTTCTATTTGCCAGACGCATTGGAAATGTTTTCCACTGGCATTCGCGCCAAGAGTCGCAGGTTGCTTAACTCAGGAGCTCTGAGAATGGAACGGCAAGAGGTGTTCCGCTTTCGTCATAAACAGTGCTCCAGAGCGCTTGGCAACGGGCACAACGAAACGTGTGTGCGGGATAGTGACCATTCCCGCCTAGTGCTGGCAATGCACGAGCACTGCCAAAAGGCACAGGAAGGCGCTTAGCATCCGGCTTGTGCGCAAAGCTTTCAGACTGCCAGAGGACCGTAGCTGTGGTAAGCCGGTTTGCTCATTTGACGTTAGATGTCACCTGCAAGAACTTCACCCGCATCTGGTTTATGCTGCTACCCGTTGTTAGGCGACAACAAGGGCACATGTAGCAAATGCTTTTTCCGGGCCCATTTTGCTAGGCCACGCTCTTCTGTGGCTCTTTAGTGCTTGCCAAACTCCTCTGTGCCTGCTGCTGCTTCCATCTGACAAGGAGCACAGCCTTCTGACAGCTGCTTTCAACTTGCCTAAGAAGGAGCTTGGCCATTGGAATGTGCGGCAAATCTGAGTGTGCGGAAGGCGCAGGTGCCAGCTCCAGACAGAAGCGATCCCCCGGTTCAGTTTCTATTTGCCAGACGCATTGGAAATGTTTTCCACTGGCATTCGCGCCAAGAGTCGCAGGTTGCTTAACTCAGGAGCTCTGAGAATGGAACGGCAAGAGGTGTTCCGCTTTCGTCATAAACAGTGCTCCAGAGCGCTTGGCAACGGGCACAACGAAACGTGTGTGCGGGATAGTGACCATTCACGCCTAGTACTGGCATGCACGAGCACTGCCAAAAGGCACAGGAAGGCGCTTAGCATCCGGCTTGTGCGCAAAGCTTTCAGACTGCCAGAGTGTTGCAGCCTGCAACCTCAGGATCTTGTCCAGGGAAGCAGCAGGGTTCTGGGGACCAGCATGAAACACCAACGAGACGGGCTCCCGTTCATGAAACCATTTATTCAGCATGAGAACAAACTCAGGTCCAGAACAGAGAGCCCCGAACAGAGGCACAGCAGGGGTTTTTGAGGGACAGAACCGAGGGTTTCCACCTTTGAGGGTGGAGTTCAGGGTCAGGGACCATTAGAAACACACCAAGGGAGAACCCCCCAGGGACTCAAACCCAATCAGAACTCCTGGGCCGCCCTTCACAAGGGGTTTGGGGTGGGACAATGTAACTCTTTGTCTCCCTGAGGCCGCTGCAACATCTGCTCCTTTTTTTTTTTTTTTTTTTTTTTCCCGTTCAAATTTTAATTAGGAGCTTAAAACGTTTCCAAACATACACCTTAAAATCTCACCTCTTCCACAGAGCACCCACTTTGCTTTGTGGGACACCAATAGCTCAATAACAAAACACATTAAGCAAACAGAAAAAACAAAATTGAAAACAAACACTTAAATCTCGGACTACGCCGGGCAAATTAAACGGTGATGGTACTTAATACAAACATAATGGTTTTTTAGTTCAGTCTCTTCCACTTTAGGATTCTCTGTTAGGAAGGGTGCAGCTCTTAGATCTCCTCTTACGAGGGGCAGAATTCTTCGATCTCCAGCTTCGGCTCCGGCTCCCATGTGGGTGTCGCCCTTTAGATGATCTCAGTGTGACACTGGCTTTGGGAGCTCGGTTACAGTTTCGATTTCCCCGGAGGAGGTGTTGCCCACGATGGAGAAGCACAGCCCCCAGGGGTGGAGCACCGAACAAAGGGATGGGGCCAAGCAGGAGTTACTGGGAGGTTCGGGAAGGGAAGGTTTGGGGCCGGAAAAGAAGGAGCAAGGCGGGAAACAAGGGATCCCAGACCGCGTGGCCGGCGCCATCTTGGGATGGGGAGGGGGGTCCGGGACAGACTTTCCCGGACAGGGAACGGGGAATATGGAGAGACAGGGGGTAAAGGAGGACACGGAACGGCGGGCAGACGGCAGCAACCCCGAGCCATCTTGGCTTTTTTCACCCTTTGTCCTGCCCTTAGGAACAGAGGAAAGGGGAAGGTACAGGGAGGTATACACCAAAAAAAAAAAAAGGAACTTCACAGAAGACAGAAACAGTCCACCGGAAGATCCATACCGTCCATAATCGTCCATAATGTTAATCGTCCATAATGTTGATATCGTCCATAGTGTTGATATCGTCCATAATCGTCCATAATACGTCTCGTTGGGTGATGTTAGGTGCTTGTCCCAGCGTCTGGTCTCGGCTCCCACACCTCCGTAATCCCTTTTCTTCCCCCATGCCCGAGGCACTCTCAACCCAGTCTCCCTGCCAGGTACTCTCGAGTCCTCCTTTCCAAGGCGGGGGTCTCGCTGGCTCTCAAGCCATCAGCCGGGGACTTACGAGGTGTCCATGGAGCCGCTCCTGCTGTTCTCCTGGATGCCACGCATTCTCTCACCATTTTTTGCAGCCTGCAACCTCAGGATCTTGTCCAGGGAAGCAGCAGGGTTCTGGGGACCAGCATGAAACACCAACGAGACGGGCTCCCGTTCATGAAACCATTTATTCAGCATGAGAACAAACTCAGGTCCAGAACAGAGAGCCCCGAACAGAGGCACAGCAGGGGTTTTTGAGGGACAGAACCGAGGGTTTCCACCTTTGAGGGTGGAGTTCAGGGTCAGGGACCATTAGAAACACACCAAGGGAGAACCCCCCAGGGACTCAAACCCAATCAGAACTCCTGGGCCGCCCTTCACAAGGGGTTTGGGGTGGGACAATGTAACTCTTTGTCTCCCTGAGGCCGCTGCAACACCAGAGGACCGTAGCTGTGGTAAGCCGGCTTGCTCATTTGACGTTAGATGTCACCTGCAAGAACTTCACCCGCATCTGGTTTATGCTGCTACCCGTTGTTAGGCGACAACAAGGGCACATGTAGCAAATGCTTTTTCCTGGCCCATTTTGTTACGTCACGCTCTTCTGTGGCTCTTTAGTGCTTGCCAAACTCCTCTGTGCCTGCTGCTGCTTCCCTCTGACAAGGAGCACAGCCTTCTGACAGCTGCTTTCAACTTGCCTAAGAAGGAGCTTGGCCATTGGAATGTGCGGCAAATCTGAGTGTGCGGAAGGCGCAGGTGCCAGCTCCAGACAAAAGCGATCCCCCGGTTCAGTTTCTATTTGCCAGACGCATTGGAAATGTTTTCCACTGGCATTCGCGCCAGGAGTCGCAGGTTGCTTAACTCAGGAGCTCTGAGAATGGAACGGCAAGAGGTGTTCCGCTTTCGTCATAAACAGTGCTCCAGAGCGCTTGGCAACGGGCACAACGAAACGTGTGTGCGGGATAGTGACCATTCCCGCCTAGTGCTGGCAATGCACGAGCACTGCCAAAAGGCACAGGAAGGCGCTTAGCATCCGGCTTGTGCGCAAAGCTTTCAGACTGCCAGAGGACCGTAGCTGTGGTAAGCCGGTTTGCTCATTTGACGTTAGATGTCACCTGCAAGAACTTCACCCGCATCTGGTTTATGCTGCTACCCGTTGTTAGGCGACAACAAGGGCACATGTAGCAAATGCTTTTTCCTGGCCCATTTTGCTAGGCCACGCTCTTCTGTGGCTCTTTAGTGCTTGCCAAACTCCTCTGTGCCTGCTGCTGCTTCCATCTGACAAGGAGCACAGCCTTCTGACAGCTGCTTTCAACTTGCCTAAGAAGGAGCTTGGCCATTGGAATGTGGGGCAAATCTGAGTGTGCGGAAGGCGCAGGTGCCAGCTCCAGACAGAAGCGATCCCCCGGTTCAGTTTCTATTTGCCAGACGCATTGGAAATGTTTTCCACTGGCATTCGCGCCAAGAGTCGCAGGTTGCTTAACTCAGGAGCTCTGAGAATGGAACGGCAAGAGGTGTTCCGCTTTCGTCATAAACAGTGCTCCAGAGCGCTTGGCAACGGGCACAACGAAACGTGTGTGCGGGATAGTGACCATTCCCGCCTAGTGCTGGCAATGCACGAGCACTGCCAAAAGGCACAGGAAGGCGCTTAGCATCCGGCTTGTGCGCAAAGCTTTCAGACTGCCAGAGGACCGTAGCTGTGGTAAGCCGGTTTGCTCATTTGACGTTAGATGTCACCTGCAAGAACTTCACCCGCATCTGGTTTATGCTGCTACCCGTTGTTAGGCGACAACAAGGGCACATGTAGCAAATGCTTTTTCCTGGCCCATTTTGCTAGGCCACGCTCTTCTGTGGCTCTTTAGTGCTTGCCAAACTCCTCTGTGCCTGCCCCTGCTTCCATCTGACAAGGAGCACAGCCTTCTGACAGCTGCTTTCAACTTGCCTAAGAAGGAGCTTGGCCATTGGAATGTGCGGCAAATCTGAGTGTGCGGAAGGCGCAGGTGCCAGCTCCAGACAGAAGCGATCCCCCGGTTCAGTTTCTATTTGCCAGACGCATTGGAAATGTTTTCCACTGGCATTCGCGCCAAGAGTCGCAGGTTGCTTAACTCAGGAGCTCTGAGAATGGAACGGCAAGAGGTGTTCCGCTTTCGTCATAAACAGTGCTCCAGAGCGCTTGGCAACGGGCACAACGAAACGTGTGTGCGGGATAGTGACCATTCCCGCCTAGTGCTGGCAATGCACGAGCACTGCCAAAAGGCACAGGAAGGCGCTTAGCATCCGGCTTGTGCGCAAAGCTTTCAGACTGCCAGAGGACCGTAGCTGTGGTAAGCCGGTTTGCTCATTTGACGTTAGATGTCACCTGCAAGAACTTCACCCGCATCTGGTTTATGCTGCTACCCGTTGTTAGGCGACAACAAGGGCACATGTAGCAAATGCTTTTTCTTGGCCCATTTTGCTAGGCCACGCTCTTCTGTGGCTCTTTAGTGCTTGCCAAACTCCTCTGTGCCTGCTGCTGCTTCCATCTGACAAGGAGCACAGCCTTCTGACAGCTGCTTTCAACTTGCTTAAGAAGGAGCTTGGCCATTGGAATGTGCGGCAAATCTGAGTGTGCGGAAGGCGCAGGTGCCAGCTCCAGACAAAAGCGATCCCCCGGTTCAGTTTCTATTTGCCAGACGCATTGGAAATGTTTTCCACTGGCATTCGCGCCAGGAGTCGCAGGTTGCTTAACTCAGGAGCTCTGAGAATGGAACGGCAAGAGGTGTTCCGCTTTCGTCATAAACAGTGCTCCAGAGCGCTTGGCAACGGGCACAACGAAACGTGTGTGCGGGATAGTGACCATTCCCGCCTAGTGCTGGCAATGCACGAGCACTGCCAAAAGGCACAGGAAGGCGCTTAGCATCCGGCTTGTGCGCAAAGCTTTCAGACTGCCAGAGGACCGTAGCTGTGGTAAGCCGGTTTGCTCATTTGACGTTAGATGTCACCTGCAAGAACTTCACCCGCATCTGGTTTATGCTGCTACCCGTTGTTAGGCGACAACAAGGGCACATGTAGCAAATGCTTTTTCCTGGCCCATTTTGCTAGGCCACGCTCTTCTGTGGCTCTTTAGTGCTTGCCAAACTGCTATGTGCCTGTTGCTGCTTCCATCTGACAAGGAGCACAGCCTTCTGACAGCTGCTTTCAACTTGCCTAAGAAGGAGCTTGGCCATTGGAATGTGCGGCAAATCTGAGTGTGCGGAAGGTGCAGGTGCCAGCTCCAGACAAAAGCGATCCCCCGGTTCAGTTTGTATTTGCCAGACGCATTGGAAATGTTTTCCACTGGCATTCGCGCCAAGAGTCGCAGGTTGCTTAACTCAGGAGCTCTGAGAATGGAACGGCAAGAGGTGTTCCGCTTTCGTCATAAACAGTGCTCCAGAGCGCTTGGCAACGGGCACAACGAAACGTGTGTGCGGGATAGTGACCATTCCCGCCTAGTGCTGGCAATGCACGAGCACTGCCAAAAGGCACAGGAAGGCGCTTAGCATCCGGCTTGTGCGCAAAGCTTTCAGACTGCCAGAGGACCGTAGCTGTGGTAAGCCGGTTTGCTCATTTGACGTTAGATGTCACCTGCAAGAACTTCACCCGCATCTGGTTTATGCTGCTACCCGTTGTTAGGCGACAACAAGGGCACATGTAGCAAATGCTTTTTCCTGGCCCATTTTGCTAGGCCACGCTCTTCTGTGGCTCTTTAGTGCTTGCCAAACTCCTCTGTGCCTGCTGCTGCTTCCATCTGACAAGGAGCACAGCCTTCTGACAGCTGCTTTCAACTTGCCTAAGAAGGAGCTTGGCCATTGGAATGTGCGGCAAATCTGAGTGTGCGGAAGGCGCAGGTGCCAGCTCCAGACAAAAGTGATCCCCCGGTTCAGTTTCTATTTGCCAGACGCATTGGAAATGTTTTCCACTGGCATTCGCGCCAAGAGTCGCAGGTTGCTTAACTCAGGAGCTCTGAGAATGGAACGGCAAGAGGTGTTCCGCTTTCGTCATAAACAGTGCTCCAGAGCGCTTGGCAACGGGCACAACGAAACGTGTGTGCGGGATAGTGACCATTCCCGCCTAGTGCTGGCAATGCACGAGCACTGCCAAAAGGCACAGGAAGGCGCTTAGCATCCGGCTTGTGCGCAAAGCTTTCAGACTGCCAGAGGACCGTAGCTGTGGTAAGCCGGTTTGCTCATTTGACGTTAGATGTCACCTGCAAGAACTTCACCCGCATCTGGTTTATGCTGCTACCCGTTGTTAGGCGACAACAAGGGCACATGTAGCAAATGCTTTTTCCGGGCCCATTTTGCTAGGCCACGCTCTTCTGTGGCTCTTTAGTGCTTGCCAAACTCCTCTGTGCCTGCTGCTGCTTCCATCTGACAAGGAGCACAGCCTTCTGACAGCTGCTTTCAACTTGCCTAAGAAGGAGCTTGGCCATTGGAATGTGCGGCAAATCTGAGTGTGCGGAAGGCGCAGGTGCCAGCTCCAGACAGAAGCGATCCCCCGGTTCAGTTTCTATTTGCCAGACGCATTGGAAATGTTTTCCACTGGCATTCGCGCCAAGAGTCGCAGGTTGCTTAACTCAGGAGCTCTGAGAATGGAACGGCAAGAGGTGTTCCGCTTTCGTCATAAACAGTGCTCCAGAGCGCTTGGCAACGGGCACAACGAAACGTGTGTGCGGGATAGTGACCATTCACGCCTAGTACTGGCATGCACGAGCACTGCCAAAAGGCACAGGAAGGCGCTTAGCATCCGGCTTGTGCGCAAAGCTTTCAGACTGCCAGAGTGTTGCAGCCTGCAACCTCAGGATCTTGTCCAGGGAAGCAGCAGGGTTCTGGGGACCAGCATGAAACACCAACGAGACGGGCTCCCGTTCATGAAACCATTTATTCAGCATGAGAACAAACTCAGGTCCAGAACAGAGAGCCCCGAACAGAGGCACAGCAGGGGTTTTTGAGGGACAGAACCGAGGGTTTCCACCTTTGAGGGTGGAGTTCAGGGTCAGGGACCATTAGAAACACACCAAGGGAGAACCCCCCAGGGACTCAAACCCAATCAGAACTCCTGGGCCGCCCTTCACAAGGGGTTTGGGGTGGGACAATGTAACTCTTTGTCTCCCTGAGGCCGCTGCAACATCTGCTCCTTTTTTTTTTTTTTTTTTTTTTTCCCGTTCAAATTTTAATTAGGAGCTTAAAACGTTTCCAAACATACACCTTAAAATCTCACCTCTTCCACAGAGCACCCACTTTGCTTTGTGGGACACCAATAGCTCAATAACAAAACACATTAAGCAAACAGAAAAAACAAAATTGAAAACAAACACTTAAATCTCGGACTACGCCGGGCAAATTAAACGGTGATGGTACTTAATACAAACATAATGGTTTTTTAGTTCAGTCTCTTCCACTTTAGGATTCTCTGTTAGGAAGGGTGCAGCTCTTAGATCTCCTCTTACGAGGGGCAGAATTCTTCGATCTCCAGCTTCGGCTCCGGCTCCCATGTGGGTGTCGCCCTTTAGATGATCTCAGTGTGACACTGGCTTTGGGAGCTCGGTTACAGTTTCGATTTCCCCGGAGGAGGTGTTGCCCACGATGGAGAAGCACAGCCCCCAGGGGTGGAGCACCGAACAAAGGGATGGGGCCAAGCAGGAGTTACTGGGAGGTTCGGGAAGGGAAGGTTTGGGGCCGGAAAAGAAGGAGCAAGGCGGGAAACAAGGGATCCCAGACCGCGTGGCCGGCGCCATCTTGGGATGGGGAGGGGGGTCCGGGACAGACTTTCCCGGACAGGGAACGGGGAATATGGAGAGACAGGGGGTAAAGGAGGACACGGAACGGCGGGCAGACGGCAGCAACCCCGAGCCATCTTGGCTTTTTTCACCCTTTGTCCTGCCCTTAGGAACAGAGGAAAGGGGAAGGTACAGGGAGGTATACACCAAAAAAAAAAAAAGGAACTTCACAGAAGACAGAAACAGTCCACCGGAAGATCCATACCGTCCATAATCGTCCATAATGTTAATCGTCCATAATGTTGATATCGTCCATAGTGTTGATATCGTCCATAATCGTCCATAATACGTCTCGTTGGGTGATGTTAGGTGCTTGTCCCAGCGTCTGGTCTCGGCTCCCACACCTCCGTAATCCCTTTTCTTCCCCCATGCCCGAGGCACTCTCAACCCAGTCTCCCTGCCAGGTACTCTCGAGTCCTCCTTTCCAAGGCGGGGGTCTCGCTGGCTCTCAAGCCATCAGCCGGGGACTTACGAGGTGTCCATGGAGCCGCTCCTGCTGTTCTCCTGGATGCCACGCATTCTCTCACCATTTTTTGCAGCCTGCAACCTCAGGATCTTGTCCAGGGAAGCAGCAGGGTTCTGGGGACCAGCATGAAACACCAACGAGACGGGCTCCCGTTCATGAAACCATTTATTCAGCATGAGAACAAACTCAGGTCCAGAACAGAGAGCCCCGAACAGAGGCACAGCAGGGGTTTTTGAGGGACAGAACCGAGGGTTTCCACCTTTGAGGGTGGAGTTCAGGGTCAGGGACCATTAGAAACACACCAAGGGAGAACCCCCCAGGGACTCAAACCCAATCAGAACTCCTGGGCCGCCCTTCACAAGGGGTTTGGGGTGGGACAATGTAACTCTTTGTCTCCCTGAGGCCGCTGCAACACCAGAGGACCGTAGCTGTGGTAAGCCGGCTTGCTCATTTGACGTTAGATGTCACCTGCAAGAACTTCACCCGCATCTGGTTTATGCTGCTACCCGTTGTTAGGCGACAACAAGGGCACATGTAGCAAATGCTTTTTCCTGGCCCATTTTGTTACGTCACGCTCTTCTGTGGCTCTTTAGTGCTTGCCAAACTCCTCTGTGCCTGCTGCTGCTTCCCTCTGACAAGGAGCACAGCCTTCTGACAGCTGCTTTCAACTTGCCTAAGAAGGAGCTTGGCCATTGGAATGTGCGGCAAATCTGAGTGTGCGGAAGGCGCAGGTGCCAGCTCCAGACAAAAGCGATCCCCCGGTTCAGTTTCTATTTGCCAGACGCATTGGAAATGTTTTCCACTGGCATTCGCGCCAGGAGTCGCAGGTTGCTTAACTCAGGAGCTCTGAGAATGGAACGGCAAGAGGTGTTCCGCTTTCGTCATAAACAGTGCTCCAGAGCGCTTGGCAACGGGCACAACGAAACGTGTGTGCGGGATAGTGACCATTCCCGCCTAGTGCTGGCAATGCACGAGCACTGCCAAAAGGCACAGGAAGGCGCTTAGCATCCGGCTTGTGCGCAAAGCTTTCAGACTGCCAGAGGACCGTAGCTGTGGTAAGCCGGTTTGCTCATTTGACGTTAGATGTCACCTGCAAGAACTTCACCCGCATCTGGTTTATGCTGCTACCCGTTGTTAGGCGACAACAAGGGCACATGTAGCAAATGCTTTTTCCTGGCCCATTTTGCTAGGCCACGCTCTTCTGTGGCTCTTTAGTGCTTGCCAAACTCCTCTGTGCCTGCTGCTGCTTCCATCTGACAAGGAGCACAGCCTTCTGACAGCTGCTTTCAACTTGCCTAAGAAGGAGCTTGGCCATTGGAATGTGCGGCAAATCTGAGTGTGCGGAAGGCGCAGGTGCCAGCTCCAGACAAAAGCGATCCCCCGGTTCAGTTTCTATTTGCCAGACGCATTGGAAATGTTTTCCACTGGCATTCGCGCCAGGAGTCGCAGGTTGCTTAACTCAGGAGCTCTGAGAATGGAACGGCAAGAGGTGTTCCGCTTTCGTCATAAACAGTGCTCCAGAGCGCTTGGCAACGGGCACAACGAAACGTGTGTGCGGGATAGTGACCATTCCCGCCTAGTGCTGGCAATGCACGAGCACTGCCAAAAGGCACAGGAAGGCGCTTAGCATCCGGCTTGTGCGCAAAGCTTTCAGACTGCCAGAGGACCGTAGCTGTGGTAAGCCGGTTTGCTCATTTGACGTTAGATGTCACCTGCAAGAACTTCACCCGCATCTGGTTTATGCTGCTACCCGTTGTTAGGCGACAACAAGGGCACATGTAGCAAATGCTTTTTCCTGGCCCATTTTGCTAGGCCACGCTCTTCTGTGGCTCTTTAGTGCTTGCCAAACTCCTCTGTGCCTGCCCCTGCTTCCATCTGACAAGGAGCACAGCCTTCTGACAGCTGCTTTCAACTTGCCTAAGAAGGAGCTTGGCCATTGGAATGTGCGGCAAATCTGAGTGTGCGGAAGGCGCAGGTGCCAGCTCCAGACAGAAGCGATCCCCCGGTTCAGTTTCTATTTGCCAGACGCATTGGAAATGTTTTCCACTGGCATTCGCGCCAAGAGTCGCAGGTTGCTTAACTCAGGAGCTCTGAGAATGGAACGGCAAGAGGTGTTCCGCTTTCGTCATAAACAGTGCTCCAGAGCGCTTGGCAACGGGCACAACGAAACGTGTGTGCGGGATAGTGACCATTCCCGCCTAGTGCTGGCAATGCACGAGCACTGCCAAAAGGCACAGGAAGGCGCTTAGCATCCGGCTTGTGCGCAAAGCTTTCAGACTGCCAGAGGACCGTAGCTGTGGTAAGCCGGTTTGCTCATTTGACGTTAGATGTCACCTGCAAGAACTTCACCCGCATCTGGTTTATGCTGCTACCCGTTGTTAGGCGACAACAAGGGCACATGTAGCAAATGCTTTTTCTTGGCCCATTTTGCTAGGCCACGCTCTTCTGTGGCTCTTTAGTGCTTGCCAAACTCCTCTGTGCCTGCTGCTGCTTCCATCTGACAAGGAGCACAGCCTTCTGACAGCTGCTTTCAACTTGCTTAAGAAGGAGCTTGGCCATTGGAATGTGCGGCAAATCTGAGTGTGCGGAAGGCGCAGGTGCCAGCTCCAGACAAAAGCGATCCCCCGGTTCAGTTTCTATTTGCCAGACGCATTGGAAATGTTTTCCACTGGCATTCGCGCCAGGAGTCGCAGGTTGCTTAACTCAGGAGCTCTGAGAATGGAACGGCAAGAGGTGTTCCGCTTTCGTCATAAACAGTGCTCCAGAGCGCTTGGCAACGGGCACAACGAAACGTGTGTGCGGGATAGTGACCATTCCCGCCTAGTGCTGGCAATGCACGAGCACTGCCAAAAGGCACAGGAAGGCGCTTAGCATCCGGCTTGTGCGCAAAGCTTTCAGACTGCCAGAGGACCGTAGCTGTGGTAAGCCGGTTTGCTCATTTGACGTTAGATGTCACCTGCAAGAACTTCACCCGCATCTGGTTTATGCTGCTACCCGTTGTTAGGCGACAACAAGGGCACATGTAGCAAATGCTTTTTCCTGGCCCATTTTGCTAGGCCACGCTCTTCTGTGGCTCTTTAGTGCTTGCCAAACTGCTACGTGCCTGTTGCTGCTTCCATCTGACAAGGAGCACAGCCTTCTGACAGCTGCTTTCAACTTGCCTAAGAAGGAGCTTGGCCATTGGAATGTGCGGCAAATCTGAGTGTGCGGAAGGTGCAGGTGCCAGCTCCAGACAAAAGCGATCCCCCGGTTCAGTTTGTATTTGCCAGACGCATTGGAAATGTTTTCCACTGGCATTCGCGCCAAGAGTCGCAGGTTGCTTAACTCAGGAGCTCTGAGAATGGAACGGCAAGAGGTGTTCCGCTTTCGTCATAAACAGTGCTCCAGAGCGCTTGGCAACGGGCACAACGAAACGTGTGTGCGGGATAGTGACCATTCCCGCCTAGTGCTGGCAATGCACGAGCACTGCCAAAAGGCACAGGAAGGCGCTTAGCATCCGGCTTGTGCGCAAAGCTTTCAGACTGCCAGAGGACCGTAGCTGTGGTAAGCCGGTTTGCTCATTTGACGTTAGATGTCACCTGCAAGAACTTCACCCGCATCTGGTTTATGCTGCTACCCGTTGTTAGGCGACAACAAGGGCACATGTAGCAAATGCTTTTTCCTGGCCCATTTTGCTAGGCCACGCTCTTCTGTGGCTCTTTAGTGCTTGCCAAACTCCTCTGTGCCTGCTGCTGCTTCCATCTGACAAGGAGCACAGCCTTCTGACAGCTGCTTTCAACTTGCCTAAGAAGGAGCTTGGCCATTGGAATGTGCGGCAAATCTGAGTGTGCGGAAGGCGCAGGTGCCAGCTCCAGACAGAAGCGATCCCCCGGTTCAGTTTCTATTTGCCAGACGCATTGGAAATGTTTTCCACTGGCATTCGCGCCAAGAGTCGCAGGTTGCTTAACTCAGGAGCTCTGAGAATGGAACGGCAAGAGGTGTTCCGCTTTCGTCATAAACAGTGCTCCAGAGCGCTTGGCAACGGGCACAACGAAACGTGTGTGCGGGATAGTGACCATTCCCGCCTAGTGCTGGCAATGCACGAGCACTGCCAAAAGGCACAGGAAGGCGCTTAGCATCCGGCTTGTGCGCAAAGCTTTCAGACTGCCAGAGGACCGTAGCTGTGGTAAGCCGGCTTGCTCATTTGACGTTAGATGTCACCTGCAAGAACTTCACCCGCATCTGGTTTATGCTGCTACCCGTTGTTAGGCGACAACAAGGGCACATGTAGCAAATGCTTTTTCCGGGCCCATTTTGCTAGGCCACGCTCTTCTGTGGCTCTTTAGTGCTTGCCAAACTCCTCTGTGCCTGCTGCTGCTTCCATCTGACAAGGAGCACAGCCTTCTGACAGCTGCTTTCAACTTGCCTAAGAAGGAGCTTGGCCATTGGAATGTGCGGCAAATCTGAGTGTGCGGAAGGCGCAGGTGCCAGCTCCAGACAAAAGCGATCCCCCGGTTCAGTTTCTATTTGCCAGACGCATTGGAAATGTTTTCCACTGGCATTCGCGCCAAGAGTCGCAGGTTGCTTAACTCAGGAGCTCTGAGAATGGAACGGCAAGAGGTGTTCCGCTTTCGTCATAAACAGTGCTCCAGAGCGCTTGGCAACGGGCACAACGAAACGTGTGTGCGGGATAGTGACCATTCCCGCCTAGTGCTGGCAATGCACGAGCACTGCCAAAAGGCACAGGAAGGCGCTTAGCATCCGGCTTGTGCGCAAAGCTTTCAGACTGCCAGAGGACCGTAGCTGTGGTAAGCCGGTTTGCTCATTTGACGTTAGATGTCACCTGCAAGAACTTCACCCGCATCTGGTTTATGCTGCTACCCGTTGTTAGGCGACAACAAGGGCACATGTAGCAAATGCTTTTTCCTGGCCCATTTTGCTAGGCCACGCTCTTCTGTGGCTTTTTAGTGCTTGCCAAACTCCTCTGTGCCTGCTGCTGCTTCCATCTGACAAGGAGCACAGCCTTCTGACAGCTGCTTTCAACTTGCCTAAGAAGGAGCTTGGCCATTGGAATGTGCGGCAAATCTGAGTGTGCGGAAGGCGCAGGTGCCAGCTCCAGACAGAAGCGATCCCCCGGTTCAGTTTCTATTTGCCAGACGCATTGGAAATGTTTTCCACTGGCATTCGCGCCAAGAGTCGCAGGTTGCTTAACTCAGGAGCTCTGAGAATGGAACGGCAAGAGGTGTTCCGCTTTCGTCATAAACAGTGCTCCAGAGCGCTTGGCAACGGGCACAACGAAACGTGTGTGCGGGATAGTGACCATTCCCGCCTAGTGCTGGCAATGCACGAGCACTGCCAAAAGGCACAGGAAGGCGCTTAGCATCCGGCTTGTGCGCAAAGCTTTCAGACTGCCAGAGGACCGTAGCTGTGGTAAGCCGGTTTGCTCATTTGACGTTAGATGTCACCTGCAAGAACTTCACCCGCATCTGGTTTATGCTGCTACCCGTTGTTAGGCGACAACAAGGGCACATGTAGCAAATGCTTTTTCCTCGCCCATTTTGCTAGGCCACGCTCTTCTGTGGCTCTTTAGTGCTTGCCAAACTCCTCTGTGCCTGCTGCTGCTTCCATCTGACAAGGAGCACAGCCTTCTGACAGCTGCTTTCAACTTGCTTAAGAAGGAGCTTGGCCATTGGAATGTGCGGCAAATCTGAGTGTGCGGAAGGCGCAGGTGCCAGCTCCAGACAGAAGCGATCCCCCGGTTCAGTTTCTATTTGCCAGACGCATTGGAAATGTTTTCCACTGGCATTCGCGCCAAGAGTCGCAGGTTGCTTAACTCAGGAGCTCTGAGAATGGAACGGCAAGAGGTGTTCCGCTTTCGTCATAAACAGTGCTCCAGAGCGCTTGGCAACGGGCACAACGAAACGTGTGTGCGGGATAGTGACCATTCCCGCCTAGTGCTGGCAATGCACGAGCACTGCCAAAAGGCACAGGAAGGCGCTTAGCATCCAGCTTGTGCGCAAAGCTTTCAGACTGCCAGAGGACCGTAGCTGTGGTAAGCCGGTTTGCTCATTTGACGTTAGATGTCACCTGCAAGAACTTCACCCGCATCTGGTTTATGCTGCTACCCGTTGTTAGGCGACAACAAGGGCACATGTAGCAAATGCTTTTTCCTGGCCCATTTTGCTAGGCCACGCTCTTCTGTGGCTCTTTAGTGCTTGCCAAACTCCTCTGTGCCTGCTGCTGCTTCCATCTGACAAGGAGCACAGCCTTCTGACAGCTGCTTTCAACTTGCCTAAGAAGGAGCTTGGCCATTGGAATGTGCGGCAAATCTGAGTGTGCGGAAGGCGCAGGTGCCAGCTCCAGACAGAAGCCATCCCCCGGTTCAGTTTCTATTTGCCAGACGCATTGGAAATGTTTTCCACTGGCATTCGCGCCAAGAGTCGCAGGTTGCTTAACTCAGGAGCTCTGAGAATGGAACGGCAAGAGGTGTTCCGCTTTCGTCATAAACAGTGCTCCAGAGCGCTTGGCAACGGGCACAACGAAACGTGTGTGCGGGATAGTGACCATTCCCGCCTAGTGCTGGCAATGCACGAGCACTGCCAAAAGGCACAGGAAGGCGCTTAGCATCCGGCTTGTGCGCAAAGCTTTCAGACTGCCAGAGGACCGTAGCTGTGGTAAGCCGGTTTGCTCATTTGACGTTAGATGTCACCTGCAAGAACTTCACCCGCATCTGGTTTATGCTGCTACCCGTTGTTAGGCGACAACAAGGGCACATGTAGCAAATGCTTTTTCCTGGCCCATTTTGCTAGGCCACACTCTTCTGTGGCTCTTTAGTGCTTGCCAAACTCCTCTGTGCCTGCTGCTGCTTCCATCTGACAAGGAGCACAGCCTTCTGACAGCTGCTTTCAACTTGCCTAAGAAGGAGCTTGGCCATTGGAATGTGCGGCAAATCTGAGTGTGCGGAAGGCGCAGGTGCCAGCTCCAGACAGAAGCGATCCCCCGGTTCAGTTTCTATTTGCCAGACGCATTGGAAATGTTTTCCACTGGCATTCGCGCCAAGAGTCGCAGGTTGCTTAACTCAGGAGCTCTGAGAATGGAACGGCAAGAGGTGTTCCGCTTTCGTCATAAACAGTGCTCCAGAGCGCTTGGCAACGGGCACAACGAAACGTGTGTGCGGGATAGTGACCATTCCCGCCTAGTGCTGGCAATGCACGAGCACTGCCAAAAGGCACAGGAAGGCGCTTAGCATCCGGCTTGTGCGCAAAGCTTTCAGACTGCCAGAGGACCGTAGCTGTGGTAAGCCGGTTTGCTCATTTGACGTTAGATGTCACCTGCAAGAACTTCACCCGCATCTGGTTTATGCTGCTACCCGTTGTTAGGCGACAACAAGGGCACATGTAGCAAATGCTTTTTCCTCGCCCATTTTGCTAGGCCACGCTCTTCTGTGGCTCTTTAGTGCTTGCCAAACTCCTCTGTGCCTGCTGCTGCTTCCATCTGACAAGGAGCACAGCCTTCTGACAGCTGCTTTCAACTTGCTTAAGAAGGAGCTTGGCCATTGGAATGTGCGGCAAATCTGAGTGTGCGGAAGGCGCAGGTGCCAGCTCCAGACAAAAGCGATCCCCCGGTTCAGTTTCTATTTGCCAGACGCATTGGAAATGTTTTCCACTGGCATTCGCGCCAAGAGTCGCAGGTTGCTTAACTCAGGAGCTCTGAGAATGGAACGGCAAGAGGTGTTCCGCTTTCGTCATAAACAGTGCTCCAGAGCGCTTGGCAACGGGCACAACGAAACGTGTGTGCGGGATAGTGACCATTCCCGCCTAGTGCTGGCAATGCACGAGCACTGCCAAAAGGCACAGGAAGGCGCTTAGCATCCGGCTTGTGCGCAAAGCTTTCAGACTGCCAGAGGACCGTAGCTGTGGTAAGCCGGTTTGCTCATTTGACGTTAGATGTCACCTGCAAGAACTTCACCCGCATCTGGTTTATGCTGCTACCCGTTGTTAGGCGACAACAAGGGCACATGTAGCAAATGCTTTTTCCTGGCCCATTTTGCTAGGCCACGCTCTTCTGTGGCTCTTTAGTGCTTGCCAAACTCCTCTGTGCCTGCTGCTGCTTCCATCTGACAAGGAGCACAGCCTTCTGACAGCTGCTTTCAACTTGCCTAAGAAGGAGCTTGGCCATTGGAATGTGCGGCAAATCTGAGTGTGCGGAAGGCGCAGGTGCCAGCTCCAGACAGAAGCGATCCCCCGGTTCAGTTTCTATTTGCCAGACGCATTGGAAATGTTTTCCACTGGCATTCGCGCCAAGAGTCGCAGGTTGCTTAACTCAGGAGCTCTGAGAATGGAACGGCAAGAGGTGTTCCGCTTTCGTCATAAACAGTGCTCCAGAGCGCTTGGCAACGGGCACAACGAAACGTGTGTGCGGGATAGTGACCATTCCCGCCTAGTGCTGGCAATGCACGAGCACTGCCAAAAGGCACAGGAAGGCGCTTAGCATCCGGCTTGTGCGCAAAGCTTTCAGACTGCCAGAGGACCGTAGCTGTGGTAAGCCGGTTTGCTCATTTGACGTTAGATGTCACCTGCAAGAACTTCACCCGCATCTGGTTTATGCTGCTACCCGTTGTTAGGCGACAACAAGGGCACATGTAGCAAATGCTTTTTCCTGGCCCATTTTGCTAGGCCACACTCTTCTGTGGCTCTTTAGTGCTTGCCAAACTCCTCTGTGCCTGCTGCTGCTTCCATCTGACAAGGAGCACAGCCTTCTGACAGCTGCTTTCAACTTGCTTAAGAAGGAGCTTGGCCATTGGAATGTGCGGCAAATCTGAGTGTGCGGAAGGCGCAGGTGCCAGCTCCAGACAAAAGCGATCCCCCGGTTCAGTTTCTATTTGCCAGACGCATTGGAAATGTTTTCCACTGGCATTCGCGCCAAGAGTCGCAGGTTGCTTAACTCAGGAGCTCTGAGAATGGAACGGCAAGAGGTGTTCCGCTTTCGTCATAAACAGTGCTCCAGAGCGCTTGGCAACGGGCACAACGAAACGTGTGTGCGGGATAGTGACCATTCCCGCCTAGTGCTGGCAATGCACGAGCACTGCCAAAAGGCACAGGAAGGCGCTTAGCATCCGGCTTGTGCGCAAAGCTTTCAGACTGCCAGAGGACCGTAGCTGTGGTAAGCCGGTTTGCTCATTTGACGTTAGATGTCACCTGCAAGAACTTCACCCGCATCTGGTTTATGCTGCTACCCGTTGTTAGGCGACAACAAGGGCACATGTAGCAAATGCTTTTTCCTGGCCCATTTTGCTAGGCCACGCTCTTCTGTGGCTCTTTAGTGCTTGCCAAACTCCTCTGTGCCTGCTGCTGCTTCCATCTGAAAAGGAGCACAGCCTTCTGACAGCTGCTTTCAACTTGCCTAAGAAGGAGCTTGGCCATTGGAATGTGCGGCAAATCTGAGTGTGCGGAAGGCGCAGGTGCCAGCTCCAGACAAAAGCGATCCCCCGGTTCAGTTTCTATTTGCCAGACGCATTGGAAATGTTTTCCACTGGCATTCGCGCCAAGAGTCGCAGGTTGCTTAACTCAGGAGCTCTGAGAATGGAACGGCAAGAGGTGTTCCGCTTTCGTCATAAACAGTGCTCCAGAGCGCTTGGCAACGGGCACAACGAAACGTGTGTGCGGGATAGTGACCATTCCCGCCTAGTGCTGGCAATGCACGAGCACTGCCAAAAGGCACAGGAAGGCGCTTAGCATCCGGCTTGTGCGCAAAGCTTTCAGACTGCCAGAGGACCGTAGCTGTGGTAAGCCGGTTTGCTCATTTGACGTTAGATGTCACCTGCAAGAACTTCACCCGCATCTGGTTTATGCTGCTACCCGTTGTTAGGCGACAACAAGGGCACATGTAGCAAATGCTTTTTCCTGGCCCATTTTGCTAGGCCACGCTCTTCTGTGGCTTTTTAGTGCTTGCCAAACTCCTCTGTGCCTGCTGCTGCTTCCATCTGACAAGGAGCACAGCCTTCTGACAGCTGCTTTCAACTTGCCTAAGAAGGAGCTTGGCCATTGGAATGTGCGGCAAATCTGAGTGTGCGGAAGGCGCAGGTGCCAGCTCCAGACAGAAGCGATCCCCCGGTTCAGTTTCTATTTGCCAGACGCATTGGAAATGTTTTCCACTGGCATTCGCGCCAAGAGTCGCAGGTTGCTTAACTCAGGAGCTCTGAGAATGGAACGGCAAGAGGTGTTCCGCTTTCGTCATAAACAGTGCTCCAGAGCGCTTGGCAACGGGCACAACGAAACGTGTGTGCGGGATAGTGACCATTCCCGCCTAGTGCTGGCAATGCACGAGCACTGCCAAAAGGCACAGGAAGGCGCTTAGCATCCGGCTTGTGCGCAAAGCTTTCAGACTGCCAGAGGACCGTAGCTGTGGTAAGCCGGTTTGCTCATTTGACGTTAGATGTCACCTGCAAGAACTTCACCCGCATCTGGTTTATGCTGCTACCCGTTGTTAGGCGACAACAAGGGCACATGTAGCAAATGCTTTTTCCTGGCCCATTTTGCTAGGCCACGCTCTTCTGTGGCTTTTTAGTGCTTGCCAAACTCCTCTGTGCCTGCTGCTGCTTCCATCTGACAAGGAGCACAGCCTTCTGACAGCTGCTTTCAACTTGCCTAAGAAGGAGCTTGGCCATTGGAATGTGCGGCAAATCTGAGTGTGCGGAAGGCGCAGGTGCCAGCTCCAGACAGAAGCGATCCCCCGGTTCAGTTTCTATTTGCCAGACGCATTGGAAATGTTTTCCACTGGCATTCGCGCCAAGAGTCGCAGGTTGCTTAACTCAGGAGCTCTGAGAATGGAACGGCAAGAGGTGTTCCGCTTTCGTCATAAACAGTGCTCCAGAGCGCTTGGCAACGGGCACAACGAAACGTGTGTGCGGGATAGTGACCATTCCCGCCTAGTGCTGGCAATGCACGAGCACTGCCAAAAGGCACAGGAAGGCGCTTAGCATCCAGCTTGTGCGCAAAGCTTTCAGACTGCCAGAGGACCGTAGCTGTGGTAAGCCGGTTTGCTCATTTGACGTTAGATGTCACCTGCAAGAACTTCACCCGCATCTGGTTTATGCTGCTACCCGTTGTTAGGCGACAACAAGGGCACATGTAGCAAATGCTTTTTCCTGGCCCATTTTGCTAGGCCACGCTCTTCTGTGGCTCTTTAGTGCTTGCCAAACTCCTCTGTGCCTGCTGCTGCTTCCATCTGACAAGGAGCACAGCCTTCTGACAGCTGCTTTCAACTTGCCTAAGAAGGAGCTTGGCCATTGGAATGTGCGGCAAATCTGAGTGTGCGGAAGGCGCAGGTGCCAGCTCCAGACAGAAGCCATCCCCCGGTTCAGTTTCTATTTGCCAGACGCATTGGAAATGTTTTCCACTGGCATTCGCGCCAAGAGTCGCAGGTTGCTTAACTCAGGAGCTCTGAGAATGGAACGGCAAGAGGTGTTCCGCTTTCGTCATAAACAGTGCTCCAGAGCGCTTGGCAACGGGCACAACGAAACGTGTGTGCGGGATAGTGACCATTCCCGCCTAGTGCTGGCAATGCACGAGCACTGCCAAAAGGCACAGGAAGGCGCTTAGCATCCGGCTTGTGCGCAAAGCTTTCAGACTGCCAGAGGACCGTAGCTGTGGTAAGCCGGTTTGCTCATTTGACGTTAGATGTCACCTGCAAGAACTTCACCCGCATCTGGTTTATGCTGCTACCCGTTGTTAGGCGACAACAAGGGCACATGTAGCAAATGCTTTTTCCTGGCCCATTTTGCTAGGCCACACTCTTCTGTGGCTCTTTAGTGCTTGCCAAACTCCTCTGTGCCTGCTGCTGCTTCCATCTGACAAGGAGCACAGCCTTCTGACAGCTGCTTTCAACTTGCCTAAGAAGGAGCTTGGCCATTGGAATGTGCGGCAAATCTGAGTGTGCGGAAGGCGCAGGTGCCAGCTCCAGACAGAAGCGATCCCCCGGTTCAGTTTCTATTTGCCAGACGCATTGGAAATGTTTTCCACTGGCATTCGCGCCAAGAGTCGCAGGTTGCTTAACTCAGGAGCTCTGAGAATGGAACGGCAAGAGGTGTTCCGCTTTCGTCATAAACAGTGCTCCAGAGCGCTTGGCAACGGGCACAACGAAACGTGTGTGCGGGATAGTGACCATTCCCGCCTAGTGCTGGCAATGCACGAGCACTGCCAAAAGGCACAGGAAGGCGCTTAGCATCCGGCTTGTGCGCAAAGCTTTCAGACTGCCAGAGGACCGTAGCTGTGGTAAGCCGGTTTGCTCATTTGACGTTAGATGTCACCTGCAAGAACTTCACCCGCATCTGGTTTATGCTGCTACCCGTTGTTAGGCGACAACAAGGGCACATGTAGCAAATGCTTTTTCCTGGCCCATTTTGCTAGGCCACGCTCTTCTGTGGCTCTTTAGTGCTTGCCAAACTCCTCTGTGCCTGCTGCTGCTTCCATCTGACAAGGAGCACAGCCTTCTGACAGCTGCTTTCAACTTGCTTAAGAAGGAGCTTGGCCATTGGAATGTGCGGCAAATCTGAGTGTGCGGAAGGCGCAGGTGCCAGCTCCAGACAAAAGCGATCCCCCGGTTCAGTTTCTATTTGCCAGACGCATTGGAAATGTTTTCCACTGGCATTCGCGCCAAGAGTCGCAGGTTGCTTAACTCAGGAGCTCTGAGAATGGAACGGCAAGAGGTGTTCCGCTTTCGTCATAAACAGTGCTCCAGAGCGCTTGGCAACGGGCACAACGAAACGTGTGTGCGGGATAGTGACCATTCCCGCCTAGTGCTGGCAATGCACGAGCACTGCCAAAAGGCACAGGAAGGCGCTTAGCATCCGGCTTGTGCGCAAAGCTTTCAGACTGCCAGAGGACCGTAGCTGTGGTAAGCCGGTTTGCTCATTTGACGTTAGATGTCACCTGCAAGAACTTCACCCGCATCTGGTTTATGCTGCTACCCGTTGTTAGGCGACAACAAGGGCACATGTAGCAAATGCTTTTTCCTGGCCCATTTTGCTAGGCCACGCTCTTCTGTGGCTCTTTAGTGCTTGCCAAACTCCTCTGTGCCTGCTGCTGCTTCCATCTGACAAGGAGCACAGCCTTCTGACAGCTGCTTTCAACTTGCCTAAGAAGGAGCTTGGCCATTGGAATGTGCGGCAAATCTGAGTGTGCGGAAGGCGCAGGTGCCAGCTCCAGACAGAAGCGATCCCCCGGTTCAGTTTCTATTTGCCAGACGCATTGGAAATGTTTTCCACTGGCATTCGCGCCAAGAGTCGCAGGTTGCTTAACTCAGGAGCTCTGAGAATGGAACGGCAAGAGGTGTTCCGCTTTCGTCATAAACAGTGCTCCAGAGTGCTTGGCAACGGGCACAACGAAACGTGTGTGCGGGATAGTGACCATTCCCGCCTAGTGCTGGCAATGCACGAGCACTGCCAAAAGGCACAGGAAGGCGCTTAGCATCCGGCTTGTGCGCAAAGCTTTCAGACTGCCAGAGGACCGTAGCTGTGGTAAGCCGGTTTGCTCATTTGACGTTAGATGTCACCTGCAAGAACTTCACCCGCATCTGGTTTATGCTGCTACCCGTTGTTAGGCGACAACAAGGGCACATGTAGCAAATGCTTTTTCCTGGCCCATTTTGCTAGGCCACACTCTTCTGTGGCTCTTTAGTGCTTGCCAAACTCCTCTGTGCCTGCTGCTGCTTCCATCTGACAAGGAGCACAGCCTTCTGACAGCTGCTTTCAACTTGCTTAAGAAGGAGCTTGGCCATTGGAATGTGCGGCAAATCTGAGTGTGCGGAAGGCGCAGGTGCCAGCTCCAGACAAAAGCGATCCCCCGGTTCAGTTTCTATTTGCCAGACGCATTGGAAATGTTTTCCACTGGCATTCGCGCCAAGAGTCGCAGGTTGCTTAACTCAGGAGCTCTGAGAATGGAACGGCAAGAGGTGTTCCGCTTTCGTCATAAACAGTGCTCCAGAGCGCTTGGCAACGGGCACAACGAAACGTGTGTGCGGGATAGTGACCATTCCCGCCTAGTGCTGGCAATGCACGAGCACTGCCAAAAGGCACAGGAAGGCGCTTAGCATCCGGCTTGTGCGCAAAGCTTTCAGACTGCCAGAGGACCGTAGCTGTGGTAAGCCGGTTTGCTCATTTGACGTTAGATGTCACCTGCAAGAACTTCACCGGCATCTGGTTTATGCTGCTACCCGTTGTTAGGCGACAACAAGGGCACATGTAGCAAATGCTTTTTCCTGGCCCATTTTGCTAGGCCACGCTCTTCTGTGGCTCTTTAGTGCTTGCCAAACTCCTCTGTGCCTGCTGCTGCTTCCATCTGAAAAGGAGCACAGCCTTCTGACAGCTGCTTTCAACTTGCCTAAGAAGGAGCTTGGCCATTGGAATGTGCGGCAAATCTGAGTGTGCGGAAGGCGCAGGTGCCAGCTCCAGACAAAAGCGATCCCCCGGTTCAGTTTCTATTTGCCAGACGCATTGGAAATGTTTTCCACTGGCATTCGCGCCAAGAGTCGCAGGTTGCTTAACTCAGGAGCTCTGAGAATGGAACGGCAAGAGGTGTTCCGCTTTCGTCATAAACAGTGCTCCAGAGCGCTTGGCAACGGGCACAACGAAACGTGTGTGCGGGATAGTGACCATTCCCGCCTAGTGCTGGCAATGCACGAGCACTGCCAAAAGGCACAGGAAGGCGCTTAGCATCCGGCTTGTGCGCAAAGCTTTCAGACTGCCAGAGGACCGTAGCTGTGGTAAGCCGGTTTGCTCATTTGACGTTAGATGTCACCTGCAAGAACTTCACCGGCATCTGGTTTATGCTGCTACCCGTTGTTAGGCGACAACAAGGGCACATGTAGCAAATGCTTTTTCCTGGCCCATTTTGCTAGGCCACGCTCTTCTGTGGCTTTTTAGTGCTTGCCAAACTCCTCTGTGCCTGCTGCTGCTTCCATCTGACAAGGAGCACAGCCTTCTGACAGCTGCTTTCAACTTGCCTAAGAAGGAGCTTGGCCATTGGAATGTGCGGCAAATCTGAGTGTGCGGAAGGCGCAGGTGCCAGCTCCAGACAGAAGCGATCCCCCGGTTCAGTTTCTATTTGCCAGACGCATTGGAAATGTTTTCCACTGGCATTCGCGCCAAGAGTCGCAGGTTGCTTAACTCAGGAGCTCTGAGAATGGAACGGCAAGAGGTGTTCCGCTTTCGTCATAAACAGTGCTCCAGAGCGCTTGGCAACGGGCACAACGAAACGTGTGTGCGGGATAGTGACCATTCCCGCCTAGTGCTGGCAATGCACGAGCACTGCCAAAAGGCACAGGAAGGCGCTTAGCATCCGGCTTGTGCGCAAAGCTTTCAGACTGCCAGAGGACCGTAGCTGTGGTAAGCCGGTTTGCTCATTTGACGTTAGATGTCACCTGCAAGAACTTCACCCGCATCTGGTTTATGCTGCTACCCGTTGTTAGGCGACAACAAGGGCACATGTAGCAAATGCTTTTTCCTCGCCCATTTTGCTAGGCCACGCTCTTCTGTGGCTCTTTAGTGCTTGCCAAACTCCTCTGTGCCTGCTGCTGCTTCCATCTGACAAGGAGCACAGCCTTCTGACAGCTGCTTTCAACTTGCTTAAGAAGGAGCTTGGCCATTGGAATGTGCGGCAAATCTGAGTGTGCGGAAGGCGCAGGTGCCAGCTCCAGACAGAAGCGATCCCCCGGTTCAGTTTCTATTTGCCAGACGCATTGGAAATGTTTTCCACTGGCATTCGCGCCAAGAGTCGCAGGTTGCTTAACTCAGGAGCTCTGAGAATGGAACGGCAAGAGGTGTTCCGCTTTCGTCATAAACAGTGCTCCAGAGCGCTTGGCAACGGGCACAACGAAACGTGTGTGCGGGATAGTGACCATTCCCGCCTAGTGCTGGCAATGCACGAGCACTGCCAAAAGGCACAGGAAGGCGCTTAGCATCCGGCTTGTGCGCAAAGCTTTCAGACTGCCAGAGGACCGTAGCTGTGGTAAGCCGGTTTGCTCATTTGACGTTAGATGTCACCTGCAAGAACTTCACCCGCATCTGGTTTATGCTGCTACCCGTTGTTAGGCGACAACAAGGGCACATGTAGCAAATGCTTTTTCCTGGCCCATTTTGCTAGGCCACGCTCTTCTGTGGCTTTTTAGTGCTTGCCAAACTCCTCTGTGCCTGCTGCTGCTTCCATCTGACAAGGAGCACAGCCTTCTGACAGCTGCTTTCAACTTGCCTAAGAAGGAGCTTGGCCATTGGAATGTGCGGCAAATCTGAGTGTGCGGAAGGCGCAGGTGCCAGCTCCAGACAGAAGCGATCCCCCGGTTCAGTTTCTATTTGCCAGACGCATTGGAAATGTTTTCCACTGGCATTCGCGCCAAGAGTCGCAGGTTGCTTAACTCAGGAGCTCTGAGAATGGAACGGCAAGAGGTGTTCCGCTTTCGTCATAAACAGTGCTCCAGAGCGCTTGGCAACGGGCACAACGAAACGTGTGTGCGGGATAGTGACCATTCCCGCCTAGTGCTGGCAATGCACGAGCACTGCCAAAAGGCACAGGAAGGCGCTTAGCATCCGGCTTGTGCGCAAAGCTTTCAGACTGCCAGAGGACCGTAGCTGTGGTAAGCCGGTTTGCTCATTTGACGTTAGATGTCACCTGCAAGAACTTCACCCGCATCTGGTTTATGCTGCTACCCGTTGTTAGGCGACAACAAGGGCACATGTAGCAAATGCTATTTCCTGGCCCATTTTGCTAGGCCACGCTCTTCTGTGGCTCTTTAGTGCTTGCCAAACTCCTCTGTGCCTGCTGCTGCTTCCATCTGACAAGGAGCACAGCCTTCTGACAGCTGCTTTCAACTTGCTTAAGAAGGAGCTTGGCCATTGGAATGTGCGGCAAATCTGAGTGTGCGGAAGGCGCAGGTGCCAGCTCCAGACAAAAGCGATCCCCCAGTTCAGTTTCTATTTGCCAGACGCATTGGAAATGTTTTCCACTGGCATTCGCGCCAGGAGTCGCAGGTTGCTTAACTCAGGAGCTCTGAGAATGGAACGGCAAGAGGTGTTCTGCTTTCGTCATAAACAGTGCTCCAGAGCGCTTGGCAACGGGCACAACGAAACGTGTGTGCGGGATAGTGACCATTCCCGCCTAGTGCTGGCAATGCACGAGCACTGCCAAAAGGCACAGGAAGGCGCTTAGCATCCGGCTTGTGCGCAAAGCTTTCAGACTGCCAGAGGACCGTAGCTGTGGTAAGCCGGTTTGCTCATTTGACGTTAGATGTCACCTGCAAGAACTTCACCCGCATCTGGTTTATGCTGCTACCCGTTGTTAGGCGACAACAAGGGCACATGTAGCAAATGCTTTTTCCTGGCCCATTTTGCTAGGCCACGCTCTTCTGTGGCTCTTTAGTGCTTGCCAAACTCCTCTGTGCCTGCTGCTGCTTCCATCTGACAAGGAGCACAGACTTCTGACAGCTGCTTTCAACTTGCCTAAGAAGGAGCTTGGCCATTGGAATGTGCGGCAAATCTGAGTGTGCGGAAGGCGCAGGTGCCAGCTCCAGACAAAAGCGATCCCCCGGTTCAGTTTCTATTTGCCAGACGCATTGGAAATGTTTTCCACTGGCATTCGCGCCAAGAGTCGCAGGTTGCTTAACTCAGGAGCTCTGAGAATGGAACGGCAAGAGGTGTTCCGCTTTCGTCATAAACAGTGCTCCAGAGCGCTTGGCAACGGGCACAACGAAACGTGTGTGCGGGATAGTGACCATTCCCGCCTAGTGCTGGCAATGCACGAGCACTGCCAAAAGGCACAGGAAGGCGCTTAGCATCCGGCTTGTGCGCAAAGCTTTCAGACTGCCAGAGGACCGTAGCTGTGGTAAGCCGGTTTGCTCATTTGACGTTAGATGTCACCTGCAAGAACTTCACCGGCATCTGGTTTATGCTGCTACCCGTTGTTAGGCGACAACAAGGGCACATGTAGCAAATGCTTTTTCCTGGCCCATTTTGCTAGGCCACGCTCTTCTGTGGCTTTTTAGTGCTTGCCAAACTCCTCTGTGCCTGCTGCTGCTTCCATCTGACAAGGAGCACAGCCTTCTGACAGCTGCTTTCAACTTGCCTAAGAAGGAGCTTGGCCATTGGAATGTGCGGCAAATCTGAGTGTGCGGAAGGCGCAGGTGCCAGCTCCAGACAAAAGCGATCCCCCGGTTCAGTTTCTATTTGCCAGACGCATTGGAAATGTTTTCCACTGGCATTCGCGCCAAGAGTCGCAGGTTGCTTAACTCAGGAGCTCTGAGAATGGAACGGCAAGAGGTGTTCCGCTTTCGTCATAAACAGTGCTCCAGAGCGCTTGGCAACGGGCACAACGAAACGTGTGTGCGGGATAGTGACCATTCCCGCCTAGTGCTGGCAATGCACGAGCACTGCCAAAAGGCACAGGAAGGCGCTTAGCATCCGGCTTGTGCGCAAAGCTTTCAGACTGCCAGAGGACCGTAGCTGTGGTAAGCCGGTTTGCTCATTTGACGTTAGATGTCACCTGCAAGAACTTCACCCGCATCTGGTTTATGCTGCTACCCGTTGTTAGGCGACAACAAGGGCACATGTAGCAAATGCTTTTTCCTGGCCCATTTTGCTAGGCCACGCTCTTCTGTGGCTTTTTAGTGCTTGCCAAACTCCTCTGTGCCTGCTGCTGCTTCCATCTGACAAGGAGCACAGCCTTCTGACAGCTGCTTTCAACTTGCCTAAGAAGGAGCTTGGCCATTGGAATGTGCGGCAAATCTGAGTGTGCGGAAGGCGCAGGTGCCAG
Organism: Poecile atricapillus; assembly: GCF_030490865.1. Taxonomy (NCBI): domain Eukaryota; kingdom Metazoa; phylum Chordata; class Aves; order Passeriformes; family Paridae; genus Poecile; species Poecile atricapillus. Next base: position 3,865,290 of record NC_081281.1, on the reverse strand, counting down.
CTCCAGACAGAAGCGATCCCCCGGTTCAGTTTCTATTTGCCAGACGCATTGGAAATGTTTTCCACTGGCATTCGCGCCAAGAGTCGCAGGTTGCTTAACTCAGGAGCTCTGAGAATGGAACGGCAAGAGGTGTTCCGCTTTCGTCATAAACAGTGCTCCAGAGCGCTTGGCAACGGGCACAACGAAACGTGTGTGCGGGATAGTGACCATTCCCGCCTAGTGCTGGCAATGCACGAGCACTGCCAAAAGGCACAGGAAGGCGCTTAGCATCCGGCTTGTGCGCAAAGCTTTCAGACTGCCAGAGGACCGTAGCTGTGGTAAGCCGGTTTGCTCATTTGACGTTAGATGTCACCTGCAAGAACTTCACCCGCATCTGGTTTATGCTGCTACCCGTTGTTAGGCGACAACAAGGGCACATGTAGCAAATGCTTTTTCCTGGCCCATTTTGCTAGGCCACGCTCTTCTGTGGCTCTTTAGTGCTTGCCAAACTCCTCTGTGCCTGCTGCTGCTTCCATCTGACAAGGAGCACAGCCTTCTGACAGCTGCTTTCAACTTGCTTAAGAAGGAGCTTGGCCATTGGAATGTGCGGCAAATCTGAGTGTGCGGAAGGCGCAGGTGCCAGCTCCAGACAAAAGCGATCCCCCAGTTCAGTTTCTATTTGCCAGACGCATTGGAAATGTTTTCCACTGGCATTCGCGCCAGGAGTCGCAGGTTGCTTAACTCAGGAGCTCTGAGAATGGAACGGCAAGAGGTGTTCTGCTTTCGTCATAAACAGTGCTCCAGAGCGCTTGGCAACGGGCACAACGAAACGTGTGTGCGGGATAGTGACCATTCCCGCCTAGTGCTGGCAATGCACGAGCACTGCCAAAAGGCACAGGAAGGCGCTTAGCATCCGGCTTGTGCGCAAAGCTTTCAGACTGCCAGAGGACCGTAGCTGTGGTAAGCCGGTTTGCTCATTTGACGTTAGATGTCACCTGCAAGAACTTCACCCGCATCTGGTTTATGCTGCTACCCGTTGTTAGGCGACAACAAGGGCACATGTAGCAAATGCTTTTTCCTGGCCCATTTTGCTAGGCCACGCTCTTCTGTGGCTCTTTAGTGCTTGCCAAACTCCTCTGTGCCTGCTGCTGCTTCCATCTGACAAGGAGCACAGACTTCTGACAGCTGCTTTCAACTTGCCTAAGAAGGAGCTTGGCCATTGGAATGTGCGGCAAATCTGAGTGTGCGGAAGGCGCAGGTGCCAGCTCCAGACAAAAGCGATCCCCCGGTTCAGTTTCTATTTGCCAGACGCATTGGAAATGTTTTCCACTGGCATTCGCGCCAAGAGTCGCAGGTTGCTTAACTCAGGAGCTCTGAGAATGGAACGGCAAGAGGTGTTCCGCTTTCGTCATAAACAGTGCTCCAGAGCGCTTGGCAACGGGCACAACGAAACGTGTGTGCGGGATAGTGACCATTCCCGCCTAGTGCTGGCAATGCACGAGCACTGCCAAAAGGCACAGGAAGGCGCTTAGCATCCGGCTTGTGCGCAAAGCTTTCAGACTGCCAGAGGACCGTAGCTGTGGTAAGCCGGTTTGCTCATTTGACGTTAGATGTCACCTGCAAGAACTTCACCGGCATCTGGTTTATGCTGCTACCCGTTGTTAGGCGACAACAAGGGCACATGTAGCAAATGCTTTTTCCTGGCCCATTTTGCTAGGCCACGCTCTTCTGTGGCTTTTTAGTGCTTGCCAAACTCCTCTGTGCCTGCTGCTGCTTCCATCTGACAAGGAGCACAGCCTTCTGACAGCTGCTTTCAACTTGCCTAAGAAGGAGCTTGGCCATTGGAATGTGCGGCAAATCTGAGTGTGCGGAAGGCGCAGGTGCCAGCTCCAGACAAAAGCGATCCCCCGGTTCAGTTTCTATTTGCCAGACGCATTGGAAATGTTTTCCACTGGCATTCGCGCCAAGAGTCGCAGGTTGCTTAACTCAGGAGCTCTGAGAATGGAACGGCAAGAGGTGTTCCGCTTTCGTCATAAACAGTGCTCCAGAGCGCTTGGCAACGGGCACAACGAAACGTGTGTGCGGGATAGTGACCATTCCCGCCTAGTGCTGGCAATGCACGAGCACTGCCAAAAGGCACAGGAAGGCGCTTAGCATCCGGCTTGTGCGCAAAGCTTTCAGACTGCCAGAGGACCGTAGCTGTGGTAAGCCGGTTTGCTCATTTGACGTTAGATGTCACCTGCAAGAACTTCACCCGCATCTGGTTTATGCTGCTACCCGTTGTTAGGCGACAACAAGGGCACATGTAGCAAATGCTTTTTCCTGGCCCATTTTGCTAGGCCACGCTCTTCTGTGGCTCTTTAGTGCTTGCCAAACTCCTCTGTGCCTGTTGCTGCTTCCATCTGACAAGGAGCACAGCCTTCTGACAGCTGCTTTCAACTTGCCTAAGAAGGAGCTTGGCCATTGGAATGTGCGGCAAATCTGAGTGTGCGGAAGGCGCAGGTGCCAGCTCCAGACAGAAGCGATCCCCCGGTTCAGTTTCTATTTGCCAGACGCATTGGAAATGTTTTCCACTGGCATTCGCGCCAAGAGTCGTGGTTGCTTAACTCAGGAGCTCTGAGAATGGAACGGCAAGAGGTGTTCCGCTTTCGTCATAAACAGTGCTCCAGAGCGCTTGGCAACGGGCACAACGAAACGTGTGTGCGGGATAGTGACCATTCCCGCCTAGTGCTGGCAATGCACGAGCACTGCCAAAAGGCACAGGAAGGCGCTTAGCATCCGGCTTGTGCGCAAAGCTTTCAGACTGCCAGAGGACCGTAGCTGTGGTAAGCCGGTTTGCTCATTTGACGTTAGATGTCACCTGCAAGAACTTCACCGGCATCTGGTTTATGCTGCTACCCGTTGTTAGGCGACAACAAGGGCACATGTAGCAAATGCTTTTTCCTGGCCCATTTTGCTAGGCCACGCTCTTCTGTGGCTTTTTAGTGCTTGCCAAACTCCTCTGTGCCTGCTGCTGCTTCCATCTGACAAGGAGCACAGCCTTCTGACAGCTGCTTTCAACTTGCCTAAGAAGGAGCTTGGCCATTGGAATGTGCGGCAAATCTGAGTGTGCGGAAGGCGCAGGTGCCAGCTCCAGACAAAAGCGATCCCCCGGTTCAGTTTCTATTTGCCAGACGCATTGGAAATGTTTTCCACTGGCATTCGCGCCAAGAGTCGCAGGTTGCTTAACTCAGGAGCTCTGAGAATGGAACGGCAAGAGGTGTTCCGCTTTCGTCATAAACAGTGCTCCAGAGCGCTTGGCAACGGGCACAACGAAACGTGTGTGCGGGATAGTGACCATTCCCGCCTAGTGCTGGCAATGCACGAGCACTGCCAAAAGGCACAGGAAGGCGCTTAGCATCCGGCTTGTGCGCAAAGCTTTCAGACTGCCAGAGGACCGTAGCTGTGGTAAGCCGGCTTGCTCATTTGACGTTAGATGTCACCTGCAAGAACTTCACCCGCATCTGGTTTATGCTGCTACCCGTTGTTAGGCGACAACAAGGGCACATGTAGCAAATGCTTTTTCCTGGCCCATTTTGCTAGGCCACGCTCTTCTGTGGCTCTTTAGTGCTTGCCAAACTCCTCTGTGCCTGCTGCTGCTTCCATCTGACAAGGAGCACAGCCTTCTGACAGCTGCTTTCAACTTGCCTAAGAAGGAGCTTGGCCATTGGAATGTGCGGCAAATCTGAGTGTGCGGAAGGCGCAGGTGCCAGCTCCAGACAAAAGCGATCCCCCGGTTCAGTTTCTATTTGCCAGACGCATTGGAAATGTTTTCCACTGGCATTCGCGCCAGGAGTCGCAGGTTGCTTAACTCAGGAGCTCTGAGAATGGAACGGCAAGAGGTGTTCCGCTTTCGTCATAAACAGTGCTCCAGAGCGCTTGGCAACGGGCACAACGAAACGTGTGTGCGGGATAGTGACCATTCCCGCCTAGTGCTGGCAATGCACGAGCACTGCCAAAAGGCACAGGAAGGCGCTTAGCATCCGGCTTGTGCGCAAAGCTTTCAGACTGCCAGAGGACCGTAGCTGTGGTAAGCCGGCTTGCTCATTTGACGTTAGATGTCACCTGCAAGAACTTCACCCGCATCTGGTTTATGCTGCTACCCGTTGTTAGGCGACAACAAGGGCACATGTAGCAAATGCTTTTTCCTGGCCCATTTTGCTAGGCCACGCTCTTCTGTGGCTCTTTAGTGCTTGCCAAACTCCTCTGTGCCTGCTGCTGCTTCCATCTGACAAGGAGCACAGCCTTCTGACAGCTGCTTTCAACTTGCCTAAGAAGGAGCTTGGCCATTGGAATGTGCGGCAAATCTGAGTGTGCGGAAGGCGCAGGTGCCAGCTCCAGACAGAAGCGATCCCCCGGTTCAGTTTCTATTTGCCAGACGCATTGGAAATGTTTTCCACTGGCATTCGCGCCAAGAGTCGCAGGTTGCTTAACTCAGGAGCTCTGAGAATGGAACGGCAAGAGGTGTTCCGCTTTCGTCATAAACAGTGCTCCAGAGCGCTTGGCAACGGGCACAACGAAACGTGTGTGCGGGATAGTGACCATTCCCGCCTAGTGCTGGCAATGCACGAGCACTGCCAAAAGGCACAGGAAGGCGCTTAGCATCCGGCTTGTGCGCAAAGCTTTCAGACTGCCAGAGGACCGTAGCTGTGGTAAGCCGGTTTGCTCATTTGACGTTAGATGTCACCTGCAAGAACTTCACCCGCATCTGGTTTATGCTGCTACCCGTTGTTAGGCGACAACAAGGGCACATGTAGCAAATGCTTTTTCCTGGCCCATTTTGCTAGGCCACGCTCTTCTGTGGCTCTTTAGTGCTTGCCAAACTCCTCTGTGCCTGTTGCTGCTTCCATCTGACAAGGAGCACAGCCTTCTGACAGCTGCTTTCAACTTGCCTAAGAAGGAGCTTGGCCATTGGAATGTGCGGCAAATCTGAGTGTGCGGAAGGCGCAGGTGCCAGCTCCAGACAGAAGCGATCCCCCGGTTCAGTTTCTATTTGCCAGACGCATTGGAAATGTTTTCCACTGGCATTCGCGCCAAGAGTCGTGGTTGCTTAACTCAGGAGCTCTGAGAATGGAACGGCAAGAGGTGTTCCGCTTTCGTCATAAACAGTGCTCCAGAGCGCTTGGCAACGGGCACAACGAAACGTGTGTGCGGGATAGTGACCATTCCCGCCTAGTGCTGGCAATGCACGAGCACTGCCAAAAGGCACAGGAAGGCGCTTAGCATCCGGCTTGTGCGCAAAGCTTTCAGACTGCCAGAGGACCGTAGCTGTGGTAAGCCGGCTTGCTCATTTGACGTTAGATGTCACCTGCAAGAACTTCACCCGCATCTGGTTTATGCTGCTACCCGTTGTTAGGCGACAACAAGGGCACATGTAGCAAATGCTTTTTCCTGGCCCATTTTGCTAGGCCACGCTCTTCTGTGGCTCTTTAGTGCTTGCCAAACTCCTCTGTGCCTGCTGCTGCTTCCATCTGACAAGGAGCACAGCCTTCTGACAGCTGCTTTCAACTTGCCTAAGAAGGAGCTTGGCCATTGGAATGTGCGGCAAATCTGAGTGTGCGGAAGGCGCAGGTGCCAGCTCCAGACAGAAGCCATCCCCCGGTTCAGTTTCTATTTGCCAGACGCATTGGAAATGTTTTCCACTGGCATTCGCGCCAAGAGTCGCAGGTTGCTTAACTCAGGAGCTCTGAGAATGGAACGGCAAGAGGTGTTCCGCTTTCGTCATAAACAGTGCTCCAGAGCGCTTGGCAACGGGCACAACGAAACGTGTGTGCGGGATAGTGACCATTCCCGCCTAGTGCTGGCAATGCACGAGCACTGCCAAAAGGCACAGGAAGGCGCTTAGCATCCGGCTTGTGCGCAAAGCTTTCAGACTGCCAGAGGACCGTAGCTGTGGTAAGCCGGTTTGCTCATTTGACGTTAGATGTCACCTGCAAGAACTTCACCCGCATCTGGTTTATGCTGCTACCCGTTGTTAGGCGACAACAAGGGCACATGTAGCAAATGCTTTTTCCTGGCCCATTTTGCTAGGCCACGCTCTTCTGTGGCTCTTTAGTGCTTGCCAAACTCCTCTGTGCCTGTTGCTGCTTCCATCTGACAAGGAGCACAGCCTTCTGACAGCTGCTTTCAACTTGCCTAAGAAGGAGCTTGGCCATTGGAATGTGCGGCAAATCTGAGTGTGCGGAAGGCGCAGGTGCCAGCTCCAGACAGAAGCGATCCCCCGGTTCAGTTTCTATTTGCCAGACGCATTGGAAATGTTTTCCACTGGCATTCGCGCCAAGAGTCGTGGTTGCTTAACTCAGGAGCTCTGAGAATGGAACGGCAAGAGGTGTTCCGCTTTCGTCATAAACAGTGCTCCAGAGCGCTTGGCAACGGGCACAACGAAACGTGTGTGCGGGATAGTGACCATTCCCGCCTAGTGCTGGCAATGCACGAGCACTGCCAAAAGGCACAGGAAGGCGCTTAGCATCCGGCTTGTGCGCAAAGCTTTCAGACTGCCAGAGGACCGTAGCTGTGGTAAGCCGGTTTGCTCATTTGACGTTAGATGTCACCTGCAAGAACTTCACCGGCATCTGGTTTATGCTGCTACCCGTTGTTAGGCGACAACAAGGGCACATGTAGCAAATGCTTTTTCCTGGCCCATTTTGCTAGGCCACGCTCTTCTGTGGCTTTTTAGTGCTTGCCAAACTCCTCTGTGCCTGCTGCTGCTTCCATCTGACAAGGAGCACAGCCTTCTGACAGCTGCTTTCAACTTGCCTAAGAAGGAGCTTGGCCATTGGAATGTGCGGCAAATCTGAGTGTGCGGAAGGCGCAGGTGCCAGCTCCAGACAAAAGCGATCCCCCGGTTCAGTTTCTATTTGCCAGACGCATTGGAAATGTTTTCCACTGGCATTCGCGCCAAGAGTCGCAGGTTGCTTAACTCAGGAGCTCTGAGAATGGAACGGCAAGAGGTGTTCCGCTTTCGTCATAAACAGTGCTCCAGAGCGCTTGGCAACGGGCACAACGAAACGTGTGTGCGGGATAGTGACCATTCCCGCCTAGTGCTGGCAATGCACGAGCACTGCCAAAAGGCACAGGAAGGCGCTTAGCATCCGGCTTGTGCGCAAAGCTTTCAGACTGCCAGAGGACCGTAGCTGTGGTAAGCCGGCTTGCTCATTTGACGTTAGATGTCACCTGCAAGAACTTCACCCGCATCTGGTTTATGCTGCTACCCGTTGTTAGGCGACAACAAGGGCACATGTAGCAAATGCTTTTTCCTGGCCCATTTTGCTAGGCCACGCTCTTCTGTGGCTCTTTAGTGCTTGCCAAACTCCTCTGTGCCTGCTGCTGCTTCCATCTGACAAGGAGCACAGCCTTCTGACAGCTGCTTTCAACTTGCCTAAGAAGGAGCTTGGCCATTGGAATGTGCGGCAAATCTGAGTGTGCGGAAGGCGCAGGTGCCAGCTCCAGACAAAAGCGATCCCCCGGTTCAGTTTCTATTTGCCAGACGCATTGGAAATGTTTTCCACTGGCATTCGCGCCAGGAGTCGCAGGTTGCTTAACTCAGGAGCTCTGAGAATGGAACGGCAAGAGGTGTTCCGCTTTCGTCATAAACAGTGCTCCAGAGCGCTTGGCAACGGGCACAACGAAACGTGTGTGCGGGATAGTGACCATTCCCGCCTAGTGCTGGCAATGCACGAGCACTGCCAAAAGGCACAGGAAGGCGCTTAGCATCCGGCTTGTGCGCAAAGCTTTCAGACTGCCAGAGGACCGTAGCTGTGGTAAGCCGGCTTGCTCATTTGACGTTAGATGTCACCTGCAAGAACTTCACCCGCATCTGGTTTATGCTGCTACCCGTTGTTAGGCGACAACAAGGGCACATGTAGCAAATGCTTTTTCCTGGCCCATTTTGCTAGGCCACGCTCTTCTGTGGCTCTTTAGTGCTTGCCAAACTCCTCTGTGCCTGCTGCTGCTTCCATCTGACAAGGAGCACAGCCTTCTGACAGCTGCTTTCAACTTGCCTAAGAAGGAGCTTGGCCATTGGAATGTGCGGCAAATCTGAGTGTGCGGAAGGCGCAGGTGCCAGCTCCAGACAGAAGCGATCCCCCGGTTCAGTTTCTATTTGCCAGACGCATTGGAAATGTTTTCCACTGGCATTCGCGCCAAGAGTCGCAGGTTGCTTAACTCAGGAGCTCTGAGAATGGAACGGCAAGAGGTGTTCCGCTTTCGTCATAAACAGTGCTCCAGAGCGCTTGGCAACGGGCACAACGAAACGTGTGTGCGGGATAGTGACCATTCCCGCCTAGTGCTGGCAATGCACGAGCACTGCCAAAAGGCACAGGAAGGCGCTTAGCATCCGGCTTGTGCGCAAAGCTTTCAGACTGCCAGAGGACCGTAGCTGTGGTAAGCCGGTTTGCTCATTTGACGTTAGATGTCACCTGCAAGAACTTCACCCGCATCTGGTTTATGCTGCTACCCGTTGTTAGGCGACAACAAGGGCACATGTAGCAAATGCTTTTTCCTGGCCCATTTTGCTAGGCCACGCTCTTCTGTGGCTCTTTAGTGCTTGCCAAACTCCTCTGTGCCTGTTGCTGCTTCCATCTGACAAGGAGCACAGCCTTCTGACAGCTGCTTTCAACTTGCCTAAGAAGGAGCTTGGCCATTGGAATGTGCGGCAAATCTGAGTGTGCGGAAGGCGCAGGTGCCAGCTCCAGACAGAAGCGATCCCCCGGTTCAGTTTCTATTTGCCAGACGCATTGGAAATGTTTTCCACTGGCATTCGCGCCAAGAGTCGTGGTTGCTTAACTCAGGAGCTCTGAGAATGGAACGGCAAGAGGTGTTCCGCTTTCGTCATAAACAGTGCTCCAGAGCGCTTGGCAACGGGCACAACGAAACGTGTGTGCGGGATAGTGACCATTCCCGCCTAGTGCTGGCAATGCACGAGCACTGCCAAAAGGCACAGGAAGGCGCTTAGCATCCGGCTTGTGCGCAAAGCTTTCAGACTGCCAGAGGACCGTAGCTGTGGTAAGCCGGCTTGCTCATTTGACGTTAGATGTCACCTGCAAGAACTTCACCCGCATCTGGTTTATGCTGCTACCCGTTGTTAGGCGACAACAAGGGCACATGTAGCAAATGCTTTTTCCTGGCCCATTTTGCTAGGCCACGCTCTTCTGTGGCTCTTTAGTGCTTGCCAAACTCCTCTGTGCCTGCTGCTGCTTCCATCTGACAAGGAGCACAGCCTTCTGACAGCTGCTTTCAACTTGCCTAAGAAGGAGCTTGGCCATTGGAATGTGCGGCAAATCTGAGTGTGCGGAAGGCGCAGGTGCCAGCTCCAGACAGAAGCCATCCCCCGGTTCAGTTTCTATTTGCCAGACGCATTGGAAATGTTTTCCACTGGCATTCGCGCCAAGAGTCGCAGGTTGCTTAACTCAGGAGCTCTGAGAATGGAACGGCAAGAGGTGTTCCGCTTTCGTCATAAACAGTGCTCCAGAGCGCTTGGCAACGGGCACAACGAAACGTGTGTGCGGGATAGTGACCATTCCCGCCTAGTGCTGGCAATGCACGAGCACTGCCAAAAGGCACAGGAAGGCGCTTAGCATCCGGCTTGTGCGCAAAGCTTTCAGACTGCCAGAGGACCGTAGCTGTGGTAAGCCGGTTTGCTCATTTGACGTTAGATGTCACCTGCAAGAACTTCACCCGCATCTGGTTTATGCTGCTACCCGTTGTTAGGCGACAACAAGGGCACATGTAGCAAATGCTTTTTCCTGGCCCATTTTGCTAGGCCACGCTCTTCTGTGGCTCTTTAGTGCTTGCCAAACTCCTCTGTGCCTGCTGCTGCTTCCATCTGACAAGGAGCACAGCCTTCTGACAGCTGCTTTCAACTTGCCTAAGAAGGAGCTTGGCCATTGGAATGTGCGGCAAATCTGAGTGTGCGGAAGGCGCAGGTGCCAGCTCCAGACAAAAGCGATCCCCCGGTTCAGTTTCTATTTGCCAGACGCATTGGAAATGTTTTCCACTGGCATTCGCGCCAGGAGTCGCAGGTTGCTTAACTCAGGAGCTCTGAGAATGGAACGGCAAGAGGTGTTCCGCTTTCGTCATAAACAGTGCTCCAGAGCGCTTGGCAACGGGCACAACGAAACGTGTGTGCGGGATAGTGACCATTCCCGCCTAGTGCTGGCAATGCACGAGCACTGCCAAAAGGCACAGGAAGGCGCTTAGCATCCGGCTTGTGCGCAAAGCTTTCAGACTGCCAGAGGACCGTAGCTGTGGTAAGCCGGTTTGCTCATTTGACGTTAGATGTCACCTGCAAGAACTTCACCCGCATCTGGTTTATGCTGCTACCCGTTGTTAGGCGACAACAAGGGCACATGTAGCAAATGCTTTTTCCTGGCCCATTTTGCTAGGCCACGCTCTTCTGTGGCTCTTTAGTGCTTGCCAAACTCCTCTGTGCCTGTTGCTGCTTCCATCTGACAAGGAGCACAGACTTCTGACAGCTGCTTTCAACTTGCCTAAGAAGGAGCTTGGCCATTGGAATGTGCGGCAAATCTGAGTGTGCGGAAGGCGCAGGTGCCAGCTCCAGACAGAAGCGATCCCCCGGTTCAGTTTCTATTTGCCAGACGCATTGGAAATGTTTTCCACTGGCATTCGCGCCAAGAGTCGCAGGTTGCTTAACTCAGGAGCTCTGAGAATGGAACGGCAAGAGGTGTTCCGCTTTCGTCATAAACAGTGCTCCAGAGCGCTTGGCAACGGGCACAACGAAACGTGTGTGCGGGATAGTGACCATTCCCGCCTAGTGCTGGCAATGCACGAGCACTGCCAAAAGGCACAGGAAGGCGCTTAGCATCCGGCTTGTGCGCAAAGCTTTCAGACTGCCAGAGGACCGTAGCTGTGGTAAGCCGGTTTGCTCATTTGACGTTAGATGTCACCTGCAAGAACTTCACCCGCATCTGGTTTATGCTGCTACCCGTTGTTAGGCGACAACAAGGGCACATGTAGCAAATGCTTTTTCCTGGCCCATTTTGCTAGGCCACGCTCTTCTGTGGCTCTTTAGTGCTTGCCAAACTCCTCTGTGCCTGCTGCTGCTTCCATCTGACAAGGAGCACAGCCTTCTGACAGCTGCTTTCAACTTGCCTAAGAAGGAGCTTGGCCATTGGAATGTGCGGCAAATCTGAGTGTGCGGAAGGCGCAGGTGCCAGCTCCAGACAGAAGCGATCCCCCGGTTCAGTTTCTATTTGCCAGACGCATTGGAAATGTTTTCCACTGGCATTCGCGCCAAGAGTCGCGGGTTGCTTAACTCAGGAGCTCTGAGAATGGAACGGCAAGAGGTGTTCCGCTTTCGTCATAAACAGTGCTCCAGAGCGCTTGGCAACGGGCACAACGAAACGTGTGTGCGGGATAGTGACCATTCCCGCCTAGTGCTGGCAATGCACAAGCACTGCCAAAAGGCACAGGAAGGCGCTTAGCATCCGGCTTGTGCGCAAAGCTTTCAGACTGCCAGAGGACCGTAGCTGTGGTAAGCCGGTTTGCTCATTTGACGTTAGATGTCACCTGCAAGAACTTCACCCGCATCTGGTTTATGCTGCTACCCGTTGTTAGGCGACAACAAGGGCACATGTAGCAAATGCTTTTTCCTGGCCCATTTTGCTAGGCCACGCTCTTCTGTGGCTCTTTAGTGCTTGCCAAACTCCTCTGTGCCTGCTGCTGCTTCCATCTGACAAGGAGCACAGCCTTCTGACAGCTGCTTTCAACTTGCTTAAGAAGGAGCTTGGCCATTGGAATGTGCGGCAAATCTGAGTGTGCGGAAGGCGCAGGTGCCAGCTCCAGACAAAAGCGATCCCCCGGTTCAGTTTCTATTTGCCAGACGCATTGGAAATGTTTTCCACTGGCATTCGCGCCAAGAGTCGCAGGTTGCTTAACTCAGGAGCTCTGAGAATGGAACGGCAAGAGGTGTTCCGCTTTCGTCATAAACAGTGCTCCAGAGCGCTTGGCAACGGGCACAACGAAACGTGTGTGCGGGATAGTGACCATTCCCGCCTAGTGCTGGCAATGCACGAGCACTGCCAAAAGGCACAGGAAGGCGCTTAGCATCCGGCTTGTGCGCAAAGCTTTCAGACTGCCAGAGGACCGTAGCTGTGGTAAGCCGGGTTGCTCATTTGACGTTAGATGTCACCTGCAAGAACTTCACCCGCATCTGGTTTATGCTGCTACCCGTTGTTAGGCGACAACAAGGGCACATGTAGCAAATGCTTTTTCCTGGCCCATTTTGCTAGGCCACGCTCTTCTGTGGCTTTTTAGTGCTTGCCAAACTCCTCTGTGCCTGCTGCTGCTTCCATCTGACAAGGAGCACAGCCTTCTGACAGCTGCTTTCAACTTGCCTAAGAAGGAGCTTGGCCATTGGAATGTGCGGCAAATCTGAGTGTGCGGAAGGCGCAGGTGCCAGCTCCAGACAAAAGTGATCCCCCGGTTCAGTTTCTATTTGCCAGACGCATTGGAAATGTTTTCCACTGGCATTCGCGCCAAGAGTCGCAGGTTGCTTAACTCAGGAGCTCTGAGAATGGAACGGCAAGAGGTGTTCCGCTTTCGTCATAAACAGTGCTCCAGAGCGCTTGGCAACGGGCACAACGAAACGTGTGTGCGGGATAGTGACCATTCCCGCCTAGTGCTGGCAATGCACGAGCACTGCCAAAAGGCAAAGGAAGGTGCTTAGCATCCGGCTTGTGCGCAAAGCTTTCAGACTGCCAAAGGACCGTAGCTGTGGTAAGCCGGTTTGCTCATTTGACGTTAGATGTCACCTGCAAGAACTTCACCCGCATCTGGTTTATGCTGCTACCCGTTGTTAGGCGACAACAAGGGCACATGTAGCAAATGCTTTTTCCTGGCCCATTTTGCTAGGCCACGCTCTTCTGTGGCTCTTTAGTGCTTGCCAAACTCCTCTGTGCCTGCCCCTGCTTCCATCTGACAAGGAGCACAGCCTTCTGACAGCTGCTTTCAACTTGCCTAAGAAGGAGCTTGGCCATTGGAATGTGCGGCAAATCTGAGTGTGCGGAAGGCGCAGGTGCCAGCTCCAGACAGAAGCGATCCCCCGGTTCAGTTTCTATTTGCCAGACGCATTGGAAATGTTTTCCACTGGCATTCGCGCCAAGAGTCGCAGGTTGCTTAACTCAGGAGCTCTGAGAATGGAACGGCAAGAGGTGTTCCGCTTTCGTCATAAACAGTGCTCCAGAGCGCTTGGCAACGGGCACAACGAAACGTGTGTGCGGGATAGTGACCATTCACGCCTAGTGCTGGCAATGCACGAGCACTGCCAAAAGGCACAGGAAGGCGCTTAGCATCCGGCTTGTGCGCAAAGCTTTCAGACTGCCAGAGGACCGTAGCTGTGGTAAGCCGGCTTGCTCATTTGACGTTAGATGTCACCTGCAAGAACTTCACCCGCATCTGGTTTATGCTGCTACCCGTTGTTAGGCGACAACAAGGGCACATGTAGCAAATGCTTTTTCCTGGCCCATTTTGCTAGGCCACGCTCTTCTGTGGCTCTTTAGTGCTTGCCAAACTCCTCTGTGCCTGCTGCTGCTTCCATCTGACAAGGAGCACAGCCTTCTGACAGCTGCTTTCAACTTGCCTAAGAAGGAGCTTGGCCATTGGAATGTGCGGCAAATCTGAGTGTGCGGAAGGCGCAGGTGCCAGCTCCAGACAAAAGCGATCCCCCGGTTCAGTTTCTATTTGCCAGACGCATTGGAAATGTTTTCCACTGGCATTCGCGCCAAGAGTCGCAGGTTGCTTAACTCAGGAGCTCTGAGAATGGAACGGCAAGAGGTGTTCCGCTTTCGTCATAAACAGTGCTCCAGAGCGCTTGGCAACGGGCACAACGAAACGTGTGTGCGGGATAGTGACCATTCCCGCCTAGTGCTGGCAATGCACGAGCACTGCCAAAAGGCACAGGAAGGCGCTTAGCATCCGGCTTGTGCGCAAAGCTTTCAGACTGCCAGAGGACCGTAGCTGTGGTAAGCCGGCTTGCTCATTTGACGTTAGATGTCACCTGCAAGAACTTCACCCGCATCTGGTTTATGCTGCTACCCGTTGTTAGGCGACAACAAGGGCACATGTAGCAAATGCTTTTTCCTGGCCCATTTTGCTAGGCCACGCTCTTCTGTGGCTTTTTAGTGCTTGCCAAACTCCTCTGTGCCTGCTGCTGCTTCCATCTGACAAGGAGCACAGCCTTCTGACAGCTGCTTTCAACTTGCCTAAGAAGGAGCTTGGCCATTGGAATGTGCGGCAAATCTGAGTGTGCGGAAGGCGCAGGTGCCAGCTCCAGACAAAAGTGATCCCCCGGTTCAGTTTCTATTTGCCAGACGCATTGGAAATGTTTTCCACTGGCATTCGCACCAGGAGTCGCAGGTTGCTTAACTCAGGAGCTCTGAGAATGGAACGGCAAGAGGTGTTCCGCTTTCGTCATAAACAGTGCTCCAGAGCGCTTGGCAACGGGCACAACGAAACGTGTGTGCGGGATAGTGACCATTCCCGCCTAGTGCTGGCAATGCACGAGCACTGCCAAAAGGCACAGGAAGGCGCTTAGCATCCGGCTTGTGCGCAAAGCTTTCAGACTGCCAGAGGACCGTAGCTGTGGTAAGCCGGTTTGCTCATTTGACGTTAGATGTCACCTGCAAGAACTTCACCCGCATCTGGTTTATGCTGCTACCCGTTGTTAGGCGACAACAAGGGCACATGTAGCAAATGCTTTTTCTTGGCCCATTTTGCTAGGCCACGCTCTTCTGTGGCTCTTTAGTGCTTGCCAAACTTCTCTGTGCCTGCTGCTGCTTCCATCTGACAAGGAGCACAGCCTTCTGACAGCTGCTTTCAACTTGCTTAAGAAGGAGCTTGGCCATTGGAATGTGCGGCAAATCTGAGTGTGCGGAAGGCGCAGGTGCCAGCTCCAGACAGAAGCGATCCCCCGGTTCAGTTTGTATTTGCCAGACGCATTGGAAATGTTTTCCACTGGCATTCGCGCCAGGAGTCGCAGGTTGCTTAACTCAGGAGCTCTGAGAATGGAACGGCAAGAGGTGTTCCGCTTTCGTCATAAACAGTGCTCCAGAGCGCTTGGCAACGGGCACAACGAAACGTGTGTGCGGGATAGTGACCATTCCCGCCTAGTGCTGGCAATGCACGAGCACTGCCAAAAGGCACAGGAAGGCGCTTAGCATCCGGCTTGTGCGCAAAGCTTTCAGACTGCCAAAGGACCGTAGCTGTGGTAAGCCGGTTTGCTCATTTGACGTTAGATGTCACCTGCAAGAACTTCACCCGCATCTGGTTTATGCTGCTACCCGTTGTTAGGCGACAACAAGGGCACATGTAGCAAATGCTTTTTCTTGGCCCATTTTGCTAGGCCACGCTCTTCTGTGGCTCTTTAGTGCTTGCCAAACTCCTCTGTGCCTGCTGCTGCTTCCATCTGACAAGGAGCACAGCCTTCTGACAGCTGCTTTCAACTTGCTTAAGAAGGAGCTTGGCCATTGGAATGTGCGGCAAATCTGAGTGTGCGGAAGGCGCAGGTGCCAGCTCCAGACAAAAGCGATCCCCCGGTTCAGTTTCTATTTGCCAGACGCATTGGAAATGTTTTCCACTGGCATTCGCGCCAGGAGTCGCAGGTTGCTTAACTCAGGAGCTCTGAGAATGGAACGGCAAGAGGTGTTCCGCTTTCGTCATAAACAGTGCTCCAGAGCGCTTGGCAACGGGCACAACGAAACGTGTGTGCGGGATAGTGACCATTCCCGCCTAGTGCTGGCAATGCACGAGCACTGCCAAAAGGCACAGGAAGGCGCTTAGCATCCGGCTTGTGCGCAAAGCTTTCAGACTGCCAGAGGACCGTAGCTGTGGTAAGCCGGTTTGCTCATTTGACGTTAGATGTCACCTGCAAGAACTTCACCCGCATCTGGTTTATGCTGCTACCCGTTGTTAGGCGACAACAAGGGCACATGTAGCAAATGCTTTTTCCTGGCCCATTTTGCTAGGCCACGCTCTTCTGTGGCTCTTTAGTGCTTGCCAAACTCCTCTGTGCCTGCTGCTGCTTCCATCTGACAAGGAGCACAGCCTTCTGACAGCTGCTTTCAACTTGCCTAAGAAGGAGCTTGGCCATTGGAATGTGCGGCAAATCTGAGTGTGCGGAAGGCGCAGGTGCCAGCTCCAGACAGAAGCGATCCCCCGGTTCAGTTTCTATTTGCCAGACGCATTGGAAATGTTTTCCACTGGCATTCGCGCCAAGAGTCGCAGGTTGCTTAACTCAGGAGCTCTGAGAATGGAACGGCAAGGTGTTCCGCTTTCGTCATAAACAGTGCTCCAGAGCGCTTGGCAACGGGCACAACGAAACGTGTGTGCGGGATAGTGACCATTCACGCCTAGTACTGGCATGCACGAGCACTGCCAAAAGGCACAGGAAGGCGCTTAGCATCCGGCTTGTGCGCAAAGCTTTCAGACTGCCAGAGGACCGTAGCTGTGGTAAGCCGGTTTGCTCATTTGACGTTAGATGTCACCTGCAAGAACTTCACCCGCATCTGGTTTATGCTGCTACCCGTTGTTAGGCGACAACAAGGGCACATGTAGCAAATGCTTTTTCCTGGCCCATTTTGCTAGGCCACGCTCTTCTGTGGCTCTTTAGTGCTTGCCAAACTCCTCTGTGCCTGCTGCTGCTTCCATCTGACAAGGAGCACAGCCTTCTGACAGCTGCTTTCAACTTGCCTAAGAAGGAGCTTGGCCATTGGAATGTGCGGCAAATCTGAGTGTGCGGAAGGCGCAGGTGCCAGCTCCAGACAAAAGCGATCCCCCGGTTCAGTTTCTATTTGCCAGATGCATTGGAAATGTTTTCCACTGGCATTCGCGCCAGGAGTCGCAGGTTGCTTAACTCAGGAGCTCTGAGAATGGAACGGCAAGAGGTGTTCCGCTTTCGTCATAAACAGTGCTCCAGAGCGCTTGGCAACGGGCACAACGAAACGTGTGTGCGGGATAGTGACCATTCCCGCCTAGTGCTGGCAATGCACGAGCACTGCCAAAAGGCACAGGAAGGCGCTTAGCATCCGGCTTGTGCGCAAAGCTTTCAGACTGCCAGAGGACCGTAGCTGTGGTAAGCCGGTTTGCTCATTTGACGTTAGATGTCACCTGCAAGAACTTCACCCGCATCTGGTTTATGCTGCTACCCGTTGTTAGGCGACAACAAGGGCACATGTAGCAAATGCTTTTTCCTGGCCCATTTTGCTAGGCCACGCTCTTCTGTGGCTCTTTAGTGCTTGCCAAACTCCTCTGTGCCTGTTGCTGCTTCCATCTGACAAGGAGCACAGACTTCTGACAGCTGCTTTCAACTTGCCTAAGAAGGAGCTTGGCCATTGGAATGTGCGGCAAATCTGAGTGTGCGGAAGGCGCAGGTGCCAGCTCCAGACAGAAGCGATCCCCCGGTTCAGTTTCTATTTGCCAGACGCATTGGAAATGTTTTCCACTGGCATTCGCGCCAAGAGTCGCAGGTTGCTTAACTCAGGAGCTCTGAGAATGGAACGGCAAGAGGTGTTCCGCTTTCGTCATAAACAGTGCTCCAGAGCGCTTGGCAACGGGCACAACGAAACGTGTGTGCGGGATAGTGACCATTCCCGCCTAGTGCTGGCAATGCACGAGCACTGCCAAAAGGCACAGGAAGGCGCTTAGCATCCGGCTTGTACGCAAAGCTTTCAGACTGCCAGAGGACCGTAGCTGTGGTAAGCCGGTTTGCTCATTTGACGTTAGATGTCACCTGCAAGAACTTCACCCGCATCTGGTTTATGCTGCTACCCGTTGTTAGGCGACAACAAGGGCACATGTAGCAAATGCTTTTTCCTGGCCCATTTTGCTAGGCCACGCTCTTCTGTGGCTCTTTAGTGCTTGCCAAACTCCTCTGTGCCTGCTGCTGCTTCCATCTGACAAGGAGCACAGCCTTCTGACAGCTGCTTTCAACTTGCCTAAGAAGGAGCTTGGCCATTGGAATGTGCGGCAAATCTGAGTGTGCGGAAGGCGCAGGTGCCAGCTCCAGACAGAAGCGATCCCCCGGTTCAGTTTCTATTTGCCAGACGCATTGGAAATGTTTTCCACTGGCATTCGCGCCAAGAGTCGCAGGTTGCTTAACTCAGGAGCTCTGAGAATGGAACGGCAAGAGGTGTTCCGCTTTCGTCATAAACAGTGCTCCAGAGCGCTTGGCAACGGGCACAACGAAACGTGTGTGCGGGATAGTGACCATTCCCGCCTAGTGCTGGCAATGCACGAGCACTGCCAAAAGGCACAGGAAGGCGCTTAGCATCCGGCTTGTGCGCAAAGCTTTCAGACTGCCAGAGGACCGTAGCTGTGGTAAGCCGGGTTGCTCATTTGACGTTAGATGTCACCTGCAAGAACTTCACCCGCATCTGGTTTATGCTGCTACCCGTTGTTAGGCGACAACAAGGGCACATGTAGCAAATGCTTTTTCCTGGCCCATTTTGCTAGGCCACGCTCTTCTGTGGCTTTTTAGTGCTTGCCAAACTCCTCTGTGCCTGCTGCTGCTTCCATCTGACAAGGAGCACAGCCTTCTGACAGCTGCTTTCAACTTGCCTAAGAAGGAGCTTGGCCATTGGAATGTGCGGCAAATCTGAGTGTGCGGAAGGCGCAGGTGCCAGCTCCAGACAAAAGTGATCCCCCGGTTCAGTTTCTATTTGCCAGACGCATTGGAAATGTTTTCCACTGGCATTCGCGCCAAGAGTCGCAGGTTGCTTAACTCAGGAGCTCTGAGAATGGAACGGCAAGAGGTGTTCCGCTTTCGTCATAAACAGTGCTCCAGAGCGCTTGGCAACGGGCACAACGAAACGTGTGTGCGGGATAGTGACCATTCCCGCCTAGTGCTGGCAATGCACGAGCACTGCCAAAAGGCAAAGGAAGGTGCTTAGCATCCGGCTTGTGCGCAAAGCTTTCAGACTGCCAAAGGACCGTAGCTGTGGTAAGCCGGTTTGCTCATTTGACGTTAGATGTCACCTGCAAGAACTTCACCCGCATCTGGTTTATGCTGCTACCCGTTGTTAGGCGACAACAAGGGCACATGTAGCAAATGCTTTTTCCTGGCCCATTTTGCTAGGCCACGCTCTTCTGTGGCTCTTTAGTGCTTGCCAAACTCCTCTGTGCCTGCCGCTGCTTCCATCTGACAAGGAGCACAGCCTTCTGACAGCTGCTTTCAACTTGCCTAAGAAGGAGCTTGGCCATTGGAATGTGCGGCAAATCTGAGTGTGCGGAAGGCGCAGGTGCCAGCTCCAGACAGAAGCGATCCCCCGGTTCAGTTTCTATTTGCCAGACGCATTGGAAATGTTTTCCACTGGCATTCGCGCCAAGAGTCGCAGGTTGCTTAACTCAGGAGCTCTGAGAATGGAACGGCAAGAGGTGTTCCGCTTTCGTCATAAACAGTGCTCCAGAGCGCTTGGCAACGGGCACAACGAAACGTGTGTGCGGGATAGTGACCATTCACGCCTAGTGCTGGCAATGCACGAGCACTGCCAAAAGGCACAGGAAGGCGCTTAGCATCCGGCTTGTGCGCAAAGCTTTCAGACTGCCAGAGGACCGTAGCTGTGGTAAGCCGGCTTGCTCATTTGACGTTAGATGTCACCTGCAAGAACTTCACCCGCATCTGGTTTATGCTGCTACCCGTTGTTAGGCGACAACAAGGGCACATGTAGCAAATGCTTTTTCCTGGCCCATTTTGCTAGGCCACGCTCTTCTGTGGCTCTTTAGTGCTTGCCAAACTCCTCTGTGCCTGCTGCTGCTTCCATCTGACAAGGAGCACAGCCTTCTGACAGCTGCTTTCAACTTGCCTAAGAAGGAGCTTGGCCATTGGAATGTGCGGCAAATCTGAGTGTGCGGAAGGCGCAGGTGCCAGCTCCAGACAAAAGCGATCCCCCGGTTCAGTTTCTATTTGCCAGACGCATTGGAAATGTTTTCCACTGGCATTCGCGCCAAGAGTCGCAGGTTGCTTAACTCAGGAGCTCTGAGAATGGAACGGCAAGAGGTGTTCCGCTTTCGTCATAAACAGTGCTCCAGAGCGCTTGGCAACGGGCACAACGAAACGTGTGTGCGGGATAGTGACCATTCCCGCCTAGTGCTGGCAATGCACGAGCACTGCCAAAAGGCACAGGAAGGCGCTTAGCATCCGGCTTGTGCGCAAAGCTTTCAGACTGCCAGAGGACCGTAGCTGTGGTAAGCCGGGTTGCTCATTTGACGTTAGATGTCACCTGCAAGAACTTCACCCGCATCTGGTTTATGCTGCTACCCGTTGTTAGGCGACAACAAGGGCACATGTAGCAAATGCTTTTTCCTGGCCCATTTTGCTAGGCCACGCTCTTCTGTGGCTTTTTAGTGCTTGCCAAACTCCTCTGTGCCTGCTGCTGCTTCCATCTGACAAGGAGCACAGCCTTCTGACAGCTGCTTTCAACTTGCCTAAGAAGGAGCTTGGCCATTGGAATGTGCGGCAAATCTGAGTGTGCGGAAGGCGCAGGTGCCAGCTCCAGACAAAAGTGATCCCCCGGTTCAGTTTCTATTTGCCAGACGCATTGGAAATGTTTTCCACTGGCATTCGCGCCAAGAGTCGCAGGTTGCTTAACTCAGGAGCTCTGAGAATGGAACGGCAAGAGGTGTTCCGCTTTCGTCATAAACAGTGCTCCAGAGCGCTTGGCAACGGGCACAACGAAACGTGTGTGCGGGATAGTGACCATTCCCGCCTAGTGCTGGCAATGCACGAGCACTGCCAAAAGGCAAAGGAAGGTGCTTAGCATCCGGCTTGTGCGCAAAGCTTTCAGACTGCCAAAGGACCGTAGCTGTGGTAAGCCGGTTTGCTCATTTGACGTTAGATGTCACCTGCAAGAACTTCACCCGCATCTGGTTTATGCTGCTACCCGTTGTTAGGCGACAACAAGGGCACATGTAGCAAATGCTTTTTCCTGGCCCATTTTGCTAGGCCACGCTCTTCTGTGGCTCTTTAGTGCTTGCCAAACTCCTCTGTGCCTGCCCCTGCTTCCATCTGACAAGGAGCACAGACTTCTGACAGCTGCTTTCAACTTGCCTAAGAAGGAGCTTGGCCATTGGAATGTGCGGCAAATCTGAGTGTGCGGAAGGCGCAGGTGCCAGCTCCAGACAGAAGCGATCCCCCGGTTCAGTTTCTATTTGCCAGACGCATTGGAAATGTTTTCCACTGGCATTCGCGCCAAGAGTCGCAGGTTGCTTAACTCAGGAGCTCTGAGAATGGAACGGCAAGAGGTGTTCCGCTTTCGTCATAAACAGTGCTCCAGAGCGCTTGGCAACGGGCACAACGAAACGTGTGTGCGGGATAGTGACCATTCCCGCCTAGTGCTGGCAATGCACGAGCACTGCCAAAAGGCACAGGAAGGCGCTTAGCATCCGGCTTGTGCGCAAAGCTTTCAGACTGCCAGAGGACCGTAGCTGTGGTAAGCCGGCTTGCTCATTTGACGTTAGATGTCACCTGCAAGAACTTCACCCGCATCTGGTTTATGCTGCTACCCGTTGTTAGGCGACAACAAGGGCACATGTAGCAAATGCTTTTTCCTGGCCCATTTTGCTAGGCCACGCTCTTCTGTGGCTCTTTAGTGCTTGCCAAACTCCTCTGTGCCTGCTGCTGCTTCCATCTGACAAGGAGCACAGCCTTCTGACAGCTGCTTTCAACTTGCCTAAGAAGGAGCTTGGCCATTGGAATGTGCGGCAAATCTGAGTGTGCGGAAGGCGCAGGTGCCAGCTCCAGACAAAAGCGATCCCCCGGTTCAGTTTCTATTTGCCAGACGCATTGGAAATGTTTTCCACTGGCATTCGCGCCAAGAGTCGCAGGTTGCTTAACTCAGGAGCTCTGAGAATGGAACGGCAAGAGGTGTTCCGCTTTCGTCATAAACAGTGCTCCAGAGCGCTTGGCAACGGGCACAACGAAACGTGTGTGCGGGATAGTGACCATTCCCGCCTAGTGCTGGCAATGCACGAGCACTGCCAAAAGGCACAGGAAGGCGCTTAGCATCCGGCTTGTGCGCAAAGCTTTCAGACTGCCAGAGGACCGTAGCTGTGGTAAGCCGGGTTGCTCATTTGACGTTAGATGTCACCTGCAAGAACTTCACCCGCATCTGGTTTATGCTGCTACCCGTTGTTAGGCGACAACAAGGGCACATGTAGCAAATGCTTTTTCCTGGCCCATTTTGCTAGGCCACGCTCTTCTGTGGCTTTTTAGTGCTTGCCAAACTCCTCTGTGCCTGCTGCTGCTTCCATCTGACAAGGAGCACAGCCTTCTGACAGCTGCTTTCAACTTGCCTAAGAAGGAGCTTGGCCATTGGAATGTGCGGCAAATCTGAGTGTGCGGAAGGCGCAGGTGCCAGCTCCAGACAAAAGTGATCCCCCGGTTCAGTTTCTATTTGCCAGACGCATTGGAAATGTTTTCCACTGGCATTCGCGCCAAGAGTCGCAGGTTGCTTAACTCAGGAGCTCTGAGAATGGAACGGCAAGAGGTGTTCCGCTTTCGTCATAAACAGTGCTCCAGAGCGCTTGGCAACGGGCACAACGAAACGTGTGTGCGGGATAGTGACCATTCACGCCTAGTGCTGGCAATGCACGAGCACTGCCAAAAGGCAAAGGAAGGTGCTTAGCATCCGGCTTGTGCGCAAAGCTTTCAGACTGCCAAAGGACCGTAGCTGTGGTAAGCCGGTTTGCTCATTTGACGTTAGATGTCACCTGCAAGAACTTCACCCGCATCTGGTTTATGCTGCTACCCGTTGTTAGGCGACAACAAGGGCACATGTAGCAAATGCTTTTTCCTGGCCCATTTTGCTAGGCCACGCTCTTCTGTGGCTCTTTAGTGCTTGCCAAACTCCTCTGTGCCTGCCCCTGCTTCCATCTGACAAGGAGCACAGCCTTCTGACAGCTGCTTTCAACTTGCCTAAGAAGGAGCTTGGCCATTGGAATGTGCGGCAAATCTGAGTGTGCGGAAGGCGCAGGTGCCAGCTCCAGACAGAAGCGATCCCCCGGTTCAGTTTCTATTTGCCAGACGCATTGGAAATGTTTTCCACTGGCATTCGCGCCAGGAGTCGCAGGTTGCTTAACTCAGGAGCTCTGAGAATGGAACGGCAAGAGGTGTTCCGCTTTCGTCATAAACAGTGCTCCAGAGCGCTTGGCAACGGGCACAACGAAACGTGTGTGCGGGATAGTGACCATTCCCGCCTAGTGCTGGCAATGCACGAGCACTGCCAAAAGGCACAGGAAGGCGCTTAGCATCCGGCTTGTGCGCAAAGCTTTCAGACTGCCAGAGGACCGTAGCTGTGGTAAGCCGGTTTGCTCATTTGACGTTAGATGTCACCTGCAAGAACTTCACCCGCATCTGGTTTATGCTGCTACCCGTTGTTAGGCGACAACAAGGGCACATGTAGCAAATGCTTTTTCTTGGCCCATTTTGCTAGGCCACGCTCTTCTGTGGCTCTTTAGTGCTTGCCAAACTCCTCTGTGCCTGCTGCTGCTTCCATCTGACAAGGAGCACAGCCTTCTGACAGCTGCTTTCAACTTGCTTAAGAAGGAGCTTGGCCATTGGAATGTGCGGCAAATCTGAGTGTGCGGAAGGCGCAGGTGCCAGCTCCAGACAAAAGCGATCCCCCGGTTCAGTTTCTATTTGCCAGACGCATTGGAAATGTTTTCCACTGGCATTCGCGCCAGGAGTCGCAGGTTGCTTAACTCAGGAGCTCTGAGAATGGAACGGCAAGAGGTGTTCCGCTTTCGTCATAAACAGTGCTCCAGAGCGCTTGGCAACGGGCACAACGAAACGTGTGTGCGGGATAGTGACCATTCCCGCCTAGTGCTGGCAATGCACGAGCACTGCCAAAAGGCACAGGAAGGCGCTTAGCATCCGGCTTGTGCGCAAAGCTTTCAGACTGCCAGAGGACCGTAGCTGTGGTAAGCCGGTTTGCTCATTTGACGTTAGATGTCACCTGCAAGAACTTCACCCGCATCTGGTTTATGCTGCTACCCGTTGTTAGGCGACAACAAGGGCACATGTAGCAAATGCTTTTTCCTGGCCCATTTTGCTAGGCCACGCTCTTCTGTGGCTCTTTAGTGCTTGCCAAACTCCTCTGTGCCTGCTGCTGCTTCCATCTGACAAGGAGCACAGCCTTCTGACAGCTGCTTTCAACTTGCCTAAGAAGGAGCTTGGCCATTGGAATGTGCGGCAAATCTGAGTGTGCGGAAGGCGCAGGTGCCAGCTCCAGACAGAAGCGATCCCCCGGTTCAGTTTCTATTTGCCAGACGCATTGGAAATGTTTTCCACTGGCATTCGCGCCAAGAGTCGCAGGTTGCTTAACTCAGGAGCTCTGAGAATGGAACGGCAAGGTGTTCCGCTTTCGTCATAAACAGTGCTCCAGAGCGCTTGGCAACGGGCACAACGAAACGTGTGTGCGGGATAGTGACCATTCACGCCTAGTACTGGCATGCACGAGCACTGCCAAAAGGCACAGGAAGGCGCTTAGCATCCGGCTTGTGCGCAAAGCTTTCAGACTGCCAGAGGACCGTAGCTGTGGTAAGCCGGTTTGCTCATTTGACGTTAGATGTCACCTGCAAGAACTTCACCCGCATCTGGTTTATGCTGCTACCCGTTGTTAGGCGACAACAAGGGCACATGTAGCAAATGCTTTTTCCTGGCCCATTTTGCTAGGCCACGCTCTTCTGTGGCTCTTTAGTGCTTGCCAAACTCCTCTGTGCCTGCTGCTGCTTCCATCTGACAAGGAGCACAGCCTTCTGACAGCTGCTTTCAACTTGCCTAAGAAGGAGCTTGGCCATTGGAATGTGCGGCAAATCTGAGTGTGCGGAAGGCGCAGGTGCCAGCTCCAGACAAAAGCGATCCCCCGGTTCAGTTTCTATTTGCCAGATGCATTGGAAATGTTTTCCACTGGCATTCGCGCCAGGAGTCGCAGGTTGCTTAACTCAGGAGCTCTGAGAATGGAACGGCAAGAGGTGTTCCGCTTTCGTCATAAACAGTGCTCCAGAGCGCTTGGCAACGGGCACAACGAAACGTGTGTGCGGGATAGTGACCATTCTTGCCTAGTGCTGGCAATGCACGAGCACTGCCAAAAGGCACAGGAAGGCGCTTAGCATCCGGCTTGTGCGCAAAGCTTTCAGACTGCCAGAGGACCGTAGCTGTGGTAAGCCGGTTTGCTCATTTGACGTTAGATGTCACCTGCAAGAACTTCACCCGCATCTGGTTTATGCTGCTACCCGTTGTTAGGCGACAACAAGGGCACATGTAGCAAATGCTTTTTCCTGGCCCATTTTGCTAGGCCACGCTCTTCTGTGGCTCTTTAGTGCTTGCCAAACTCCTCTGTGCCTGTTGCTGCTTCCATCTGACAAGGAGCACAGACTTCTGACAGCTGCTTTCAACTTGCCTAAGAAGGAGCTTGGCCATTGGAATGTGCGGCAAATCTGAGTGTGCGGAAGGCGCAGGTGCCAGCTCCAGACAGAAGCGATCCCCCGGTTCAGTTTCTATTTGCCAGACGCATTGGAAATGTTTTCCACTGGCATTCGCGCCAAGAGTCGCAGGTTGCTTAACTCAGGAGCTCTGAGAATGGAACGGCAAGAGGTGTTCCGCTTTCGTCATAAACAGTGCTCCAGAGCGCTTGGCAACGGGCACAACGAAACGTGTGTGCGGGATAGTGACCATTCCCGCCTAGTGCTGGCAATGCACGAGCACTGCCAAAAGGCACAGGAAGGCGCTTAGCATCCGGCTTGTACGCAAAGCTTTCAGACTGCCAGAGGACCGTAGCTGTGGTAAGCCGGTTTGCTCATTTGACGTTAGATGTCACCTGCAAGAACTTCACCCGCATCTGGTTTATGCTGCTACCCGTTGTTAGGCGACAACAAGGGCACATGTAGCAAATGCTTTTTCCTGGCCCATTTTGCTAGGCCACGCTCTTCTGTGGCTCTTTAGTGCTTGCCAAACTCCTCTGTGCCTGCTGCTGCTTCCATCTGACAAGGAGCACAGCCTTCTGACAGCTGCTTTCAACTTGCCTAAGAAGGAGCTTGGCCATTGGAATGTGCGGCAAATCTGAGTGTGCGGAAGGCGCAGGTGCCAGCTCCAGACAGAAGCGATCCCCCGGTTCAGTTTCTATTTGCCAGACGCATTGGAAATGTTTTCCACTGGCATTCGCGCCAAGAGTCGCAGGTTGCTTAACTCAGGAGCTCTGAGAATGGAACGGCAAGAGGTGTTCCGCTTTCGTCATAAACAGTGCTCCAGAGCGCTTGGCAACGGGCACAACGAAACGTGTGTGCGGGATAGTGACCATTCCCGCCTAGTGCTGGCAATGCACGAGCACTGCCAAAAGGTACAGGAAGGCGCTTAGCATCCGGCTTGTGCGCAAAGCTTTCAGACTGCCAGAGGACCGTAGCTGTGGTAAGCCGGTTTGCTCATTTGACGTTAGATGTCACCTGCAAGAACTTCACCCGCATCTGGTTTATGCTGCTACCCGTTGTTAGGCGACAACAAGGGCACATGTAGCAAATGCTTTTTCCTGGCCCATTTTGCTAGGCCACGCTCTTCTGTGGCTCTTTAGTGCTTGCCAAACTCCTCTGTGCCTGCTGCTGCTTCCATCTGACAAGGAGCACAGCCTTCTGACAGCTGCTTTCAACTTGCCTAAGAAGGAGCTTGGCCATTGGAATGTGCGGCAAATCTGAGTGTGCGGAAGGCGCAGGTGCCAGCTCCAGACAAAAGCGATCCCCCGGTTCAGTTTCTATTTGCCAGACGCATTGGAAATGTTTTCCACTGGCATTCGCGCCAAGAGTCGCAGGTTGCTTAACTCAGGAGCTCTGAGAATGGAACGGCAAGAGGTGTTCCGCTTTCGTCATAAACAGTGCTCCAGAGCGCTTGGCAACGGGCACAACGAAACGTGTGTGCGGGATAGTGACCATTCCCGCCTAGTGCTGGCAATGCACGAGCACTGCCAAAAGGCACAGGAAGGCGCTTAGCATCCGGCTTGTGCGCAAAGCTTTCAGACTGCCAGAGGACCGTAGCTGTGGTAAGCCGGTTTGCTCATTTGACGTTAGATGTCACCTGCAAGAACTTCACCCGCATCTGGTTTATGCTGCTACCCGTTGTTAGGCGACAACAAGGGCACATGTAGCAAATGCTTTTTCCTGGCCCATTTTGCTAGGCCACGCTCTTCTGTGGCTCTTTAGTGCTTGCCAAACTCCTCTGTGCCTGCTGCTGCTTCCATCTGACAAGGAGCACAGCCTTCTGACAGCTGCTTTCAACTTGCCTAAGAAGGAGCTTGGCCATTGGAATGTGCGGCAAATCTGAGTGTGCGGAAGGCGCAGGTGCCAGCTCCAGACAGAAGCGATCCCCCGGTTCAGTTTCTATTTGCCAGACGCATTGGAAATGTTTTCCACTGGCATTCGCGCCAAGAGTCGCAGGTTGCTTAACTCAGGAGCTCTGAGAATGGAACGGCAAGAGGTGTTCCGCTTTCGTCATAAACAGTGCTCCAGAGCGCTTGGCAACGGGCACAACGAAACGTGTGTGCGGGATAGTGACCATTCCCGCCTAGTGCTGGCAATGCACGAGCACTGCCAAAAGGCACAGGAAGGCGCTTAGCATCCGGCTTGTGCGCAAAGCTTTCAGACTGCCAGAGGACCGTAGCTGTGGTAAGCCGGCTTGCTCATTTGACGTTAGATGTCACCTGCAAGAACTTCACCCGCATCTGGTTTATGCTGCTACCCGTTGTTAGGCGACAACAAGGGCACATGTAGCAAATGCTTTTTCCTGGCCCATTTTGCTAGGCCACGCTCTTCTGTGGCTCTTTAGTGCTTGCCAAACTCCTCTGTGCCTGCTGCTGCTTCCATCTGACAAGGAGCACAGCCTTCTGACAGCTGCTTTCAACTTGCCTAAGAAGGAGCTTGGCCATTGGAATGTGCGGCAAATCTGAGTGTGCGGAAGGCGCAGGTGCCAGCTCCAGACAAAAGCGATCCCCCGGTTCAGTTTCTATTTGCCAGATGCATTGGAAATGTTTTCCACTGGCATTCGCGCCAGGAGTCGCAGGTTGCTTAACTCAGGAGCTCTGAGAATGGAACGGCAAGAGGTGTTCCGCTTTCGTCATAAACAGTGCTCCAGAGCGCTTGGCAACGGGCACAACGAAACGTGTGTGCGGGATAGTGACCATTCTTGCCTAGTGCTGGCAATGCACGAGCACTGCCAAAAGGCACAGGAAGGCGCTTAGCATCCGGCTTGTGCGCAAAGCTTTCAGACTGCCAGAGGACCGTAGCTGTGGTAAGCCGGTTTGCTCATTTGACGTTAGATGTCACCTGCAAGAACTTCACCCGCATCTGGTTTATGCTGCTACCCGTTGTTAGGCGACAACAAGGGCACATGTAGCAAATGCTTTTTCCTGGCCCATTTTGCTAGGCCACGCTCTTCTGTGGCTCTTTAGTGCTTGCCAAACTCCTCTGTGCCTGTTGCTGCTTCCATCTGACAAGGAGCACAGACTTCTGACAGCTGCTTTCAACTTGCCTAAGAAGGAGCTTGGCCATTGGAATGTGCGGCAAATCTGAGTGTGCGGAAGGCGCAGGTGCCAGCTCCAGACAGAAGCGATCCCCCGGTTCAGTTTCTATTTGCCAGACGCATTGGAAATGTTTTCCACTGGCATTCGCGCCAAGAGTCGCAGGTTGCTTAACTCAGGAGCTCTGAGAATGGAACGGCAAGAGGTGTTCCGCTTTCGTCATAAACAGTGCTCCAGAGCGCTTGGCAACGGGCACAACGAAACGTGTGTGCGGGATAGTGACCATTCCCGCCTAGTGCTGGCAATGCACGAGCACTGCCAAAAGGCACAGGAAGGCGCTTAGCATCCGGCTTGTACGCAAAGCTTTCAGACTGCCAGAGGACCGTAGCTGTGGTAAGCCGGTTTGCTCATTTGACGTTAGATGTCACCTGCAAGAACTTCACCCGCATCTGGTTTATGCTGCTACCCGTTGTTAGGCGACAACAAGGGCACATGTAGCAAATGCTTTTTCCTGGCCCATTTTGCTAGGCCACGCTCTTCTGTGGCTCTTTAGTGCTTGCCAAACTCCTCTGTGCCTGCTGCTGCTTCCATCTGACAAGGAGCACAGCCTTCTGACAGCTGCTTTCAACTTGCCTAAGAAGGAGCTTGGCCATTGGAATGTGCGGCAAATCTGAGTGTGCGGAAGGCGCAGGTGCCAGCTCCAGACAGAAGCGATCCCCCGGTTCAGTTTCTATTTGCCAGACGCATTGGAAATGTTTTCCACTGGCATTCGCGCCAAGAGTCGCAGGTTGCTTAACTCAGGAGCTCTGAGAATGGAACGGCAAGAGGTGTTCCGCTTTCGTCATAAACAGTGCTCCAGAGCGCTTGGCAACGGGCACAACGAAACGTGTGTGCGGGATAGTGACCATTCCCGCCTAGTGCTGGCAATGCACGAGCACTGCCAAAAGGTACAGGAAGGCGCTTAGCATCCGGCTTGTGCGCAAAGCTTTCAGACTGCCAGAGGACCGTAGCTGTGGTAAGCCGGTTTGCTCATTTGACGTTAGATGTCACCTGCAAGAACTTCACCCGCATCTGGTTTATGCTGCTACCCGTTGTTAGGCGACAACAAGGGCACATGTAGCAAATGCTTTTTCCTGGCCCATTTTGCTAGGCCACGCTCTTCTGTGGCTCTTTAGTGCTTGCCAAACTCCTCTGTGCCTGTTGCTGCTTCCATCTGACAAGGAGCACAGCCTTCTGACAGCTGCTTTCAACTTGCCTAAGAAGGAGCTTGGCCATTGGAATGTGCGGCAAATCTGAGTGTGCGGAAGGCGCAGGTGCCAGCTCCAGACAAAAGCGATCCCCCGGTTCAGTTTCTATTTGCCAGACGCAT
Organism: Poecile atricapillus; assembly: GCF_030490865.1. Lineage (NCBI taxonomy): Eukaryota > Metazoa > Chordata > Aves > Passeriformes > Paridae > Poecile > Poecile atricapillus. Next base: position 3,835,395 of record NC_081281.1, on the reverse strand, counting down.
TGGAAATGTTTTCCACTGGCATTCGCGCCAAGAGTCGCAGGTTGCTTAACTCAGGAGCTCTGAGAATGGAACGGCAAGAGGTGTTCCGCTTTCGTCATAAACAGTGCTCCAGAGCGCTTGGCAACGGGCACAACGAAACGTGTGTGCGGGATAGTGACCATTCCCGCCTAGTGCTGGCAATGCACGAGCACTGCCAAAAGGCACAGGAAGGCGCTTAGCATCCGGCTTGTGCGCAAAGCTTTCAGACTGCCAGAGGACCGTAGCTGTGGTAAGCCGGTTTGCTCATTTGACGTTAGATGTCACCTGCAAGAACTTCACCCGCATCTGGTTTATGCTGCTACCCGTTGTTAGGCGACAACAAGGGCACATGTAGCAAATGCTTTTTCCTGGCCCATTTTGCTAGGCCACGCTCTTCTGTGGCTCTTTAGTGCTTGCCAAACTCCTCTGTGCCTGCTGCTGCTTCCATCTGACAAGGAGCACAGCCTTCTGACAGCTGCTTTCAACTTGCCTAAGAAGGAGCTTGGCCATTGGAATGTGCGGCAAATCTGAGTGTGCGGAAGGCGCAGGTGCCAGCTCCAGACAAAAGCGATCCCCCGGTTCAGTTTCTATTTGCCAGACGCATTGGAAATGTTTTCCACTGGCATTCGCGCCAAGAGTCGCAGGTTGCTTAACTCAGGAGCTCTGAGAATGGAACGGCAAGAGGTGTTCCGCTTTCGTCATAAACAGTGCTCCAGAGCGCTTGGCAACGGGCACAACGAAACGTGTGTGCGGGATAGTGACCATTCCCGCCTAGTGCTGGCAATGCACGAGCACTGCCAAAAGGCACAGGAAGGCGCTTAGCATCCGGCTTGTGCGCAAAGCTTTCAGACTGCCAGAGGACCGTAGCTGTGGTAAGCCGGTTTGCTCATTTGACGTTAGATGTCACCTGCAAGAACTTCACCCGCATCTGGTTTATGCTGCTACCCGTTGTTAGGCGACAACAAGGGCACATGTAGCAAATGCTTTTTCCTGGCCCATTTTGCTAGGCCACGCTCTTCTGTGGCTCTTTAGTGCTTGCCAAACTCCTCTGTGCCTGCTGCTGCTTCCATCTGACAAGGAGCACAGCCTTCTGACAGCTGCTTTCAACTTGCCTAAGAAGGAGCTTGGCCATTGGAATGTGCGGCAAATCTGAGTGTGCGGAAGGCGCAGGTGCCAGCTCCAGACAGAAGCGATCCCCCGGTTCAGTTTCTATTTGCCAGACGCATTGGAAATGTTTTCCACTGGCATTCGCGCCAAGAGTCGCAGGTTGCTTAACTCAGGAGCTCTGAGAATGGAACGGCAAGAGGTGTTCCGCTTTCGTCATAAACAGTGCTCCAGAGCGCTTGGCAACGGGCACAACGAAACGTGTGTGCGGGATAGTGACCATTCCCGCCTAGTGCTGGCAATGCACGAGCACTGCCAAAAGGCACAGGAAGGCGCTTAGCATCCGGCTTGTGCGCAAAGCTTTCAGACTGCCAGAGGACCGTAGCTGTGGTAAGCCGGCTTGCTCATTTGACGTTAGATGTCACCTGCAAGAACTTCACCCGCATCTGGTTTATGCTGCTACCCGTTGTTAGGCGACAACAAGGGCACATGTAGCAAATGCTTTTTCCTGGCCCATTTTGCTAGGCCACGCTCTTCTGTGGCTCTTTAGTGCTTGCCAAACTCCTCTGTGCCTGCTGCTGCTTCCATCTGACAAGGAGCACAGCCTTCTGACAGCTGCTTTCAACTTGCCTAAGAAGGAGCTTGGCCATTGGAATGTGCGGCAAATCTGAGTGTGCGGAAGGCGCAGGTGCCAGCTCCAGACAAAAGCGATCCCCCGGTTCAGTTTCTATTTGCCAGACGCATTGGAAATGTTTTCCACTGGCATTCGCGCCAAGAGTCGCAGGTTGCTTAACTCAGGAGCTCTGAGAATGGAACGGCAAGAGGTGTTCCGCTTTCGTCATAAACAGTGCTCCAGAGCGCTTGGCAACGGGCACAACGAAACGTGTGTGCGGGATAGTGACCATTCCCGCCTAGTGCTGGCAATGCACGAGCACTGCCAAAAGGCACAGGAAGGCGCTTAGCATCCGGCTTGTGCGCAAAGCTTTCAGACTGCCAGAGGACCGTAGCTGTGGTAAGCCGGGTTGCTCATTTGACGTTAGATGTCACCTGCAAGAACTTCACCCGCATCTGGTTTATGCTGCTACCCGTTGTTAGGCGACAACAAGGGCACATGTAGCAAATGCTTTTTCCTGGCCCATTTTGCTAGGCCACGCTCTTCTGTGGCTCTTTAGTGCTTGCCAAACTCCTCTGTGCCTGCTGCTGCTTCCATCTGACAAGGAGCACAGCCTTCTGACAGCTGCTTTCAACTTGCCTAAGAAGGAGCTTGGCCATTGGAATGTGCGGCAAATCTGAGTGTGCGGAAGGCGCAGGTGCCAGCTCCAGACAAAAGTGATCCCCCGGTTCAGTTTCTATTTGCCAGACGCATTGGAAATGTTTTCCACTGGCATTCGCGCCAAGAGTCGCAGGTTGCTTAACTCAGGAGCTCTGAGAATGGAACGGCAAGAGGTGTTCCGCTTTCGTCATAAACAGTGCTCCAGAGCGCTTGGCAACGGGCACAACGAAACGTGTGTGCGGGATAGTGACCATTCCCGCCTAGTGCTGGCAATGCACGAGCACTGCCAAAAGGCAAAGGAAGGTGCTTAGCATCCGGCTTGTGCGCAAAGCTTTCAGACTGCCAAAGGACCGTAGCTGTGGTAAGCCGGTTTGCTCATTTGACGTTAGATGTCACCTGCAAGAACTTCACCCGCATCTGGTTTATGCTGCTACCCGTTGTTAGGCGACAACAAGGGCACATGTAGCAAATGCTTTTTCCTGGCCCATTTTGCTAGGCCACGCTCTTCTGTGGCTCTTTAGTGCTTGCCAAACTCCTCTGTGCCTGCCCCTGCTTCCATCTGACAAGGAGCACAGCCTTCTGACAGCTGCTTTCAACTTGCCTAAGAAGGAGCTTGGCCATTGGAATGTGCGGCAAATCTGAGTGTGCGGAAGGCGCAGGTGCCAGCTCCAGACAGAAGCGATCCCCCGGTTCAGTTTCTATTTGCCAGACGCATTGGAAATGTTTTCCACTGGCATTCGCACCAAGAGTCGCAGGTTGCTTAACTCAGGAGCTCTGAGAATGGAACGGCAAGAGGTGTTCCGCTTTCGTCATAAACAGTGCTCCAGAGCGCTTGGCAACGGGCACAACGAAACGTGTGTGCGGGATAGTGACCATTCCCGCCTAGTGCTGGCAATGCACGAGCACTGCCAAAAGGCACAGGAAGGCGCTTAGCATCCGGCTTGTGCGCAAAGCTTTCAGACTGCCAGAGGACCGTAGCTGTGGTAAGCCGGTTTGCTCATTTGACGTTAGATGTCACCTGCAAGAACTTCACCCGCATCTGGTTTATGCTGCTACCCGTTGTTAGGCGACAACAAGGGCACATGTAGCAAATGCTTTTTCTTGGCCCATTTTGCTAGGCCACGCTCTTCTGTGGCTCTTTAGTGCTTGCCAAACTCCTCTGTGCTGCTGCTGCTTCCATCTGACAAGGAGCACAGCCTTCTGACAGCTGCTTTCAACTTGCTTAAGAAGGAGCTTGGCCATTGGAATGTGCGGCAAATCTGAGTGTGCGGAAGGCGCAGGTGCCAGCTCCAGACAAAAGCGATCCCCCGGTTCAGTTTCTATTTGCCAGACGCATTGGAAATGTTTTCCACTGGCATTCGCGCCAGGAGTCGCAGGTTGCTTAACTCAGGAGCTCTGAGAATGGAACGGCAAGAGGTGTTCCGCTTTCGTCATAAACAGTGCTCCAGAGCGCTTGGCAACGGGCACAACGAAACGTGTGTGCGGGATAGTGACCATTCCCGCCTAGTGCTGGCAATGCACGAGCACTGCCAAAAGGCACAGGAAGGCGCTTAGCATCCGGCTTGTGCGCAAAGCTTTCAGACTGCCAGAGGACCGTAGCTGTGGTAAGCCGGGTTGCTCATTTGACGTTAGATGTCACCTGCAAGAACTTCACCCGCATCTGGTTTATGCTGCTACCCGTTGTTAGGCGACAACAAGGGCACATGTAGCAAATGCTTTTTCCTGGCCCATTTTGCTAGGCCACGCTCTTCTGTGGCTCTTTAGTGCTTGCCAAACTCCTCTGTGCCTGCTGCTGCTTCCATCTGACAAGGAGCACAGCCTTCTGACAGCTGCTTTCAACTTGCCTAAGAAGGAGCTTGGCCATTGGAATGTGCGGCAAATCTGAGTGTGCGGAAGGCGCAGGTGCCAGCTCCAGACAAAAGTGATCCCCCGGTTCAGTTTCTATTTGCCAGACGCATTGGAAATGTTTTCCACTGGCATTCGCGCCAAGAGTCGCAGGTTGCTTAACTCAGGAGCTCTGAGAATGGAACGGCAAGAGGTGTTCCGCTTTCGTCATAAACAGTGCTCCAGAGCGCTTGGCAACGGGCACAACGAAACGTGTGTGCGGGATAGTGACCATTCCCGCCTAGTGCTGGCAATGCACGAGCACTGCCAAAAGGCAAAGGAAGGTGCTTAGCATCCGGCTTGTGCGCAAAGCTTTCAGACTGCCAAAGGACCGTAGCTGTGGTAAGCCGGTTTGCTCATTTGACGTTAGATGTCACCTGCAAGAACTTCACCCGCATCTGGTTTATGCTGCTACCCGTTGTTAGGCGACAACAAGGGCACATGTAGCAAATGCTTTTTCCTGGCCCATTTTGCTAGGCCACGCTCTTCTGTGGCTCTTTAGTGCTTGCCAAACTCCTCTGTGCCTGCTGCTGCTTCCATCTGACAAGGAGCACAGCCTTCTGACAGCTGCTTTCAACTTGCCTAAGAAGGAGCTTGGCCATTGGAATGTGCGGCAAATCTGAGTGTGCGGAAGGCGCAGGTGCCAGCTCCAGACAGAAGCGATCCCCCGGTTCAGTTTCTATTTGCCAGACGCATTGGAAATGTTTTCCACTGGCATTCGCACCAAGAGTCGCAGGTTGCTTAACTCAGGAGCTCTGAGAATGGAACGGCAAGAGGTGTTCCGCTTTCGTCATAAACAGTGCTCCAGAGCGCTTGGCAACGGGCACAACGAAACGTGTGTGCGGGATAGTGACCATTCCCGCCTAGTGCTGGCAATGCACGAGCACTGCCAAAAGGTACAGGAAGGCGCTTAGCATCCGGCTTGTGCGCAAAGCTTTCAGACTGCCAGAGGACCGTAGCTGTGGTAAGCCGGTTTGCTCATTTGACGTTAGATGTCACCTGCAAGAACTTCACCCGCATCTGGTTTATGCTGCTACCCGTTGTTAGGCGACAACAAGGGCACATGTAGCAAATGCTTTTTCCTGGCCCATTTTGCTAGGCCACGCTCTTCTGTGGCTCTTTAGTGCTTGCCAAACTCCTCTGTGCCTGTTGCTGCTTCCATCTGACAAGGAGCACAGCCTTCTGACAGCTGCTTTCAACTTGCCTAAGAAGGAGCTTGGCCATTGGAATGTGCGGCAAATCTGAGTGTGCGGAAGGCGCAGGTGCCAGCTCCAGACAAAAGCGATCCCCCGGTTCAGTTTCTATTTGCCAGACGCATTGGAAATGTTTTCCACTGGCATTCGCGCCAAGAGTCGCAGGTTGCTTAACTCAGGAGCTCTGAGAATGGAACGGCAAGAGGTGTTCCGCTTTCGTCATAAACAGTGCTCCAGAGCGCTTGGCAACGGGCACAACGAAACGTGTGTGCGGGATAGTGACCATTCCCGCCTAGTGCTGGCAATGCACGAGCACTGCCAAAAGGCACAGGAAGGCGCTTAGCATCCGGCTTGTGCGCAAAGCTTTCAGACTGCCAGAGGACCGTAGCTGTGGTAAGCCGGTTTGCTCATTTGACGTTAGATGTCACCTGCAAGAACTTCACCCGCATCTGGTTTATGCTGCTACCCGTTGTTAGGCGACAACAAGGGCACATGTAGCAAATGCTTTTTCCTGGCCCATTTTGCTAGGCCACGCTCTTCTGTGGCTCTTTAGTGCTTGCCAAACTCCTCTGTGCCTGCTGCTGCTTCCATCTGACAAGGAGCACAGCCTTCTGACAGCTGCTTTCAACTTGCCTAAGAAGGAGCTTGGCCATTGGAATGTGCGGCAAATCTGAGTGTGCGGAAGGCGCAGGTGCCAGCTCCAGACAAAAGCGATCCCCCGGTTCAGTTTCTATTTGCCAGACGCATTGGAAATGTTTTCCACTGGCATTCGCGCCAAGAGTCGCAGGTTGCTTAACTCAGGAGCTCTGAGAATGGAACGGCAAGAGGTGTTCCGCTTTCGTCATAAACAGTGCTCCAGAGCGCTTGGCAACGGGCACAACGAAACGTGTGTGCGGGATAGTGACCATTCCCGCCTAGTGCTGGCAATGCACGAGCACTGCCAAAAGGCACAGGAAGGCGCTTAGCATCCGGCTTGTGCGCAAAGCTTTCAGACTGCCAGAGGACCGTAGCTGTGGTAAGCCGGTTTGCTCATTTGACGTTAGATGTCACCTGCAAGAACTTCACCCGCATCTGGTTTATGCTGCTACCCGTTGTTAGGCGACAACAAGGGCACATGTAGCAAATGCTTTTTCCTGGCCCATTTTGCTAGGCCACGCTCTTCTGTGGCTCTTTAGTGCTTGCCAAACTCCTCTGTGCCTGCTGCTGCTTCCATCTGACAAGGAGCACAGCCTTCTGACAGCTGCTTTCAACTTGCCTAAGAAGGAGCTTGGCCATTGGAATGTGCGGCAAATCTGAGTGTGCGGAAGGCGCAGGTGCCAGCTCCAGACAGAAGCGATCCCCCGGTTCAGTTTCTATTTGCCAGACGCATTGGAAATGTTTTCCACTGGCATTCGCGCCAAGAGTCGCAGGTTGCTTAACTCAGGAGCTCTGAGAATGGAACGGCAAGAGGTGTTCCGCTTTCGTCATAAACAGTGCTCCAGAGCGCTTGGCAACGGGCACAACGAAACGTGTGTGCGGGATAGTGACCATTCCCGCCTAGTGCTGGCAATGCACGAGCACTGCCAAAAGGCACAGGAAGGCGCTTAGCATCCGGCTTGTGCGCAAAGCTTTCAGACTGCCAGAGGACCGTAGCTGTGGTAAGCCGGCTTGCTCATTTGACGTTAGATGTCACCTGCAAGAACTTCACCCGCATCTGGTTTATGCTGCTACCCGTTGTTAGGCGACAACAAGGGCACATGTAGCAAATGCTTTTTCCTGGCCCATTTTGCTAGGCCACGCTCTTCTGTGGCTCTTTAGTGCTTGCCAAACTCCTCTGTGCCTGCTGCTGCTTCCATCTGACAAGGAGCACAGCCTTCTGACAGCTGCTTTCAACTTGCCTAAGAAGGAGCTTGGCCATTGGAATGTGCGGCAAATCTGAGTGTGCGGAAGGCGCAGGTGCCAGCTCCAGACAAAAGCGATCCCCCGGTTCAGTTTCTATTTGCCAGATGCATTGGAAATGTTTTCCACTGGCATTCGCGCCAGGAGTCGCAGGTTGCTTAACTCAGGAGCTCTGAGAATGGAACGGCAAGAGGTGTTCCGCTTTCGTCATAAACAGTGCTCCAGAGCGCTTGGCAACGGGCACAACGAAACGTGTGTGCGGGATAGTGACCATTCTTGCCTAGTGCTGGCAATGCACGAGCACTGCCAAAAGGCACAGGAAGGCGCTTAGCATCCGGCTTGTGCGCAAAGCTTTCAGACTGCCAGAGGACCGTAGCTGTGGTAAGCCGGTTTGCTCATTTGACGTTAGATGTCACCTGCAAGAACTTCACCCGCATCTGGTTTATGCTGCTACCCGTTGTTAGGCGACAACAAGGGCACATGTAGCAAATGCTTTTTCCTGGCCCATTTTGCTAGGCCACGCTCTTCTGTGGCTCTTTAGTGCTTGCCAAACTCCTCTGTGCCTGTTGCTGCTTCCATCTGACAAGGAGCACAGACTTCTGACAGCTGCTTTCAACTTGCCTAAGAAGGAGCTTGGCCATTGGAATGTGCGGCAAATCTGAGTGTGCGGAAGGCGCAGGTGCCAGCTCCAGACAGAAGCGATCCCCCGGTTCAGTTTCTATTTGCCAGACGCATTGGAAATGTTTTCCACTGGCATTCGCGCCAAGAGTCGCAGGTTGCTTAACTCAGGAGCTCTGAGAATGGAACGGCAAGAGGTGTTCCGCTTTCGTCATAAACAGTGCTCCAGAGCGCTTGGCAACGGGCACAACGAAACGTGTGTGCGGGATAGTGACCATTCCCGCCTAGTGCTGGCAATGCACGAGCACTGCCAAAAGGCACAGGAAGGCGCTTAGCATCCGGCTTGTACGCAAAGCTTTCAGACTGCCAGAGGACCGTAGCTGTGGTAAGCCGGTTTGCTCATTTGACGTTAGATGTCACCTGCAAGAACTTCACCCGCATCTGGTTTATGCTGCTACCCGTTGTTAGGCGACAACAAGGGCACATGTAGCAAATGCTTTTTCCTGGCCCATTTTGCTAGGCCACGCTCTTCTGTGGCTCTTTAGTGCTTGCCAAACTCCTCTGTGCCTGCTGCTGCTTCCATCTGACAAGGAGCACAGCCTTCTGACAGCTGCTTTCAACTTGCCTAAGAAGGAGCTTGGCCATTGGAATGTGCGGCAAATCTGAGTGTGCGGAAGGCGCAGGTGCCAGCTCCAGACAGAAGCGATCCCCCGGTTCAGTTTCTATTTGCCAGACGCATTGGAAATGTTTTCCACTGGCATTCGCGCCAAGAGTCGCAGGTTGCTTAACTCAGGAGCTCTGAGAATGGAACGGCAAGAGGTGTTCCGCTTTCGTCATAAACAGTGCTCCAGAGCGCTTGGCAACGGGCACAACGAAACGTGTGTGCGGGATAGTGACCATTCCCGCCTAGTGCTGGCAATGCACGAGCACTGCCAAAAGGTACAGGAAGGCGCTTAGCATCCGGCTTGTGCGCAAAGCTTTCAGACTGCCAGAGGACCGTAGCTGTGGTAAGCCGGTTTGCTCATTTGACGTTAGATGTCACCTGCAAGAACTTCACCCGCATCTGGTTTATGCTGCTACCCGTTGTTAGGCGACAACAAGGGCACATGTAGCAAATGCTTTTTCCTGGCCCATTTTGCTAGGCCACGCTCTTCTGTGGCTCTTTAGTGCTTGCCAAACTCCTCTGTGCCTGTTGCTGCTTCCATCTGACAAGGAGCACAGCCTTCTGACAGCTGCTTTCAACTTGCCTAAGAAGGAGCTTGGCCATTGGAATGTGCGGCAAATCTGAGTGTGCGGAAGGCGCAGGTGCCAGCTCCAGACAAAAGCGATCCCCCGGTTCAGTTTCTATTTGCCAGACGCATTGGAAATGTTTTCCACTGGCATTCGCGCCAAGAGTCGCAGGTTGCTTAACTCAGGAGCTCTGAGAATGGAACGGCAAGAGGTGTTCCGCTTTCGTCATAAACAGTGCTCCAGAGCGCTTGGCAACGGGCACAACGAAACGTGTGTGCGGGATAGTGACCATTCCCGCCTAGTGCTGGCAATGCACGAGCACTGCCAAAAGGCACAGGAAGGCGCTTAGCATCCGGCTTGTGCGCAAAGCTTTCAGACTGCCAGAGGACCGTAGCTGTGGTAAGCCGGTTTGCTCATTTGACGTTAGATGTCACCTGCAAGAACTTCACCCGCATCTGGTTTATGCTGCTACCCGTTGTTAGGCGACAACAAGGGCACATGTAGCAAATGCTTTTTCCTGGCCCATTTTGCTAGGCCACGCTCTTCTGTGGCTCTTTAGTGCTTGCCAAACTCCTCTGTGCCTGCTGCTGCTTCCATCTGACAAGGAGCACAGCCTTCTGACAGCTGCTTTCAACTTGCCTAAGAAGGAGCTTGGCCATTGGAATGTGCGGCAAATCTGAGTGTGCGGAAGGCGCAGGTGCCAGCTCCAGACAAAAGCGATCCCCCGGTTCAGTTTCTATTTGCCAGACGCATTGGAAATGTTTTCCACTGGCATTCGCGCCAAGAGTCGCAGGTTGCTTAACTCAGGAGCTCTGAGAATGGAACGGCAAGAGGTGTTCCGCTTTCGTCATAAACAGTGCTCCAGAGCGCTTGGCAACGGGCACAACGAAACGTGTGTGCGGGATAGTGACCATTCCCGCCTAGTGCTGGCAATGCACGAGCACTGCCAAAAGGCACAGGAAGGCGCTTAGCATCCGGCTTGTGCGCAAAGCTTTCAGACTGCCAGAGGACCGTAGCTGTGGTAAGCCGGTTTGCTCATTTGACGTTAGATGTCACCTGCAAGAACTTCACCCGCATCTGGTTTATGCTGCTACCCGTTGTTAGGCGACAACAAGGGCACATGTAGCAAATGCTTTTTCCTGGCCCATTTTGCTAGGCCACGCTCTTCTGTGGCTCTTTAGTGCTTGCCAAACTCCTCTGTGCCTGCTGCTGCTTCCATCTGACAAGGAGCACAGCCTTCTGACAGCTGCTTTCAACTTGCCTAAGAAGGAGCTTGGCCATTGGAATGTGCGGCAAATCTGAGTGTGCGGAAGGCGCAGGTGCCAGCTCCAGACAGAAGCGATCCCCCGGTTCAGTTTCTATTTGCCAGACGCATTGGAAATGTTTTCCACTGGCATTCGCGCCAAGAGTCGCAGGTTGCTTAACTCAGGAGCTCTGAGAATGGAACGGCAAGAGGTGTTCCGCTTTCGTCATAAACAGTGCTCCAGAGCGCTTGGCAACGGGCACAACGAAACGTGTGTGCGGGATAGTGACCATTCCCGCCTAGTGCTGGCAATGCACGAGCACTGCCAAAAGGCACAGGAAGGCGCTTAGCATCCGGCTTGTGCGCAAAGCTTTCAGACTGCCAGAGGACCGTAGCTGTGGTAAGCCGGCTTGCTCATTTGACGTTAGATGTCACCTGCAAGAACTTCACCCGCATCTGGTTTATGCTGCTACCCGTTGTTAGGCGACAACAAGGGCACATGTAGCAAATGCTTTTTCCTGGCCCATTTTGCTAGGCCACGCTCTTCTGTGGCTCTTTAGTGCTTGCCAAACTCCTCTGTGCCTGCTGCTGCTTCCATCTGACAAGGAGCACAGCCTTCTGACAGCTGCTTTCAACTTGCCTAAGAAGGAGCTTGGCCATTGGAATGTGCGGCAAATCTGAGTGTGCGGAAGGCGCAGGTGCCAGCTCCAGACAAAAGCGATCCCCCGGTTCAGTTTCTATTTGCCAGACGCATTGGAAATGTTTTCCACTGGCATTCGCGCCAAGAGTCGCAGGTTGCTTAACTCAGGAGCTCTGAGAATGGAACGGCAAGAGGTGTTCCGCTTTCGTCATAAACAGTGCTCCAGAGCGCTTGGCAACGGGCACAACGAAACGTGTGTGCGGGATAGTGACCATTCCCGCCTAGTGCTGGCAATGCACGAGCACTGCCAAAAGGCACAGGAAGGCGCTTAGCATCCGGCTTGTGCGCAAAGCTTTCAGACTGCCAGAGGACCGTAGCTGTGGTAAGCCGGGTTGCTCATTTGACGTTAGATGTCACCTGCAAGAACTTCACCCGCATCTGGTTTATGCTGCTACCCGTTGTTAGGCGACAACAAGGGCACATGTAGCAAATGCTTTTTCCTGGCCCATTTTGCTAGGCCACGCTCTTCTGTGGCTCTTTAGTGCTTGCCAAACTCCTCTGTGCCTGCTGCTGCTTCCATCTGACAAGGAGCACAGCCTTCTGACAGCTGCTTTCAACTTGCCTAAGAAGGAGCTTGGCCATTGGAATGTGCGGCAAATCTGAGTGTGCGGAAGGCGCAGGTGCCAGCTCCAGACAAAAGTGATCCCCCGGTTCAGTTTCTATTTGCCAGACGCATTGGAAATGTTTTCCACTGGCATTCGCGCCAAGAGTCGCAGGTTGCTTAACTCAGGAGCTCTGAGAATGGAACGGCAAGAGGTGTTCCGCTTTCGTCATAAACAGTGCTCCAGAGCGCTTGGCAACGGGCACAACGAAACGTGTGTGCGGGATAGTGACCATTCCCGCCTAGTGCTGGCAATGCACGAGCACTGCCAAAAGGCAAAGGAAGGTGCTTAGCATCCGGCTTGTGCGCAAAGCTTTCAGACTGCCAAAGGACCGTAGCTGTGGTAAGCCGGTTTGCTCATTTGACGTTAGATGTCACCTGCAAGAACTTCACCCGCATCTGGTTTATGCTGCTACCCGTTGTTAGGCGACAACAAGGGCACATGTAGCAAATGCTTTTTCCTGGCCCATTTTGCTAGGCCACGCTCTTCTGTGGCTCTTTAGTGCTTGCCAAACTCCTCTGTGCCTGCCCCTGCTTCCATCTGACAAGGAGCACAGCCTTCTGACAGCTGCTTTCAACTTGCCTAAGAAGGAGCTTGGCCATTGGAATGTGCGGCAAATCTGAGTGTGCGGAAGGCGCAGGTGCCAGCTCCAGACAGAAGCGATCCCCCGGTTCAGTTTCTATTTGCCAGACGCATTGGAAATGTTTTCCACTGGCATTCGCACCAAGAGTCGCAGGTTGCTTAACTCAGGAGCTCTGAGAATGGAACGGCAAGAGGTGTTCCGCTTTCGTCATAAACAGTGCTCCAGAGCGCTTGGCAACGGGCACAACGAAACGTGTGTGCGGGATAGTGACCATTCCCGCCTAGTGCTGGCAATGCACGAGCACTGCCAAAAGGCACAGGAAGGCGCTTAGCATCCGGCTTGTGCGCAAAGCTTTCAGACTGCCAGAGGACCGTAGCTGTGGTAAGCCGGTTTGCTCATTTGACGTTAGATGTCACCTGCAAGAACTTCACCCGCATCTGGTTTATGCTGCTACCCGTTGTTAGGCGACAACAAGGGCACATGTAGCAAATGCTTTTTCTTGGCCCATTTTGCTAGGCCACGCTCTTCTGTGGCTCTTTAGTGCTTGCCAAACTCCTCTGTGCTGCTGCTGCTTCCATCTGACAAGGAGCACAGCCTTCTGACAGCTGCTTTCAACTTGCTTAAGAAGGAGCTTGGCCATTGGAATGTGCGGCAAATCTGAGTGTGCGGAAGGCGCAGGTGCCAGCTCCAGACAAAAGCGATCCCCCGGTTCAGTTTCTATTTGCCAGACGCATTGGAAATGTTTTCCACTGGCATTCGCGCCAGGAGTCGCAGGTTGCTTAACTCAGGAGCTCTGAGAATGGAACGGCAAGAGGTGTTCCGCTTTCGTCATAAACAGTGCTCCAGAGCGCTTGGCAACGGGCACAACGAAACGTGTGTGCGGGATAGTGACCATTCCCGCCTAGTGCTGGCAATGCACGAGCACTGCCAAAAGGCACAGGAAGGCGCTTAGCATCCGGCTTGTGCGCAAAGCTTTCAGACTGCCAGAGGACCGTAGCTGTGGTAAGCCGGGTTGCTCATTTGACGTTAGATGTCACCTGCAAGAACTTCACCCGCATCTGGTTTATGCTGCTACCCGTTGTTAGGCGACAACAAGGGCACATGTAGCAAATGCTTTTTCCTGGCCCATTTTGCTAGGCCACGCTCTTCTGTGGCTCTTTAGTGCTTGCCAAACTCCTCTGTGCCTGCTGCTGCTTCCATCTGACAAGGAGCACAGCCTTCTGACAGCTGCTTTCAACTTGCCTAAGAAGGAGCTTGGCCATTGGAATGTGCGGCAAATCTGAGTGTGCGGAAGGCGCAGGTGCCAGCTCCAGACAAAAGTGATCCCCCGGTTCAGTTTCTATTTGCCAGACGCATTGGAAATGTTTTCCACTGGCATTCGCGCCAAGAGTCGCAGGTTGCTTAACTCAGGAGCTCTGAGAATGGAACGGCAAGAGGTGTTCCGCTTTCGTCATAAACAGTGCTCCAGAGCGCTTGGCAACGGGCACAACGAAACGTGTGTGCGGGATAGTGACCATTCCCGCCTAGTGCTGGCAATGCACGAGCACTGCCAAAAGGCAAAGGAAGGTGCTTAGCATCCGGCTTGTGCGCAAAGCTTTCAGACTGCCAAAGGACCGTAGCTGTGGTAAGCCGGTTTGCTCATTTGACGTTAGATGTCACCTGCAAGAACTTCACCCGCATCTGGTTTATGCTGCTACCCGTTGTTAGGCGACAACAAGGGCACATGTAGCAAATGCTTTTTCCTGGCCCATTTTGCTAGGCCACGCTCTTCTGTGGCTCTTTAGTGCTTGCCAAACTCCTCTGTGCCTGCTGCTGCTTCCATCTGACAAGGAGCACAGCCTTCTGACAGCTGCTTTCAACTTGCCTAAGAAGGAGCTTGGCCATTGGAATGTGCGGCAAATCTGAGTGTGCGGAAGGCGCAGGTGCCAGCTCCAGACAGAAGCGATCCCCCGGTTCAGTTTCTATTTGCCAGACGCATTGGAAATGTTTTCCACTGGCATTCGCACCAAGAGTCGCAGGTTGCTTAACTCAGGAGCTCTGAGAATGGAACGGCAAGAGGTGTTCCGCTTTCGTCATAAACAGTGCTCCAGAGCGCTTGGCAACGGGCACAACGAAACGTGTGTGCGGGATAGTGACCATTCCCGCCTAGTGCTGGCAATGCACGAGCACTGCCAAAAGGCACAGGAAGGCGCTTAGCATCCGGCTTGTGCGCAAAGCTTTCAGACTGCCAGAGGACCGTAGCTGTGGTAAGCCGGTTTGCTCATTTGACGTTAGATGTCACCTGCAAGAACTTCACCCGCATCTGGTTTATGCTGCTACCCGTTGTTAGGCGACAACAAGGGCACATGTAGCAAATGCTTTTTCTTGGCCCATTTTGCTAGGCCACGCTCTTCTGTGGCTCTTTAGTGCTTGCCAAACTCCTCTGTGCCTGCTGCTGCTTCCATCTGACAAGGAGCACAGCCTTCTGACAGCTGCTTTCAACTTGCTTAAGAAGGAGCTTGGCCATTGGAATGTGCGGCAAATCTGAGTGTGCGGAAGGCGCAGGTGCCAGCTCCAGACAAAAGCGATCCCCCGGTTCAGTTTGTATTTGCCAGACGCATTGGAAATGTTTTCCACTGGCATTCGCGCCAGGAGTCGCAGGTTGCTTAACTCAGGAGCTCTGAGAATGGAACGGCAAGAGGTGTTCCGCTTTCGTCATAAACAGTGCTCCAGAGCGCTTGGCAACGGGCACAACGAAACGTGTGTGCGGGATAGTGACCATTCCCGCCTAGTGCTGGCAATGCACGAGCACTGCCAAAAGGCACAGGAAGGCGCTTAGCATCCGGCTTGTGCGCAAAGCTTTCAGACTGCCAGAGGACCGTAGCTGTGGTAAGCCGGTTTGCTCATTTGACGTTAGATGTCACCTGCAAGAACTTCACCCGCATCTGGTTTATGCTGCTACCCGTTGTTAGGCGACAACAAGGGCACATGTAGCAAATGCTTTTTCTTGGCCCATTTTGCTAGGCCACGCTCTTCTGTGGCTCTTTAGTGCTTGCCAAACTCCTCTGTGCCTGCTGCTGCTTCCATCTGACAAGGAGCACAGCCTTCTGACAGCTGCTTTCAACTTGCTTAAGAAGGAGCTTGGCCATTGGAATGTGCGGCAAATCTGAGTGTGCGGAAGGCGCAGGTGCCAGCTCCAGACAGAAGCGATCCCCCGGTTCAGTTTGTATTTGCCAGACGCATTGGAAATGTTTTCCACTGGCATTCGCGCCAGGAGTCGCAGGTTGCTTAACTCAGGAGCTCTGAGAATGGAACGGCAAGAGGTGTTCCGCTTTCGTCATAAACAGTGCTCCAGAGCGCTTGGCAACGGGCACAACGAAACGTGTGTGCGGGATAGTGACCATTCCCGCCTAGTGCTGGCAATGCACGAGCACTGCCAAAAGGCACAGGAAGGCGCTTAGCATCCGGCTTGTGCGCAAAGCTTTCAGACTGCCAGAGGACCGTAGCTGTGGTAAGCCGGTTTGCTCATTTGACGTTAGATGTCACCTGCAAGAACTTCACCCGCATCTGGTTTATGCTGCTACCCGTTGTTAGGCGACAACAAGGGCACATGTAGCAAATGCTTTTTCCTGGCCCATTTTGCTAGGCCACGCTCTTCTGTGGCTCTTTAGTGCTTGCCAAACTCCTCTGTGCCTGCTGCTGCTTCCATCTGACAAGGAGCACAGCCTTCTGACAGCTGCTTTCAACTTGCCTAAGAAGGAGCTTGGCCATTGGAATGTGCGGCAAATCTGAGTGTGCGGAAGGCGCAGGTGCCAGCTCCAGACAAAAGCGATCCCCCGGTTCAGTTTCTATTTGCCAGACGCATTGGAAATGTTTTCCACTGGCATTCGCGCCAAGAGTCGCAGGTTGCTTAACTCAGGAGCTCTGAGAATGGAACGGCAAGAGGTGTTCCGCTTTCGTCATAAACAGTGCTCCAGAGCGCTTGGCAACGGGCACAACGAAACGTGTGTGCGGGATAGTGACCATTCCCGCCTAGTGCTGGCAATGCACGAGCACTGCCAAAAGGCACAGGAAGGCGCTTAGCATCCGGCTTGTGCGCAAAGCTTTCAGACTGCCAGAGGACCGTAGCTGTGGTAAGCCGGTTTGCTCATTTGACGTTAGATGTCACCTGCAAGAACTTCACCCGCATCTGGTTTATGCTGCTACCCGTTGTTAGGCGACAACAAGGGCACATGTAGCAAATGCTTTTTCCTGGCCCATTTTGCTAGGCCACGCTCTTCTGTGGCTCTTTAGTGCTTGCCAAACTCCTCTGTGCCTGCTGCTGCTTCCATCTGACAAGGAGCACAGCCTTCTGACAGCTGCTTTCAACTTGCCTAAGAAGGAGCTTGGCCATTGGAATGTGCGGCAAATCTGAGTGTGCGGAAGGCGCAGGTGCCAGCTCCAGACAAAAGCGATCCCCCGGTTCAGTTTCTATTTGCCAGACGCATTGGAAATGTTTTCCACTGGCATTCGCGCCAAGAGTCGCAGGTTGCTTAACTCAGGAGCTCTGAGAATGGAACGGCAAGAGGTGTTCCGCTTTCGTCATAAACAGTGCTCCAGAGCGCTTGGCAACGGGCACAACGAAACGTGTGTGCGGGATAGTGACCATTCCCGCCTAGTGCTGGCAATGCACGAGCACTGCCAAAAGGCACAGGAAGGCGCTTAGCATCCGGCTTGTGCGCAAAGCTTTCAGACTGCCAGAGGACCGTAGCTGTGGTAAGCCGGTTTGCTCATTTGACGTTAGATGTCACCTGCAAGAACTTCACCCGCATCTGGTTTATGCTGCTACCCGTTGTTAGGCGACAACAAGGGCACATGTAGCAAATGCTTTTTCTTGGCCCATTTTGCTAGGCCACGCTCTTCTGTGGCTCTTTAGTGCTTGCCAAACTCCTCTGTGCCTGCTGCTGCTTCCATCTGACAAGGAGCACAGCCTTCTGACAGCTGCTTTCAACTTGCTTAAGAAGGAGCTTGGCCATTGGAATGTGCGGCAAATCTGAGTGTGCGGAAGGCGCAGGTGCCAGCTCCAGACAAAAGCGATCCCCCGGTTCAGTTTCTATTTGCCAGACGCATTGGAAATGTTTTCCACTGGCATTCGCGCCAGGAGTCGCAGGTTGCTTAACTCAGGAGCTCTGAGAATGGAACGGCAAGAGGTGTTCCGCTTTCGTCATAAACAGTGCTCCAGAGCGCTTGGCAACGGGCACAACGAAACGTGTGTGCGGGATAGTGACCATTCCCGCCTAGTGCTGGCAATGCACGAGCACTGCCAAAAGGCACAGGAAGGCGCTTAGCATCCGGCTTGTGCGCAAAGCTTTCAGACTGCCAGAGGACCGTAGCTGTGGTAAGCCGGTTTGCTCATTTGACGTTAGATGTCACCTGCAAGAACTTCACCCGCATCTGGTTTATGCTGCTACCCGTTGTTAGGCGACAACAAGGGCACATGTAGCAAATGCTTTTTCTTGGCCCATTTTGCTAGGCCACGCTCTTCTGTGGCTC
This sequence comes from Poecile atricapillus, assembly GCF_030490865.1. NCBI lineage: Eukaryota > Metazoa > Chordata > Aves > Passeriformes > Paridae > Poecile > Poecile atricapillus. The sequence continues at coordinate 3,817,558 of NC_081281.1, read as the reverse complement.
TTTAGTGCTTGCCAAACTCCTCTGTGCCTGCTGCTGCTTCCATCTGACAAGGAGCACAGCCTTCTGACAGCTGCTTTCAACTTGCTTAAGAAGGAGCTTGGCCATTGGAATGTGCGGCAAATCTGAGTGTGCGGAAGGCGCAGGTGCCAGCTCCAGACAGAAGCGATCCCCCGGTTCAGTTTGTATTTGCCAGACGCATTGGAAATGTTTTCCACTGGCATTCGCGCCAGGAGTCGCAGGTTGCTTAACTCAGGAGCTCTGAGAATGGAACGGCAAGAGGTGTTCCGCTTTCGTCATAAACAGTGCTCCAGAGCGCTTGGCAACGGGCACAACGAAACGTGTGTGCGGGATAGTGACCATTCCCGCCTAGTGCTGGCAATGCACGAGCACTGCCAAAAGGCACAGGAAGGCGCTTAGCATCCGGCTTGTGCGCAAAGCTTTCAGACTGCCAGAGGACCGTAGCTGTGGTAAGCCGGTTTGCTCATTTGACGTTAGATGTCACCTGCAAGAACTTCACCCGCATCTGGTTTATGCTGCTACCCGTTGTTAGGCGACAACAAGGGCACATGTAGCAAATGCTTTTTCCTGGCCCATTTTGCTAGGCCACGCTCTTCTGTGGCTCTTTAGTGCTTGCCAAACTCCTCTGTGCCTGCTGCTGCTTCCATCTGACAAGGAGCACAGCCTTCTGACAGCTGCTTTCAACTTGCCTAAGAAGGAGCTTGGCCATTGGAATGTGCGGCAAATCTGAGTGTGCGGAAGGCGCAGGTGCCAGCTCCAGACAAAAGCGATCCCCCGGTTCAGTTTCTATTTGCCAGACGCATTGGAAATGTTTTCCACTGGCATTCGCGCCAAGAGTCGCAGGTTGCTTAACTCAGGAGCTCTGAGAATGGAACGGCAAGAGGTGTTCCGCTTTCGTCATAAACAGTGCTCCAGAGCGCTTGGCAACGGGCACAACGAAACGTGTGTGCGGGATAGTGACCATTCCCGCCTAGTGCTGGCAATGCACGAGCACTGCCAAAAGGCACAGGAAGGCGCTTAGCATCCGGCTTGTGCGCAAAGCTTTCAGACTGCCAGAGGACCGTAGCTGTGGTAAGCCGGTTTGCTCATTTGACGTTAGATGTCACCTGCAAGAACTTCACCCGCATCTGGTTTATGCTGCTACCCGTTGTTAGGCGACAACAAGGGCACATGTAGCAAATGCTTTTTCCTGGCCCATTTTGCTAGGCCACGCTCTTCTGTGGCTCTTTAGTGCTTGCCAAACTCCTCTGTGCCTGCTGCTGCTTCCATCTGACAAGGAGCACAGCCTTCTGACAGCTGCTTTCAACTTGCCTAAGAAGGAGCTTGGCCATTGGAATGTGCGGCAAATCTGAGTGTGCGGAAGGCGCAGGTGCCAGCTCCAGACAGAAGCGATCCCCCGGTTCAGTTTCTATTTGCCAGACGCATTGGAAATGTTTTCCACTGGCATTCGCGCCAAGAGTCGCAGGTTGCTTAACTCAGGAGCTCTGAGAATGGAACGGCAAGAGGTGTTCCGCTTTCGTCATAAACAGTGCTCCAGAGCGCTTGGCAACGGGCACAACGAAACGTGTGTGCGGGATAGTGACCATTCCCGCCTAGTGCTGGCAATGCACGAGCACTGCCAAAAGGCACAGGAAGGCGCTTAGCATCCGGCTTGTGCGCAAAGCTTTCAGACTGCCAGAGGACCGTAGCTGTGGTAAGCCGGCTTGCTCATTTGACGTTAGATGTCACCTGCAAGAACTTCACCCGCATCTGGTTTATGCTGCTACCCGTTGTTAGGCGACAACAAGGGCACATGTAGCAAATGCTTTTTCCTGGCCCATTTTGCTAGGCCACGCTCTTCTGTGGCTCTTTAGTGCTTGCCAAACTCCTCTGTGCCTGCTGCTGCTTCCATCTGACAAGGAGCACAGCCTTCTGACAGCTGCTTTCAACTTGCCTAAGAAGGAGCTTGGCCATTGGAATGTGCGGCAAATCTGAGTGTGCGGAAGGCGCAGGTGCCAGCTCCAGACAGAAGCGATCCCCCGGTTCAGTTTCTATTTGCCAGACGCATTGGAAATGTTTTCCACTGGCATTCGCGCCAAGAGTCGCAGGTTGCTTAACTCAGGAGCTCTGAGAATGGAACGGCAAGAGGTGTTCCGCTTTCGTCATAAACAGTGCTCCAGAGCGCTTGGCAACGGGCACAACGAAACGTGTGTGCGGGATAGTGACCATTCCCGCCTAGTGCTGGCAATGCACGAGCACTGCCAAAAGGCACAGGAAGGCGCTTAGCATCCGGCTTGTGCGCAAAGCTTTCAGACTGCCAGAGGACCGTAGCTGTGGTAAGCCGGCTTGCTCATTTGACGTTAGATGTCACCTGCAAGAACTTCACCCGCATCTGGTTTATGCTGCTACCCGTTGTTAGGCGACAACAAGGGCACATGTAGCAAATGCTTTTTCCTGGCCCATTTTGCTAGGCCACGCTCTTCTGTGGCTCTTTAGTGCTTGCCAAACTCCTCTGTGCCTGCTGCTGCTTCCATCTGACAAGGAGCACAGCCTTCTGACAGCTGCTTTCAACTTGCCTAAGAAGGAGCTTGGCCATTGGAATGTGCGGCAAATCTGAGTGTGCGGAAGGCGCAGGTGCCAGCTCCAGACAAAAGCGATCCCCCGGTTCAGTTTCTATTTGCCAGACGCATTGGAAATGTTTTCCACTGGCATTCGCGCCAAGAGTCGCAGGTTGCTTAACTCAGGAGCTCTGAGAATGGAACGGCAAGAGGTGTTCCGCTTTCGTCATAAACAGTGCTCCAGAGCGCTTGGCAACGGGCACAACGAAACGTGTGTGCGGGATAGTGACCATTCCCGCCTAGTGCTGGCAATGCACGAGCACTGCCAAAAGGCACAGGAAGGCGCTTAGCATCCGGCTTGTGCGCAAAGCTTTCAGACTGCCAGAGGACCGTAGCTGTGGTAAGCCGGGTTGCTCATTTGACGTTAGATGTCACCTGCAAGAACTTCACCCGCATCTGGTTTATGCTGCTACCCGTTGTTAGGCGACAACAAGGGCACATGTAGCAAATGCTTTTTCCTGGCCCATTTTGCTAGGCCACGCTCTTCTGTGGCTCTTTAGTGCTTGCCAAACTCCTCTGTGCCTGCTGCTGCTTCCATCTGACAAGGAGCACAGCCTTCTGACAGCTGCTTTCAACTTGCCTAAGAAGGAGCTTGGCCATTGGAATGTGCGGCAAATCTGAGTGTGCGGAAGGCGCAGGTGCCAGCTCCAGACAAAAGTGATCCCCCGGTTCAGTTTCTATTTGCCAGACGCATTGGAAATGTTTTCCACTGGCATTCGCGCCAAGAGTCGCAGGTTGCTTAACTCAGGAGCTCTGAGAATGGAACGGCAAGAGGTGTTCCGCTTTCGTCATAAACAGTGCTCCAGAGCGCTTGGCAACGGGCACAACGAAACGTGTGTGCGGGATAGTGACCATTCCCGCCTAGTGCTGGCAATGCACGAGCACTGCCAAAAGGCAAAGGAAGGTGCTTAGCATCCGGCTTGTGCGCAAAGCTTTCAGACTGCCAAAGGACCGTAGCTGTGGTAAGCCGGTTTGCTCATTTGACGTTAGATGTCACCTGCAAGAACTTCACCCGCATCTGGTTTATGCTGCTACCCGTTGTTAGGCGACAACAAGGGCACATGTAGCAAATGCTTTTTCCTGGCCCATTTTGCTAGGCCACGCTCTTCTGTGGCTCTTTAGTGCTTGCCAAACTCCTCTGTGCCTGTTGCTGCTTCCATCTGACAAGGAGCACAGCCTTCTGACAGCTGCTTTCAACTTGCCTAAGAAGGAGCTTGGCCATTGGAATGTGCGGCAAATCTGAGTGTGCGGAAGGCGCAGGTGCCAGCTCCAGACAGAAGCGATCCCCCGGTTCAGTTTCTATTTGCCAGACGCATTGGAAATGTTTTCCACTGGCATTCGCACCAAGAGTCGCAGGTTGCTTAACTCAGGAGCTCTGAGAATGGAACGGCAAGAGGTGTTCCGCTTTCGTCATAAACAGTGCTCCAGAGCGCTTGGCAACGGGCACAACGAAACGTGTGTGCGGGATAGTGACCATTCCCGCCTAGTGCTGGCAATGCACGAGCACTGCCAAAAGGCACAGGAAGGCGCTTAGCATCCGGCTTGTGCGCAAAGCTTTCAGACTGCCAGAGGACCGTAGCTGTGGTAAGCCGGTTTGCTCATTTGACGTTAGATGTCACCTGCAAGAACTTCACCCGCATCTGGTTTATGCTGCTACCCGTTGTTAGGCGACAACAAGGGCACATGTAGCAAATGCTTTTTCTTGGCCCATTTTGCTAGGCCACGCTCTTCTGTGGCTCTTTAGTGCTTGCCAAACTCCTCTGTGCTGCTGCTGCTTCCATCTGACAAGGAGCACAGCCTTCTGACAGCTGCTTTCAACTTGCTTAAGAAGGAGCTTGGCCATTGGAATGTGCGGCAAATCTGAGTGTGCGGAAGGCGCAGGTGCCAGCTCCAGACAAAAGCGATCCCCCGGTTCAGTTTCTATTTGCCAGACGCATTGGAAATGTTTTCCACTGGCATTCGCGCCAGGAGTCGCAGGTTGCTTAACTCAGGAGCTCTGAGAATGGAACGGCAAGAGGTGTTCCGCTTTCGTCATAAACAGTGCTCCAGAGCGCTTGGCAACGGGCACAACGAAACGTGTGTGCGGGATAGTGACCATTCCCGCCTAGTGCTGGCAATGCACGAGCACTGCCAAAAGGCACAGGAAGGCGCTTAGCATCCGGCTTGTGCGCAAAGCTTTCAGACTGCCAGAGGACCGTAGCTGTGGTAAGCCGGGTTGCTCATTTGACGTTAGATGTCACCTGCAAGAACTTCACCCGCATCTGGTTTATGCTGCTACCCGTTGTTAGGCGACAACAAGGGCACATGTAGCAAATGCTTTTTCCTGGCCCATTTTGCTAGGCCACGCTCTTCTGTGGCTCTTTAGTGCTTGCCAAACTCCTCTGTGCCTGCTGCTGCTTCCATCTGACAAGGAGCACAGCCTTCTGACAGCTGCTTTCAACTTGCCTAAGAAGGAGCTTGGCCATTGGAATGTGCGGCAAATCTGAGTGTGCGGAAGGCGCAGGTGCCAGCTCCAGACAAAAGTGATCCCCCGGTTCAGTTTCTATTTGCCAGACGCATTGGAAATGTTTTCCACTGGCATTCGCGCCAAGAGTCGCAGGTTGCTTAACTCAGGAGCTCTGAGAATGGAACGGCAAGAGGTGTTCCGCTTTCGTCATAAACAGTGCTCCAGAGCGCTTGGCAACGGGCACAACGAAACGTGTGTGCGGGATAGTGACCATTCCCGCCTAGTGCTGGCAATGCACGAGCACTGCCAAAAGGCAAAGGAAGGTGCTTAGCATCCGGCTTGTGCGCAAAGCTTTCAGACTGCCAAAGGACCGTAGCTGTGGTAAGCCGGTTTGCTCATTTGACGTTAGATGTCACCTGCAAGAACTTCACCCGCATCTGGTTTATGCTGCTACCCGTTGTTAGGCGACAACAAGGGCACATGTAGCAAATGCTTTTTCCTGGCCCATTTTGCTAGGCCACGCTCTTCTGTGGCTCTTTAGTGCTTGCCAAACTCCTCTGTGCCTGCTGCTGCTTCCATCTGACAAGGAGCACAGCCTTCTGACAGCTGCTTTCAACTTGCCTAAGAAGGAGCTTGGCCATTGGAATGTGCGGCAAATCTGAGTGTGCGGAAGGCGCAGGTGCCAGCTCCAGACAGAAGCGATCCCCCGGTTCAGTTTCTATTTGCCAGACGCATTGGAAATGTTTTCCACTGGCATTCGCACCAAGAGTCGCAGGTTGCTTAACTCAGGAGCTCTGAGAATGGAACGGCAAGAGGTGTTCCGCTTTCGTCATAAACAGTGCTCCAGAGCGCTTGGCAACGGGCACAACGAAACGTGTGTGCGGGATAGTGACCATTCCCGCCTAGTGCTGGCAATGCACGAGCACTGCCAAAAGGCACAGGAAGGCGCTTAGCATCCGGCTTGTGCGCAAAGCTTTCAGACTGCCAGAGGACCGTAGCTGTGGTAAGCCGGTTTGCTCATTTGACGTTAGATGTCACCTGCAAGAACTTCACCCGCATCTGGTTTATGCTGCTACCCGTTGTTAGGCGACAACAAGGGCACATGTAGCAAATGCTTTTTCTTGGCCCATTTTGCTAGGCCACGCTCTTCTGTGGCTCTTTAGTGCTTGCCAAACTCCTCTGTGCCTGCTGCTGCTTCCATCTGACAAGGAGCACAGCCTTCTGACAGCTGCTTTCAACTTGCTTAAGAAGGAGCTTGGCCATTGGAATGTGCGGCAAATCTGAGTGTGCGGAAGGCGCAGGTGCCAGCTCCAGACAAAAGCGATCCCCCGGTTCAGTTTGTATTTGCCAGACGCATTGGAAATGTTTTCCACTGGCATTCGCGCCAGGAGTCGCAGGTTGCTTAACTCAGGAGCTCTGAGAATGGAACGGCAAGAGGTGTTCCGCTTTCGTCATAAACAGTGCTCCAGAGCGCTTGGCAACGGGCACAACGAAACGTGTGTGCGGGATAGTGACCATTCCCGCCTAGTGCTGGCAATGCACGAGCACTGCCAAAAGGCACAGGAAGGCGCTTAGCATCCGGCTTGTGCGCAAAGCTTTCAGACTGCCAGAGGACCGTAGCTGTGGTAAGCCGGTTTGCTCATTTGACGTTAGATGTCACCTGCAAGAACTTCACCCGCATCTGGTTTATGCTGCTACCCGTTGTTAGGCGACAACAAGGGCACATGTAGCAAATGCTTTTTCTTGGCCCATTTTGCTAGGCCACGCTCTTCTGTGGCTCTTTAGTGCTTGCCAAACTCCTCTGTGCCTGCTGCTGCTTCCATCTGACAAGGAGCACAGCCTTCTGACAGCTGCTTTCAACTTGCTTAAGAAGGAGCTTGGCCATTGGAATGTGCGGCAAATCTGAGTGTGCGGAAGGCGCAGGTGCCAGCTCCAGACAGAAGCGATCCCCCGGTTCAGTTTGTATTTGCCAGACGCATTGGAAATGTTTTCCACTGGCATTCGCGCCAGGAGTCGCAGGTTGCTTAACTCAGGAGCTCTGAGAATGGAACGGCAAGAGGTGTTCCGCTTTCGTCATAAACAGTGCTCCAGAGCGCTTGGCAACGGGCACAACGAAACGTGTGTGCGGGATAGTGACCATTCCCGCCTAGTGCTGGCAATGCACGAGCACTGCCAAAAGGCACAGGAAGGCGCTTAGCATCCGGCTTGTGCGCAAAGCTTTCAGACTGCCAGAGGACCGTAGCTGTGGTAAGCCGGTTTGCTCATTTGACGTTAGATGTCACCTGCAAGAACTTCACCCGCATCTGGTTTATGCTGCTACCCGTTGTTAGGCGACAACAAGGGCACATGTAGCAAATGCTTTTTCCTGGCCCATTTTGCTAGGCCACGCTCTTCTGTGGCTCTTTAGTGCTTGCCAAACTCCTCTGTGCCTGCTGCTGCTTCCATCTGACAAGGAGCACAGCCTTCTGACAGCTGCTTTCAACTTGCCTAAGAAGGAGCTTGGCCATTGGAATGTGCGGCAAATCTGAGTGTGCGGAAGGCGCAGGTGCCAGCTCCAGACAAAAGCGATCCCCCGGTTCAGTTTCTATTTGCCAGACGCATTGGAAATGTTTTCCACTGGCATTCGCGCCAAGAGTCGCAGGTTGCTTAACTCAGGAGCTCTGAGAATGGAACGGCAAGAGGTGTTCCGCTTTCGTCATAAACAGTGCTCCAGAGCGCTTGGCAACGGGCACAACGAAACGTGTGTGCGGGATAGTGACCATTCCCGCCTAGTGCTGGCAATGCACGAGCACTGCCAAAAGGCACAGGAAGGCGCTTAGCATCCGGCTTGTGCGCAAAGCTTTCAGACTGCCAGAGGACCGTAGCTGTGGTAAGCCGGTTTGCTCATTTGACGTTAGATGTCACCTGCAAGAACTTCACCCGCATCTGGTTTATGCTGCTACCCGTTGTTAGGCGACAACAAGGGCACATGTAGCAAATGCTTTTTCCTGGCCCATTTTGCTAGGCCACGCTCTTCTGTGGCTCTTTAGTGCTTGCCAAACTCCTCTGTGCCTGCCCCTGCTTCCATCTGACAAGGAGCACAGCCTTCTGACAGCTGCTTTCAACTTGCCTAAGAAGGAGCTTGGCCATTGGAATGTGCGGCAAATCTGAGTGTGCGGAAGGCGCAGGTGCCAGCTCCAGACAAAAGCGATCCCCCGGTTCAGTTTCTATTTGCCAGACGCATTGGAAATGTTTTCCACTGGCATTCGCGCCAAGAGTCGCAGGTTGCTTAACTCAGGAGCTCTGAGAATGGAACGGCAAGAGGTGTTCCGCTTTCGTCATAAACAGTGCTCCAGAGCGCTTGGCAACGGGCACAACGAAACGTGTGTGCGGGATAGTGACCATTCCCGCCTAGTGCTGGCAATGCACGAGCACTGCCAAAAGGCACAGGAAGGCGCTTAGCATCCGGCTTGTGCGCAAAGCTTTCAGACTGCCAGAGGACCGTAGCTGTGGTAAGCCGGTTTGCTCATTTGACGTTAGATGTCACCTGCAAGAACTTCACCCGCATCTGGTTTATGCTGCTACCCGTTGTTAGGCGACAACAAGGGCACATGTAGCAAATGCTTTTTCTTGGCCCATTTTGCTAGGCCACGCTCTTCTGTGGCTCTTTAGTGCTTGCCAAACTCCTCTGTGCCTGCTGCTGCTTCCATCTGACAAGGAGCACAGCCTTCTGACAGCTGCTTTCAACTTGCTTAAGAAGGAGCTTGGCCATTGGAATGTGCGGCAAATCTGAGTGTGCGGAAGGCGCAGGTGCCAGCTCCAGACAAAAGCGATCCCCCGGTTCAGTTTCTATTTGCCAGACGCATTGGAAATGTTTTCCACTGGCATTCGCGCCAGGAGTCGCAGGTTGCTTAACTCAGGAGCTCTGAGAATGGAACGGCAAGAGGTGTTCCGCTTTCGTCATAAACAGTGCTCCAGAGCGCTTGGCAACGGGCACAACGAAACGTGTGTGCGGGATAGTGACCATTCCCGCCTAGTGCTGGCAATGCACGAGCACTGCCAAAAGGCACAGGAAGGCGCTTAGCATCCGGCTTGTGCGCAAAGCTTTCAGACTGCCAGAGGACCGTAGCTGTGGTAAGCCGGTTTGCTCATTTGACGTTAGATGTCACCTGCAAGAACTTCACCCGCATCTGGTTTATGCTGCTACCCGTTGTTAGGCGACAACAAGGGCACATGTAGCAAATGCTTTTTCTTGGCCCATTTTGCTAGGCCACGCTCTTCTGTGGCTCTTTAGTGCTTGCCAAACTCCTCTGTGCCTGCTGCTGCTTCCATCTGACAAGGAGCACAGCCTTCTGACAGCTGCTTTCAACTTGCTTAAGAAGGAGCTTGGCCATTGGAATGTGCGGCAAATCTGAGTGTGCGGAAGGCGCAGGTGCCAGCTCCAGACAGAAGCGATCCCCCGGTTCAGTTTGTATTTGCCAGACGCATTGGAAATGTTTTCCACTGGCATTCGCGCCAGGAGTCGCAGGTTGCTTAACTCAGGAGCTCTGAGAATGGAACGGCAAGAGGTGTTCCGCTTTCGTCATAAACAGTGCTCCAGAGCGCTTGGCAACGGGCACAACGAAACGTGTGTGCGGGATAGTGACCATTCCCGCCTAGTGCTGGCAATGCACGAGCACTGCCAAAAGGCACAGGAAGGCGCTTAGCATCCGGCTTGTGCGCAAAGCTTTCAGACTGCCAGAGGACCGTAGCTGTGGTAAGCCGGTTTGCTCATTTGACGTTAGATGTCACCTGCAAGAACTTCACCCGCATCTGGTTTATGCTGCTACCCGTTGTTAGGCGACAACAAGGGCACATGTAGCAAATGCTTTTTCCTGGCCCATTTTGCTAGGCCACGCTCTTCTGTGGCTCTTTAGTGCTTGCCAAACTCCTCTGTGCCTGCTGCTGCTTCCATCTGACAAGGAGCACAGCCTTCTGACAGCTGCTTTCAACTTGCCTAAGAAGGAGCTTGGCCATTGGAATGTGCGGCAAATCTGAGTGTGCGGAAGGCGCAGGTGCCAGCTCCAGACAAAAGCGATCCCCCGGTTCAGTTTCTATTTGCCAGACGCATTGGAAATGTTTTCCACTGGCATTCGCGCCAAGAGTCGCAGGTTGCTTAACTCAGGAGCTCTGAGAATGGAACGGCAAGAGGTGTTCCGCTTTCGTCATAAACAGTGCTCCAGAGCGCTTGGCAACGGGCACAACGAAACGTGTGTGCGGGATAGTGACCATTCCCGCCTAGTGCTGGCAATGCACGAGCACTGCCAAAAGGCACAGGAAGGCGCTTAGCATCCGGCTTGTGCGCAAAGCTTTCAGACTGCCAGAGGACCGTAGCTGTGGTAAGCCGGCTTGCTCATTTGACGTTAGATGTCACCTGCAAGAACTTCACCCGCATCTGGTTTATGCTGCTACCCGTTGTTAGGCGACAACAAGGGCACATGTAGCAAATGCTTTTTCCTGGCCCATTTTGCTAGGCCACGCTCTTCTGTGGCTCTTTAGTGCTTGCCAAACTCCTCTGTGCCTGCTGCTGCTTCCATCTGACAAGGAGCACAGCCTTCTGACAGCTGCTTTCAACTTGCCTAAGAAGGAGCTTGGCCATTGGAATGTGCGGCAAATCTGAGTGTGCGGAAGGCGCAGGTGCCAGCTCCAGACAGAAGCGATCCCCCGGTTCAGTTTCTATTTGCCAGACGCATTGGAAATGTTTTCCACTGGCATTCGCGCCAAGAGTCGCAGGTTGCTTAACTCAGGAGCTCTGAGAATGGAACGGCAAGAGGTGTTCCGCTTTCGTCATAAACAGTGCTCCAGAGCGCTTGGCAACGGGCACAACGAAACGTGTGTGCGGGATAGTGACCATTCCCGCCTAGTGCTGGCAATGCACGAGCACTGCCAAAAGGCACAGGAAGGCGCTTAGCATCCGGCTTGTGCGCAAAGCTTTCAGACTGCCAGAGGACCGTAGCTGTGGTAAGCCGGCTTGCTCATTTGACGTTAGATGTCACCTGCAAGAACTTCACCCGCATCTGGTTTATGCTGCTACCCGTTGTTAGGCGACAACAAGGGCACATGTAGCAAATGCTTTTTCCTGGCCCATTTTGCTAGGCCACGCTCTTCTGTGGCTCTTTAGTGCTTGCCAAACTCCTCTGTGCCTGCTGCTGCTTCCATCTGACAAGGAGCACAGCCTTCTGACAGCTGCTTTCAACTTGCCTAAGAAGGAGCTTGGCCATTGGAATGTGCGGCAAATCTGAGTGTGCGGAAGGCGCAGGTGCCAGCTCCAGACAAAAGTGATCCCCCGGTTCAGTTTCTATTTGCCAGACGCATTGGAAATGTTTTCCACTGGCATTCGCGCCAAGAGTCGCAGGTTGCTTAACTCAGGAGCTCTGAGAATGGAACGGCAAGAGGTGTTCCGCTTTCGTCATAAACAGTGCTCCAGAGCGCTTGGCAACGGGCACAACGAAACGTGTGTGCGGGATAGTGACCATTCCCGCCTAGTGCTGGCAATGCACGAGCACTGCCAAAAGGCAAAGGAAGGTGCTTAGCATCCGGCTTGTGCGCAAAGCTTTCAGACTGCCAAAGGACCGTAGCTGTGGTAAGCCGGTTTGCTCATTTGACGTTAGATGTCACCTGCAAGAACTTCACCCGCATCTGGTTTATGCTGCTACCCGTTGTTAGGCGACAACAAGGGCACATGTAGCAAATGCTTTTTCCTGGCCCATTTTGCTAGGCCACGCTCTTCTGTGGCTCTTTAGTGCTTGCCAAACTCCTCTGTGCCTGCCCCTGCTTCCATCTGACAAGGAGCACAGCCTTCTGACAGCTGCTTTCAACTTGCCTAAGAAGGAGCTTGGCCATTGGAATGTGCGGCAAATCTGAGTGTGCGGAAGGCGCAGGTGCCAGCTCCAGACAGAAGCGATCCCCCGGTTCAGTTTCTATTTGCCAGACGCATTGGAAATGTTTTCCACTGGCATTCGCACCAAGAGTCGCAGGTTGCTTAACTCAGGAGCTCTGAGAATGGAACGGCAAGAGGTGTTCCGCTTTCGTCATAAACAGTGCTCCAGAGCGCTTGGCAACGGGCACAACGAAACGTGTGTGCGGGATAGTGACCATTCCCGCCTAGTGCTGGCAATGCACGAGCACTGCCAAAAGGCACAGGAAGGCGCTTAGCATCCGGCTTGTGCGCAAAGCTTTCAGACTGCCAGAGGACCGTAGCTGTGGTAAGCCGGTTTGCTCATTTGACGTTAGATGTCACCTGCAAGAACTTCACCCGCATCTGGTTTATGCTGCTACCCGTTGTTAGGCGACAACAAGGGCACATGTAGCAAATGCTTTTTCTTGGCCCATTTTGCTAGGCCACGCTCTTCTGTGGCTCTTTAGTGCTTGCCAAACTCCTCTGTGCTGCTGCTGCTTCCATCTGACAAGGAGCACAGCCTTCTGACAGCTGCTTTCAACTTGCTTAAGAAGGAGCTTGGCCATTGGAATGTGCGGCAAATCTGAGTGTGCGGAAGGCGCAGGTGCCAGCTCCAGACAAAAGCGATCCCCCGGTTCAGTTTCTATTTGCCAGACGCATTGGAAATGTTTTCCACTGGCATTCGCGCCAGGAGTCGCAGGTTGCTTAACTCAGGAGCTCTGAGAATGGAACGGCAAGAGGTGTTCCGCTTTCGTCATAAACAGTGCTCCAGAGCGCTTGGCAACGGGCACAACGAAACGTGTGTGCGGGATAGTGACCATTCCCGCCTAGTGCTGGCAATGCACGAGCACTGCCAAAAGGCACAGGAAGGCGCTTAGCATCCGGCTTGTGCGCAAAGCTTTCAGACTGCCAGAGGACCGTAGCTGTGGTAAGCCGGGTTGCTCATTTGACGTTAGATGTCACCTGCAAGAACTTCACCCGCATCTGGTTTATGCTGCTACCCGTTGTTAGGCGACAACAAGGGCACATGTAGCAAATGCTTTTTCCTGGCCCATTTTGCTAGGCCACGCTCTTCTGTGGCTCTTTAGTGCTTGCCAAACTCCTCTGTGCCTGCTGCTGCTTCCATCTGACAAGGAGCACAGCCTTCTGACAGCTGCTTTCAACTTGCCTAAGAAGGAGCTTGGCCATTGGAATGTGCGGCAAATCTGAGTGTGCGGAAGGCGCAGGTGCCAGCTCCAGACAAAAGTGATCCCCCGGTTCAGTTTCTATTTGCCAGACGCATTGGAAATGTTTTCCACTGGCATTCGCGCCAAGAGTCGCAGGTTGCTTAACTCAGGAGCTCTGAGAATGGAACGGCAAGAGGTGTTCCGCTTTCGTCATAAACAGTGCTCCAGAGCGCTTGGCAACGGGCACAACGAAACGTGTGTGCGGGATAGTGACCATTCCCGCCTAGTGCTGGCAATGCACGAGCACTGCCAAAAGGCAAAGGAAGGTGCTTAGCATCCGGCTTGTGCGCAAAGCTTTCAGACTGCCAAAGGACCGTAGCTGTGGTAAGCCGGTTTGCTCATTTGACGTTAGATGTCACCTGCAAGAACTTCACCCGCATCTGGTTTATGCTGCTACCCGTTGTTAGGCGACAACAAGGGCACATGTAGCAAATGCTTTTTCCTGGCCCATTTTGCTAGGCCACGCTCTTCTGTGGCTCTTTAGTGCTTGCCAAACTCCTCTGTGCCTGCTGCTGCTTCCATCTGACAAGGAGCACAGCCTTCTGACAGCTGCTTTCAACTTGCCTAAGAAGGAGCTTGGCCATTGGAATGTGCGGCAAATCTGAGTGTGCGGAAGGCGCAGGTGCCAGCTCCAGACAGAAGCGATCCCCCGGTTCAGTTTCTATTTGCCAGACGCATTGGAAATGTTTTCCACTGGCATTCGCGCCAAGAGTCGCAGGTTGCTTAACTCAGGAGCTCTGAGAATGGAACGGCAAGAGGTGTTCCGCTTTCGTCATAAACAGTGCTCCAGAGCGCTTGGCAACGGGCACAACGAAACGTGTGTGCGGGATAGTGACCATTCCCGCCTAGTGCTGGCAATGCACGAGCACTGCCAAAAGGCACAGGAAGGCGCTTAGCATCCGGCTTGTGCGCAAAGCTTTCAGACTGCCAGAGGACCGTAGCTGTGGTAAGCCGGTTTGCTCATTTGACGTTAGATGTCACCTGCAAGAACTTCACCCGCATCTGGTTTATGCTGCTACCCGTTGTTAGGCGACAACAAGGGCACATGTAGCAAATGCTTTTTCTTGGCCCATTTTGCTAGGCCACGCTCTTCTGTGGCTCTTTAGTGCTTGCCAAACTCCTCTGTGCCTGCTGCTGCTTCCATCTGACAAGGAGCACAGCCTTCTGACAGCTGCTTTCAACTTGCTTAAGAAGGAGCTTGGCCATTGGAATGTGCGGCAAATCTGAGTGTGCGGAAGGCGCAGGTGCCAGCTCCAGACAAAAGCGATCCCCCGGTTCAGTTTGTATTTGCCAGACGCATTGGAAATGTTTTCCACTGGCATTCGCGCCAGGAGTCGCAGGTTGCTTAACTCAGGAGCTCTGAGAATGGAACGGCAAGAGGTGTTCCGCTTTCGTCATAAACAGTGCTCCAGAGCGCTTGGCAACGGGCACAACGAAACGTGTGTGCGGGATAGTGACCATTCCCGCCTAGTGCTGGCAATGCACGAGCACTGCCAAAAGGCACAGGAAGGCGCTTAGCATCCGGCTTGTGCGCAAAGCTTTCAGACTGCCAGAGGACCGTAGCTGTGGTAAGCCGGTTTGCTCATTTGACGTTAGATGTCACCTGCAAGAACTTCACCCGCATCTGGTTTATGCTGCTACCCGTTGTTAGGCGACAACAAGGGCACATGTAGCAAATGCTTTTTCTTGGCCCATTTTGCTAGGCCACGCTCTTCTGTGGCTCTTTAGTGCTTGCCAAACTCCTCTGTGCCTGCTGCTGCTTCCATCTGACAAGGAGCACAGCCTTCTGACAGCTGCTTTCAACTTGCTTAAGAAGGAGCTTGGCCATTGGAATGTGCGGCAAATCTGAGTGTGCGGAAGGCGCAGGTGCCAGCTCCAGACAGAAGCGATCCCCCGGTTCAGTTTGTATTTGCCAGACGCATTGGAAATGTTTTCCACTGGCATTCGCGCCAGGAGTCGCAGGTTGCTTAACTCAGGAGCTCTGAGAATGGAACGGCAAGAGGTGTTCCGCTTTCGTCATAAACAGTGCTCCAGAGCGCTTGGCAACGGGCACAACGAAACGTGTGTGCGGGATAGTGACCATTCCCGCCTAGTGCTGGCAATGCACGAGCACTGCCAAAAGGCACAGGAAGGCGCTTAGCATCCGGCTTGTGCGCAAAGCTTTCAGACTGCCAGAGGACCGTAGCTGTGGTAAGCCGGTTTGCTCATTTGACGTTAGATGTCACCTGCAAGAACTTCACCCGCATCTGGTTTATGCTGCTACCCGTTGTTAGGCGACAACAAGGGCACATGTAGCAAATGCTTTTTCCTGGCCCATTTTGCTAGGCCACGCTCTTCTGTGGCTCTTTAGTGCTTGCCAAACTCCTCTGTGCCTGCTGCTGCTTCCATCTGACAAGGAGCACAGCCTTCTGACAGCTGCTTTCAACTTGCCTAAGAAGGAGCTTGGCCATTGGAATGTGCGGCAAATCTGAGTGTGCGGAAGGCGCAGGTGCCAGCTCCAGACAAAAGCGATCCCCCGGTTCAGTTTCTATTTGCCAGACGCATTGGAAATGTTTTCCACTGGCATTCGCGCCAAGAGTCGCAGGTTGCTTAACTCAGGAGCTCTGAGAATGGAACGGCAAGAGGTGTTCCGCTTTCGTCATAAACAGTGCTCCAGAGCGCTTGGCAACGGGCACAACGAAACGTGTGTGCGGGATAGTGACCATTCCCGCCTAGTGCTGGCAATGCACGAGCACTGCCAAAAGGCACAGGAAGGCGCTTAGCATCCGGCTTGTGCGCAAAGCTTTCAGACTGCCAGAGGACCGTAGCTGTGGTAAGCCGGTTTGCTCATTTGACGTTAGATGTCACCTGCAAGAACTTCACCCGCATCTGGTTTATGCTGCTACCCGTTGTTAGGCGACAACAAGGGCACATGTAGCAAATGCTTTTTCCTGGCCCATTTTGCTAGGCCACGCTCTTCTGTGGCTCTTTAGTGCTTGCCAAACTCCTCTGTGCCTGCTGCTGCTTCCATCTGACAAGGAGCACAGCCTTCTGACAGCTGCTTTCAACTTGCCTAAGAAGGAGCTTGGCCATTGGAATGTGCGGCAAATCTGAGTGTGCGGAAGGCGCAGGTGCCAGCTCCAGACAAAAGCGATCCCCCGGTTCAGTTTCTATTTGCCAGACGCATTGGAAATGTTTTCCACTGGCATTCGCGCCAAGAGTCGCAGGTTGCTTAACTCAGGAGCTCTGAGAATGGAACGGCAAGAGGTGTTCCGCTTTCGTCATAAACAGTGCTCCAGAGCGCTTGGCAACGGGCACAACGAAACGTGTGTGCGGGATAGTGACCATTCCCGCCTAGTGCTGGCAATGCACGAGCACTGCCAAAAGGCACAGGAAGGCGCTTAGCATCCGGCTTGTGCGCAAAGCTTTCAGACTGCCAGAGGACCGTAGCTGTGGTAAGCCGGTTTGCTCATTTGACGTTAGATGTCACCTGCAAGAACTTCACCCGCATCTGGTTTATGCTGCTACCCGTTGTTAGGCGACAACAAGGGCACATGTAGCAAATGCTTTTTCCTGGCCCATTTTGCTAGGCCACGCTCTTCTGTGGCTCTTTAGTGCTTGCCAAACTCCTCTGTGCCTGCTGCTGCTTCCATCTGACAAGGAGCACAGCCTTCTGACAGCTGCTTTCAACTTGCCTAAGAAGGAGCTTGGCCATTGGAATGTGCGGCAAATCTGAGTGTGCGGAAGGCGCAGGTGCCAGCTCCAGACAAAAGCGATCCCCCGGTTCAGTTTCTATTTGCCAGACGCATTGGAAATGTTTTCCACTGGCATTCGCGCCAAGAGTCGCAGGTTGCTTAACTCAGGAGCTCTGAGAATGGAACGGCAAGAGGTGTTCCGCTTTCGTCATAAACAGTGCTCCAGAGCGCTTGGCAACGGGCACAACGAAACGTGTGTGCGGGATAGTGACCATTCCCGCCTAGTGCTGGCAATGCACGAGCACTGCCAAAAGGCACAGGAAGGCGCTTAGCATCCGGCTTGTGCGCAAAGCTTTCAGACTGCCAGAGGACCGTAGCTGTGGTAAGCCGGTTTGCTCATTTGACGTTAGATGTCACCTGCAAGAACTTCACCGGCATCTGGTTTATGCTGCTACCCGTTGTTAGGCGACAACAAGGGCACATGTAGCAAATGCTTTTTCCTGGCCCATTTTGCTAGGCCACGCTCTTCTGTGGCTCTTTAGTGCTTGCCAAACTCCTCTGTGCCTGCTGCTGCTTCCATCTGACAAGGAGCACAGCCTTCTGACAGCTGCTTTCAACTTGCCTAAGAAGGAGCTTGGCCATTGGAATGTGCGGCAAATCTGAGTGTGCGGAAGGCGCAGGTGCCAGCTCCAGACAAAAGCGATCCCCCGGTTCAGTTTCTATTTGCCAGACGCATTGGAAATGTTTTCCACTGGCATTCGCGCCAAGAGTCGCAGGTTGCTTAACTCAGGAGCTCTGAGAATGGAACGGCAAGAGGTGTTCCGCTTTCGTCATAAACAGTGCTCCAGAGCGCTTGGCAACGGGCACAACGAAACGTGTGTGCGGGATAGTGACCATTCCCGCCTAGTGCTGGCAATGCACGAGCACTGCCAAAAGGCACAGGAAGGCGCTTAGCATCCGGCTTGTGCGCAAAGCTTTCAGACTGCCAGAGGACCGTAGCTGTGGTAAGCCGGTTTGCTCATTTGACGTTAGATGTCACCTGCAAGAACTTCACCCGCATCTGGTTTATGCTGCTACCCGTTGTTAGGCGACAACAAGGGCACATGTAGCAAATGCTTTTTCTTGGCCCATTTTGCTAGGCCACGCTCTTCTGTGGCTCTTTAGTGCTTGCCAAACTCCTCTGTGCCTGCTGCTGCTTCCATCTGACAAGGAGCACAGCCTTCTGACAGCTGCTTTCAACTTGCTTAAGAAGGAGCTTGGCCATTGGAATGTGCGGCAAATCTGAGTGTGCGGAAGGCGCAGGTGCCAGCTCCAGACAAAAGCGATCCCCCGGTTCAGTTTCTATTTGCCAGACGCATTGGAAATGTTTTCCACTGGCATTCGCGCCAGGAGTCGCAGGTTGCTTAACTCAGGAGCTCTGAGAATGGAACGGCAAGAGGTGTTCCGCTTTCGTCATAAACAGTGCTCCAGAGCGCTTGGCAACGGGCACAACGAAACGTGTGTGCGGGATAGTGACCATTCCCGCCTAGTGCTGGCAATGCACGAGCACTGCCAAAAGGCACAGGAAGGCGCTTAGCATCCGGCTTGTGCGCAAAGCTTTCAGACTGCCAGAGGACCGTAGCTGTGGTAAGCCGGTTTGCTCATTTGACGTTAGATGTCACCTGCAAGAACTTCACCCGCATCTGGTTTATGCTGCTACCCGTTGTTAGGCGACAACAAGGGCACATGTAGCAAATGCTTTTTCTTGGCCCATTTTGCTAGGCCACGCTCTTCTGTGGCTCTTTAGTGCTTGCCAAACTCCTCTGTGCCTGCTGCTGCTTCCATCTGACAAGGAGCACAGCCTTCTGACAGCTGCTTTCAACTTGCTTAAGAAGGAGCTTGGCCATTGGAATGTGCGGCAAATCTGAGTGTGCGGAAGGCGCAGGTGCCAGCTCCAGACAGAAGCGATCCCCCGGTTCAGTTTGTATTTGCCAGACGCATTGGAAATGTTTTCCACTGGCATTCGCGCCAGGAGTCGCAGGTTGCTTAACTCAGGAGCTCTGAGAATGGAACGGCAAGAGGTGTTCCGCTTTCGTCATAAACAGTGCTCCAGAGCGCTTGGCAACGGGCACAACGAAACGTGTGTGCGGGATAGTGACCATTCCCGCCTAGTGCTGGCAATGCACGAGCACTGCCAAAAGGCACAGGAAGGCGCTTAGCATCCGGCTTGTGCGCAAAGCTTTCAGACTGCCAGAGGACCGTAGCTGTGGTAAGCCGGTTTGCTCATTTGACGTTAGATGTCACCTGCAAGAACTTCACCCGCATCTGGTTTATGCTGCTACCCGTTGTTAGGCGACAACAAGGGCACATGTAGCAAATGCTTTTTCCTGGCCCATTTTGCTAGGCCACGCTCTTCTGTGGCTCTTTAGTGCTTGCCAAACTCCTCTGTGCCTGCTGCTGCTTCCATCTGACAAGGAGCACAGCCTTCTGACAGCTGCTTTCAACTTGCCTAAGAAGGAGCTTGGCCATTGGAATGTGCGGCAAATCTGAGTGTGCGGAAGGCGCAGGTGCCAGCTCCAGACAAAAGCGATCCCCCGGTTCAGTTTCTATTTGCCAGACGCATTGGAAATGTTTTCCACTGGCATTCGCGCCAAGAGTCGCAGGTTGCTTAACTCAGGAGCTCTGAGAATGGAACGGCAAGAGGTGTTCCGCTTTCGTCATAAACAGTGCTCCAGAGCGCTTGGCAACGGGCACAACGAAACGTGTGTGCGGGATAGTGACCATTCCCGCCTAGTGCTGGCAATGCACGAGCACTGCCAAAAGGCACAGGAAGGCGCTTAGCATCCGGCTTGTGCGCAAAGCTTTCAGACTGCCAGAGGACCGTAGCTGTGGTAAGCCGGTTTGCTCATTTGACGTTAGATGTCACCTGCAAGAACTTCACCCGCATCTGGTTTATGCTGCTACCCGTTGTTAGGCGACAACAAGGGCACATGTAGCAAATGCTTTTTCCTGGCCCATTTTGCTAGGCCACGCTCTTCTGTGGCTCTTTAGTGCTTGCCAAACTCCTCTGTGCCTGCTGCTGCTTCCATCTGACAAGGAGCACAGCCTTCTGACAGCTGCTTTCAACTTGCCTAAGAAGGAGCTTGGCCATTGGAATGTGCGGCAAATCTGAGTGTGCGGAAGGCGCAGGTGCCAGCTCCAGACAGAAGCGATCCCCCGGTTCAGTTTCTATTTGCCAGACGCATTGGAAATGTTTTCCACTGGCATTCGCGCCAAGAGTCGCAGGTTGCTTAACTCAGGAGCTCTGAGAATGGAACGGCAAGAGGTGTTCCGCTTTCGTCATAAACAGTGCTCCAGAGCGCTTGGCAACGGGCACAACGAAACGTGTGTGCGGGATAGTGACCATTCCCGCCTAGTGCTGGCAATGCACGAGCACTGCCAAAAGGCACAGGAAGGCGCTTAGCATCCGGCTTGTGCGCAAAGCTTTCAGACTGCCAGAGGACCGTAGCTGTGGTAAGCCGGCTTGCTCATTTGACGTTAGATGTCACCTGCAAGAACTTCACCCGCATCTGGTTTATGCTGCTACCCGTTGTTAGGCGACAACAAGGGCACATGTAGCAAATGCTTTTTCCTGGCCCATTTTGCTAGGCCACGCTCTTCTGTGGCTCTTTAGTGCTTGCCAAACTCCTCTGTGCCTGCTGCTGCTTCCATCTGACAAGGAGCACAGCCTTCTGACAGCTGCTTTCAACTTGCCTAAGAAGGAGCTTGGCCATTGGAATGTGCGGCAAATCTGAGTGTGCGGAAGGCGCAGGTGCCAGCTCCAGACAAAAGCGATCCCCCGGTTCAGTTTCTATTTGCCAGACGCATTGGAAATGTTTTCCACTGGCATTCGCGCCAAGAGTCGCAGGTTGCTTAACTCAGGAGCTCTGAGAATGGAACGGCAAGAGGTGTTCCGCTTTCGTCATAAACAGTGCTCCAGAGCGCTTGGCAACGGGCACAACGAAACGTGTGTGCGGGATAGTGACCATTCCCGCCTAGTGCTGGCAATGCACGAGCACTGCCAAAAGGCACAGGAAGGCGCTTAGCATCCGGCTTGTGCGCAAAGCTTTCAGACTGCCAGAGGACCGTAGCTGTGGTAAGCCGGTTTGCTCATTTGACGTTAGATGTCACCTGCAAGAACTTCACCCGCATCTGGTTTATGCTGCTACCCGTTGTTAGGCGACAACAAGGGCACATGTAGCAAATGCTTTTTCCTGGCCCATTTTGCTAGGCCACGCTCTTCTGTGGCTCTTTAGTGCTTGCCAAACTCCTCTGTGCCTGCCCCTGCTTCCATCTGACAAGGAGCACAGCCTTCTGACAGCTGCTTTCAACTTGCCTAAGAAGGAGCTTGGCCATTGGAATGTGCGGCAAATCTGAGTGTGCGGAAGGCGCAGGTGCCAGCTCCAGACAGAAGCGATCCCCCAGTTCAGTTTCTATTTGCCAGACGCATTGGAAATGTTTTCCACTGGCATTCGCACCAAGAGTCGCAGGTTGCTTAACTCAGGAGCTCTGAGAATGGAACGGCAAGAGGTGTTCCGCTTTCATCATAAACAGTGCTCCAGAGCGCTTGGCAACGGGCACAACGAAACGTGTGTGCGGGATAGTGACCATTCCCGCCTAGTGCTGGCAATGCACGAGCACTGCCAAAAGGCACAGGAAGGCGCTTAGCATCCGGCTTGTGCGCAAAGCTTTCAGACTGCCAGAGGACCGTAGCTGTGGTAAGCCGGTTTGCTCATTTGACGTTAGATGTCACCTGCAAGAACTTCACCCGCATCTGGTTTATGCTGCTACCCGTTGTTAGGCGACAACAAGGGCACATGTAGCAAATGCTTTTTCTTGGCCCATTTTGCTAGGCCACGCTCTTCTGTGGCTCTTTAGTGCTTGCCAAACTCCTCTGTGCCTGCTGCTGCTTCCATCTGACAAGGAGCACAGCCTTCTGACAGCTGCTTTCAACTTGCCTAAGAAGGAGCTTGGCCATTGGAATGTGCGGCAAATCTGAGTGTGCGGAAGGCGCAGGTGCCAGCTCCAGACAGAAGCGATCCCCCGGTTCAGTTTCTATTTGCCAGACGCATTGGAAATGTTTTCCACTGGCATTCGCGCCAAGAGTCGCAGGTTGCTTAACTCAGGAGCTCTGAGAATGGAACGGCAAGAGGTGTTCCGCTTTCGTCATAAACAGTGCTCCAGAGCGCTTGGCAACGGGCACAACGAAACGTGTGTGCGGGATAGTGACCATTCCCGCCTAGTGCTGGCAATTCACGAGCACTGCCAAAAGGCACAGGAAGGCGCTTAGCATCCGGCTTGTGCGCAAAGCTTTCAGACTGCCAGAGGACCGTAGCTGTGGTAAGCCGGTTTGCTCATTTGACGTTAGATGTCACCTGCAAGAACTTCACCCGCATCTGGTTTATGCTGCTACCCGTTGTTAGGCGACAACAAGGGCACATGTAGCAAATGCTTTTTCTTGGCCCATTTTGCTAGGCCACGCTCTTCTGTGGCTCTTTAGTGCTTGCCAAACTCCTCTGTGCCTGCTGCTGCTTCCATCTGACAAGGAGCACAGCCTTCTGACAGCTGCTTTCAACTTGCTTAAGAAGGAGCTTGGCCATTGGAATGTGCGGCAAATCTGAGTGTGCGGAAGGCGCAGGTGCCAGCTCCAGACAGAAGCGATCCCCCGGTTCAGTTTCTATTTGCCAGACGCATTGGAAATGTTTTCCACTGGCATTCGCGCCAGGAGTCGCAGGTTGCTTAACTCAGGAGCTCTGAGAATGGAACGGCAAGAGGTGTTCCGCTTTCGTCATAAACAGTGCTCCAGAGCGCTTGGCAACGGGCACAACGAAACGTGTGTGCGGGATAGTGACCATTCCCGCCTAGTGCTGGCAATGCACGAGCACTGCCAAAAGGCACAGGAAGGCGCTTAGCATCCGGCTTGTGCGCAAAGCTTTCAGACTGCCAGAGGACCGTAGCTGTGGTAAGCCGGTTTGCTCATTTGACGTTAGATGTCACCTGCAAGAACTTCACCCGCATCTGGTTTATGCTGCTACCCGTTGTTAGGCGACAACAAGGGCACATGTAGCAAATGCTTTTTCTTGGCCCATTTTGCTAGGCCACGCTCTTCTGTGGCTCTTTAGTGCTTGCCAAACTCCTCTGTGCCTGCTGCTGCTTCCATCTGACAAGGAGCACAGCCTTCTGACAGCTGCTTTCAACTTGCTTAAGAAGGAGCTTGGCCATTGGAATGTGCGGCAAATCTGAGTGTGCGGAAGGCGCAGGTGCCAGCTCCAGACAGAAGCGATCCCCCGGTTCAGTTTCTATTTGCCAGACGCATTGGAAATGTTTTCCACTGGCATTCGCGCCAAGAGTCGCAGGTTGCTTAACTCAGGAGCTCTGAGAATGGAACGGCAAGAGGTGTTCCGCTTTCGTCATAAACAGTGCTCCAGAGCGCTTGGCAACGGGCACAACGAAACGTGTGTGCGGGATAGTGACCATTCCCGCCTAGTGCTGGCAATGCACGAGCACTGCCAAAAGGCACAGGAAGGCGCTTAGCATCCGGGTTGTGCGCAAAGCTTTCAGACTGCCAGAGGACCGTAGCTGTGGTAAGCCGGTTTGCTCATTTGACGTTAGATGTCACCTGCAAGAACTTCACCGGCATCTGGTTTATGCTGCTACCCGTTGTTAGGCGACAACAAGGGCACATGTAGCAAATGCTTTTTCCTGGCCCATTTTGCTAGGCCACGCTCTTCTGTGGCTTTTTAGTGCTTGCCAAACTCCTCTGTGCCTGCTGCTGCTTCCATCTGACAAGGAGCACAGCCTTCTGACAGCTGCTTTCAACTTGCCTAAGAAGGAGCTTGGCCATTGGAATGTGCGGCAAATCTGAGTGTGCGGAAGGCGCAGGTGCCAGCTCCAGACAAAAGCGATCCCCCGGTTCAGTTTCTATTTGCCAGACGCATTGGAAATGTTTTCCACTGGCATTCGCGCCAAGAGTCGCAGGTTGCTTAACTCAGGAGCTCTGAGAATGGAACGGCAAGAGGTGTTCCGCTTTCGTCATAAACAGTGCTCCAGAGCGCTTGGCAACGGGCACAACGAAACGTGTGTGCAGGATAGTGACCATTCCCGCCTAGTGCTGGCAATGCACGAGCACTGCCAAAAGGCACAGGAAGGCGCTTAGCATCCGGCTTGTGCGCAAAGCTTTCAGACTGCCAGAGGACCGTAGCTGTGGTAAGCCGGTTTGCTCATTTGACGTTAGATGTCACCTGCAAGAACTTCACCCGCATCTGGTTTATGCTGCTACCCGTTGTTAGGCGACAACAAGGGCACATGTAGCAAATGCTTTTTCCTGGCCCATTTTGCTAGGCCACGCTCTTCTGTGGCTCTTTAGTGCTTGCCAAACTCCTCTGTGCCTGCTGCTGCTTCCATCTGACAAGGAGCACAGCCTTCTGACAGCTGCTTTCACCTTGCCTAAGAAGGAGCTTGGCCATTGGAATGTGCGGCAAATCTGAGTGTGCGGAAGGCGCAGGTGCCAGCTCCAGACAGAAGCGATCCCCCGGTTCAGTTTCTATTTGCCAGACGCATTGGAAATGTTTTCCACTGGCATTCGCGCCAAGAGTCGCAGGTTGCTTAACTCAGGAGCTCTGAGAATGGAACGGCAAGAGGTGTTCCGCTTTCGTCATAAACAGTGCTCCAGAGCGCTTGGCAACGGGCACAACGAAACGTGTGTGCGGGATAGTGACCATTCCCGCCTAGTGCTGGCAATGCACGAGCACTGCCAAAAGGCACAGGAAGGCGCTTAGCATCCGGCTTGTGCGCAAAGCTTTCAGACTGCCAGAGGACCGTAGCTGTGGTAAGCCGGCTTGCTCATTTGACGTTAGATGTCACCTGCAAGAACTTCACCCGCATCTGGTTTATGCTGCTACCCGTTGTTAGGCGACAACAAGGACACATGTAGCAAATGCTTTTTCCTGGCCCATTTTGCTAGGCCACGCTCTTCTGTGGCTCTTTAGTGCTTGCCAAACTCCTCTGTGCCTGCTGCTGCTTCCATCTGACAAGGAGCACAGCCTTCTGACAGCTGCTTTCAACTTGCCTAAGAAGGAGCTTGGCCATTGGAATGTGCGGCAAATCTGAGTGTGCGGAAGGCGCAGGTGCCAGCTCCAGACAGAAGCGATCCCCCGGTTCAGTTTCTATTTGCCAGACGCATTGGAAATGTTTTCCACTGGCATTCGCGCCAAGAGTCGCAGGTTGCTTAACTCAGGAGCTCTGAGAATGGAACGGCAAGAGGTGTTCCGCTTTCGTCATAAACAGTGCTCCAGAGCGCTTGGCAACGGGCACAACGAAACATGTGTGCGGGATAGTGACCATTCCCGCCTAGTGCTGGCAATGCACGAGCACTGCCAAAAGGCACAGGAAGGCGCTTAGCATCCGGCTTGTGCGCAAAGCTTTCAGACTGCCAGAGGACCGTAGCTGTGGTAAGCCGGCTTGCTCATTTGACGTTAGATGTCACCTGCAAGAACTTCACCCGCATCTGGTTTATGCTGCTACCCGTTGTTAGGCGACAACAAGGGCACATGTAGCAAATGCTTTTTCCTGGCCCATTTTGCTAGGCCACGCTCTTCTGTGGCTCTTTAGTGCTTGCCAAACTCCTCTGTGCCTGCTGCTGCTTCCATCTGACAAGGAGCACAGCCTTCTGACAGCTGCTTTCAACTTGCCTAAGAAGGAGCTTGGCCATTGGAATGTGCGGCAAATCTGAGTGTGCGGAAGGCGCAGGTGCCAGCTCCAGACAGAAGCGATCCCCCGGTTCAGTTTCTATTTGCCAGACGCATTGGAAATGTTTTCCACTGGCATTCGCGCCAAGAGTCGCAGGTTGCTTAACTCAGGAGCTCTGAGAATGGAACGGCAAGAGGTGTTCCGCTTTCGTCATAAACAGTGCTCCAGAGCGCTTGGCAACGGGCACAACGAAACGTGTGTGCGGGATAGTGACCATTCCCGCCTAGTGCTGGCAATGCACGAGCACTGCCAAAAGGCACAGGAAGGCGCTTAGCATCCGGCTTGTGCGCAAAGCTTTCAGACTGCCAGAGGACCGTAGCTGTGGTAAGCCGGTTTGCTCATTTGACGTTAGATGTCACCTGCAAGAACTTCACCGGCATCTGGTTTATGCTGCTACCCGTTGTTAGGCGACAACAAGGGCACATGTAGCAAATGCTTTTTCCTGGCCCATTTTGCTAGGCCACGCTCTTCTGTGGCTCTTTAGTGCTTGCCAAACTCCTCTGTGCCTGCTGCTGCTTCCATCTGACAAGGAGCACAGCCTTCTGACAGCTGCTTTCAACTTGCCTAAGAAGGAGCTTGGCCATTGGAATGTGCGGCAAATCTGAGTGTGCGGAAGGCGCAGGTGCCAGCTCCAGACAGAAGCGATCCCCCGGTTCAGTTTCTATTTGCCAGACGCATTGGAAATGTTTTCCACTGGCATTCGCGCCAAGAGTCGCAGGTTGCTTAACTCAGGAGCTCTGAGAATGGAACGGCAAGAGGTGTTCCGCTTTCGTCATAAACAGTGCTCCAGAGCGCTTGGCAACGGGCACAACGAAACGTGTGTGCGGGATAGTGACCATTCCCGCCTAGTGCTGGCAATTCACGAGCACTGCCAAAAGGCACAGGAAGGCGCTTAGCATCCGGCTTGTGCGCAAAGCTTTCAGACTGCCAGAGGACCGTAGCTGTGGTAAGCCGGTTTGCTCATTTGACGTTAGATGTCACCTGCAAGAACTTCACCCGCATCTGGTTTATGCTGCTACCCGTTGTTAGGCGACAACAAGGGCACATGTAGCAAATGCTTTTTCCTGGCCCATTTTGCTAGGCCACGCTCTTCTGTGGCTCTTTAGTGCTTGCCAAACTCCTCTGTGCCTGCTGCTGCTTCCATCTGACAAGGAGCACAGCCTTCTGACAGCTGCTTTCAACTTGCCTAAGAAGGAGCTTGGCCATTGGAATGTGCGGCAAATCTGAGTGTGCGGAAGGCGCAGGTGCCAGCTCCAGACAGAAGAGATCCCCCGGTTCAGTTTCTATTTGCCAGACGCATTGGAAATGTTTTCCACTGGCATTCGCGCCAGGAGTCGCAGGTTGCTTAACTCAGGAGCTCTGAGAATGGAACGGCAAGAGGTGTTCCGCTTTCGTCATAAACAGTGCTCCAGAGCGCTTGGCAACGGGCACAACGAAACGTGTGTGCGGGATAGTGACCATTCCCGCCTAGTGCTGGCAATGCACGAGCACTGCCAAAAGGCACAGGAAGGCGCTTAGCATCCGGCTTGTGCGCAAAGCTTTCAGACTGCCAGAGGACCGTAGCTGTGGTAAGCCGGTTTGCTCATTTGACGTTAGATGTCACCTGCAAGAACTTCACCGGCATCTGGTTTATGCTGCTACCCGTTGTTAGGCGACAACAAGGGCACATGTAGCAAATGCTTTTTCCTGGCCCATTTTGCTAGGCCACGCTCTTCTGTGGCTCTTTAGTGCTTGCCAAACTCCTCTGTGCCTGTTGCTGCTTCCATCTGACAAGGAGCACAGCCTTCTGACAGCTGCTTTCAACTTGCCTAAGAAGGAGCTTGGCCATTGGAATGTGCGGCAAATCTGAGTGTGCGGAAGGCGCAGGTGCCAGCTCCAGACAGAAGCGATCCCCCGGTTCAGTTTCTATTTGCCAGACGCATTGGAAATGTTTTCCACTGGCATTCGCGCCAAGAGTCGCAGGTTGCTTAACTCAGGAGCTCTGAGAATGGAACGGCAAGAGGTGTTCCGCTTTCGTCATAAACAGTGCTCCAGAGCGCTTGGCAACGGGCACAACGAAACGTGTGTGCGGGATAGTGACCATTCCCGCCTAGTGCTGGCAATGCACGAGCACTGCCAAAAGGCACAGGAAGGCGCTTAGCATCCGGCTTGTGCGCAAAGCTTTCAGGCTGCCAGAGGACCGTAGCTGTGGTAAGCCGGTTTGCTCATTTGACGTTAGATGTCACCTGCAAGAACTTCACCCGCATCTGGTTTATGCTGCTACCCGTTGTTAGGCGACAACAAGGGCACATGTAGCAAATGCTTTTTCCTCGCCCATTTTGCTAGGCCACGCTCTTCTGTGGCTCTTTAGTGCTTGCCAAACTCCTCTGTGCCTGCTGCTGCTTCCATCTGAAAAGGAGCACAGCCTTCTGACAGCTGCTTTCAACTTGCCTAAGAAGGAGCTTGGCCATTGGAATGTGCGGCAAATCTGAGTGTGCGGAAGGCGCAGGTGCCAGCTCCAGACAGAAGCGATCCCCCGGTTCAGTTTCTATTTGCCAGACGCATTGGAAATGTTTTCCACTGGCATTCGCGCCAAGAGTCGCAGGTTGCTTAACTCAGGAGCTCTGAGAATGGAACGGCAAGAGGTGTTCCGCTTTCGTCATAAACAGTGCTCCAGAGCGCTTGGCAACGGGCACAACGAAACGTGTGTGCGGGATAGTGACCATTCCCGCCTAGTGCTGGCAATGCACGAGCACTGCCAAAAGGCACAGGAAGGCGCTTAGCATCCGGCTTGTGCGCAAAGCTTTCAGACTGCCAGAGGACCGTAGCTGTGGTAAGCCGGTTTGCTCATTTGACGTTAGATGTCACCTGCAAGAACTTCACCGGCATCTGGTTTATGCTGCTACCCGTTGTTAGGCGACAACAAGGGCACATGTAGCAAATGCTTTTTCCTGGCCCATTTTGCTAGGCCACGCTCTTCTGTGGCTCTTTAGTGCTTGCCAAACTCCTCTGTGCCTGCTGCTGCTTCCATCTGACAAGGAGCACAGCCTTCTGACAGCTGCTTTCAACTTGCCTAAGAAGGAGCTTGGCCATTGGAATGTGCGGCAAATCTGAGTGTGCGGAAGGCGCAGGTGCCAGCTCCAGACAAAAGCGATCCCCCGGTTCAGTTTCTATTTGCCAGACGCATTGGAAATGTTTTCCACTGGCATTCGCGCCAAGAGTCGCAGGTTGCTTAACTCAGGAGCTCTGAGAATGGAACGGCAAGAGGTGTTCCGCTTTCGTCATAAACAGTGCTCCAGAGCGCTTGGCAACGGGCACAACGAAACGTGTGTGCGGGATAGTGACCATTCCCGCCTAGTGCTGGCAATGCACGAGCACTGCCAAAAGGCACAGGAAGGCGCTTAGCATCCGGCTTGTGCGCAAAGCTTTCAGACTGCCAGAGGACCGTAGCTGTGGTAAGCCGGTTTGCTCATTTGACGTTAGATGTCACCTGCAAGAACTTCACCGGCATCTGGTTTATGCTGCTACCCGTTGTTAGGCGACAACAAGGGCACATGTAGCAAATGCTTTTTCCTGGCCCATTTTGCTAGGCCACGCTCTTCTGTGGCTTTTTAGTGCTTGCCAAACTCCTCTGTGCCTGCTGCTGCTTCCATCTGACAAGGAGCACAGCCTTCTGACAGCTGCTTTCAACTTGCCTAAGAAGGAGCTTGGCCATTGGAATGTGCGGCAAATCTGAGTGTGCAGAAGGCGCAGGTGCCAGCTCCAGACAAAAGCGATCCCCCGGTTCAGTTTCTATTTGCCAGACGCATTGGAAATGTTTTCCACTGGCATTCGCGCCAAGAGTCGCAGGTTGCTTAACTCAGGAGCTCTGAGAATGGAACGGCAAGAGGTGTTCCGCTTTCGTCATAAACAGTGCTCCAGAGCGCTTGGCAACGGGCACAACGAAACGTGTGTGCAGGATAGTGACCATTCCCGCCTAGTGCTGGCAATGCACGAGCACTGCCAAAAGGCACAGGAAGGCGCTTAGCATCCGGCTTGTGCGCAAAGCTTTCAGACTGCCAGAGGACCGTAGCTGTGGTAAGCCGGTTTGCTCATTTGACGTTAGATGTCACCTGCAAGAACTTCACCCGCATCTGGTTTATGCTGCTACCCGTTGTTAGGCGACAACAAGGGCACATGTAGCAAATGCTTTTTCCTGGCCCATTTTGCTAGGCCACGCTCTTCTGTGGCTCTTTAGTGCTTGCCAAACTCCTCTGTGCCTGCTGCTGCTTCCATCTGACAAGGAGCACAGCCTTCTGACAGCTGCTTTCAACTTGCCTAAGAAGGAGCTTGGCCATTGGAATGTGCGGCAAATCTGAGTGTGCGGAAGGCGCAGGTGCCAGCTCCAGACAGAAGCGATCCCCCGGTTCAGTTTCTATTTGCCAGACGCATTGGAAATGTTTTCCACTGGCATTCGCGCCAAGAGTCGCAGGTTGCTTAACTCAGGAGCTCTGAGAATGGAACGGCAAGAGGTGTTCCGCTTTCGTCATAAACAGTGCTCCAGAGCGCTTGGCAACGGGCACAACGAAACGTGTGTGCGGGATAGTGACCATTCCCGCCTAGTGCTGGCAATTCACGAGCACTGCCAAAAGGCACAGGAAGGCGCTTAGCATCCGGCTTGTGCGCAAAGCTTTCAGACTGCCAGAGGACCGTAGCTGTGGTAAGCCGGTTTGCTCATTTGACGTTAGATGTCACCTGCAAGAACTTCACCCGCATCTGGTTTATGCTGCTACCCGTTGTTAGGCGACAACAAGGGCACATGTAGCAAATGCTTTTTCCTGGCCCATTTTGCTAGGCCACGCTCTTCTGTGGCTCTTTAGTGCTTGCCAAACTCCTCTGTGCCTGCTGCTGCTTCCATCTGACAAGGAGCACAGCCTTCTGACAGCTGCTTTCAACTTGCCTAAGAAGGAGCTTGGCCATTGGAATGTGCGGCAAATCTGAGTGTGCGGAAGGCGCAGGTGCCAGCTCCAGACAGAAGCGATCCCCCGGTTCAGTTTCTATTTGCCAGACGCATTGGAAATGTTTTCCACTGGCATTCGCGCCAGGAGTCGCAGGTTGCTTAACTCAGGAGCTCTGAGAATGGAACGGCAAGAGGTGTTCCGCTTTCGTCATAAACAGTGCTCCAGAGCGCTTGGCAACGGGCACAACGAAACGTGTGTGCGGGATAGTGACCATTCCCGCCTAGTGCTGGCAATGCACGAGCACTGCCAAAAGGCACAGGAAGGCGCTTAGCATCCGGCTTGTGCGCAAAGCTTTCAGACTGCCAGAGGACCGTAGCTGTGGTAAGCCGGTTTGCTCATTTGACGTTAGATGTCACCTGCAAGAACTTCACCGGCATCTGGTTTATGCTGCTACCCGTTGTTAGGCGACAACAAGGGCACATGTAGCAAATGCTTTTTCCTGGCCCATTTTGCTAGGCCACGCTCTTCTGTGGCTCTTTAGTGCTTGCCAAACTCCTCTGTGCCTGTTGCTGCTTCCATCTGACAAGGAGCACAGCCTTCTGACAGCTGCTTTCAACTTGCCTAAGAAGGAGCTTGGCCATTGGAATGTGCGGCAAATCTGAGTGTGCGGAAGGCGCAGGTGCCAGCTCCAGACAGAAGCGATCCCCCGGTTCAGTTTCTATTTGCCAGACGCATTGGAAATGTTTTCCACTGGCATTCGCGCCAAGAGTCGCAGGTTGCTTAACTCAGGAGCTCTGAGAATGGAACGGCAAGAGGTGTTCCGCTTTCGTCATAAACAGTGCTCCAGAGCGCTTGGCAACGGGCACAACGAAACGTGTGTGCGGGATAGTGACCATTCCCGCCTAGTGCTGGCAATGCACGAGCACTGCCAAAAGGCACAGGAAGGCGCTTAGCATCCGGCTTGTGCGCAAAGCTTTCAGACTGCCAGAGGACCGTAGCTGTGGTAAGCCGGTTTGCTCATTTGACGTTAGATGTCACCTGCAAGAACTTCACCCGCATCTGGTTTATGCTGCTACCCGTTGTTAGGCGACAACAAGGGCACATGTAGCAAATGCTTTTTCCTCGCCCATTTTGCTAGGCCACGCTCTTCTGTGGCTCTTTAGTGCTTGCCAAACTCCTCTGTGCCTGCTGCTGCTTCCATCTGACAAGGAGCACAGCCTTCTGACAGCTGCTTTCAACTTGCCTAAGAAGGAGCTTGGCCATTGGAATGTGCGGCAAATCTGAGTGTGCGGAAGGCGCAGGTGCCAGCTCCAGACAAAAGCGATCCCCCGGTTCAGTTTCTATTTGCCAGACGCATTGGAAATGTTTTCCACTGGCATTCGCGCCAAGAGTCGCAGGTTGCTTAACTCAGGAGCTCTGAGAATGGAACGGCAAGAGGTGTTCCGCTTTCGTCATAAACAGTGCTCCAGAGCGCTTGGCAACGGGCACAACGAAACGTGTGTGCGGGATAGTGACCATTCCCGCCTAGTGCTGGCAATGCACGAGCACTGCCAAAAGGCACAGGAAGGCGCTTAGCATCCGGCTTGTGCGCAAAGCTTTCAGACTGCCAGAGGACCGTAGCTGTGGTAAGCCGGCTTGCTCATTTGACGTTAGATGTCACCTGCAAGAACTTCACCCGCATCTGGTTTATGCTGCTACCCGTTGTTAGGCGACAACAAGGGCACATGTAGCAAATGCTTTTTCCTGGCCCATTTTGCTAGGCCACGCTCTTCTGTGGCTCTTTAGTGCTTGCCAAACTCCTCTGTGCCTGCTGCTGCTTCCATCTGACAAGGAGCACAGCCTTCTGACAGCTGCTTTCAACTTGCCTAAGAAGGAGCTTGGCCATTGGAATGTGCGGCAAATCTGAGTGTGCGGAAGGCGCAGGTGCCAGCTCCAGACAGAAGCGATCCCCCGGTTCAGTTTCTATTTGCCAGACGCATTGGAAATGTTTTCCACTGGCATTCGCGCCAAGAGTCGCAGGTTGCTTAACTCAGGAGCTCTGAGAATGGAACGGCAAGAGGTGTTCCGCTTTCGTCATAAACAGTGCTCCAGAGCGCTTGGCAACGGGCACAACGAAACGTGTGTGCGGGATAGTGACCATTCCCGCCTAGTGCTGGCAATGCACGAGCACTGCCAAAAGGCACAGGAAGGCGCTTAGCATCCGGCTTGTGCGCAAAGCTTTCAGACTGCCAGAGGACCGTAGCTGTGGTAAGCCGGTTTGCTCATTTGACGTTAGATGTCACCTGCAAGAACTTCACCCGCATCTGGTTTATGCTGCTACCCGTTGTTAGGCGACAACAAGGGCACATGTAGCAAATGCTTTTTCCTGGCCCATTTTGCTAGGCCACGCTCTTCTGTGGCTTTTTAGTGCTTGCCAAACTCCTCTGTGCCTGCTGCTGCTTCCATCTGACAAGGAGCACAGCCTTCTGACAGCTGCTTTCAACTTGCCTAAGAAGGAGCTTGGCCATTGGAATGTGCGGCAAATCTGAGTGTGCGGAAGGCGCAGGTGCCAGCTCCAGACAAAAGCGATCCCCCGGTTCAGTTTGTATTTGCCAGACGCATTGGAAATGTTTTCCACTGGCATTCGCGCCAAGAGTCGCAGGTTGCTTAACTCAGGAGCTCTGAGAATGGAACGGCAAGAGGTGTTCCGCTTTCGTCATAAACAGTGCTCCAGAGCGCTTGGCAACGGGCACAACGAAACGTGTGTGCAGGATAGTGACCATTCCCGCCTAGTGCTGGCAATGCACGAGCACTGCCAAAAGGCACAGGAAGGCGCTTAGCATCCGGCTTGTGCGCAAAGCTTTCAGACTGCCAGAGGACCGTAGCTGTGGTAAGCCGGTTTGCTCATTTGACGTTAGATGTCACCTGCAAGAACTTCACCCGCATCTGGTTTATGCTGCTACCCGTTGTTAGGCGACAACAAGGGCACATGTAGCAAATGCTTTTTCCTGGCCCATTTTGCTAGGCCACGCTCTTCTGTGGCTCTTTAGTGCTTGCCAAACTCCTCTGTGCCTGCTGCTGCTTCCATCTGACAAGGAGCACAGCCTTCTGACAGCTGCTTTCAACTTGCCTAAGAAGGAGCTTGGCCATTGGAATGTGCGGCAAATCTGAGTGTGCGGAAGGCGCAGGTGCCAGCTCCAGACAGAAGCGATCCCCCGGTTCAGTTTCTATTTGCCAGACGCATTGGAAATGTTTTCCACTGGCATTCGCGCCAGGAGTCGCAGGTTGCTTAACTCAGGAGCTCTGAGAATGGAACGGCAAGAGGTGTTCCGCTTTCGTCATAAACAGTGCTCCAGAGCGCTTGGCAACGGGCACAACGAAACGTGTGTGCGGGATAGTGACCATTCCCGCCTAGTGCTGGCAATGCACGAGCACTGCCAAAAGGCACAGGAAGGCGCTTAGCATCCGGCTTGTGCGCAAAGCTTTCAGGCTGCCAGAGGACCGTAGCTGTGGTAAGCCGGTTTGCTCATTTGACGTTAGATGTCACCTGCAAGAACTTCACCCGCATCTGGTTTATGCTGCTACCCGTTGTTAGGCGACAACAAGGGCACATGTAGCAAATGCTTTTTCCTCGCCCATTTTGCTAGGCCACGCTCTTCTGTGGCTCTTTAGTGCTTGCCAAACTCCTCTGTGCCTGCTGCTGCTTCCATCTGAAAAGGAGCACAGCCTTCTGACAGCTGCTTTCAACTTGCCTAAGAAGGAGCTTGGCCATTGGAATGTGCGGCAAATCTGAGTGTGCGGAAGGCGCAGGTGCCAGCTCCAGACAGAAGCGATCCCCCGGTTCAGTTTCTATTTGCCAGACGCATTGGAAATGTTTTCCACTGGCATTCGCGCCAAGAGTCGCAGGTTGCTTAACTCAGGAGCTCTGAGAATGGAACGGCAAGAGGTGTTCCGCTTTCGTCATAAACAGTGCTCCAGAGCGCTTGGCAACGGGCACAACGAAACGTGTGTGCGGGATAGTGACCATTCCCGCCTAGTGCTGGCAATGCACGAGCACTGCCAAAAGGCACAGGAAGGCGCTTAGCATCCGGCTTGTGCGCAAAGCTTTCAGACTGCCAGAGGACCGTAGCTGTGGTAAGCCGGTTTGCTCATTTGACGTTAGATGTCACCTGCAAGAACTTCACCGGCATCTGGTTTATGCTGCTACCCGTTGTTAGGCGACAACAAGGGCACATGTAGCAAATGCTTTTTCCTGGCCCATTTTGCTAGGCCACGCTCTTCTGTGGCTCTTTAGTGCTTGCCAAACTCCTCTGTGCCTGCTGCTGCTTCCATCTGACAAGGAGCACAGCCTTCTGACAGCTGCTTTCAACTTGCCTAAGAAGGAGCTTGGCCATTGGAATGTGCGGCAAATCTGAGTGTGCGGAAGGCGCAGGTGCCAGCTCCAGACAGAAGCGATCCCCCGGTTCAGTTTCTATTTGCCAGACGCATTGGAAATGTTTTCCACTGGCATTCGCGCCAAGAGTCGCAGGTTGCTTAACTCAGGAGCTCTGAGAATGGAACGGCAAGAGGTGTTCCGCTTTCGTCATAAACAGTGCTCCAGAGCGCTTGGCAACGGGCACAACGAAACGTGTGTGCGGGATAGTGACCATTCCCGCCTAGTGCTGGCAATGCACGAGCACTGCCAAAAGGCACAGGAAGGCGCTTAGCATCCGGCTTGTGCGCAAAGCTTTCAGACTGCCAGAGGACCGTAGCTGTGGTAAGCCGGTTTGCTCATTTGACGTTAGATGTCACCTGCAAGAACTTCACCGGCATCTGGTTTATGCTGCTACCCGTTGTTAGGCGACAACAAGGGCACATGTAGCAAATGCTTTTTCCTGGCCCATTTTGCTAGGCCACGCTCTTCTGTGGCTTTTTAGTGCTTGCCAAACTCCTCTGTGCCTGCTGCTGCTTCCATCTGACAAGGAGCACAGCCTTCTGACAGCTGCTTTCAACTTGCCTAAGAAGGAGCTTGGCCATTGGAATGTGCGGCAAATCTGAGTGTGCGGAAGGCGCAGGTGCCAGCTCCAGACAAAAGCGATCCCCCGGTTCAGTTTCTATTTGCCAGACGCATTGGAAATGTTTTCCACTGGCATTCGCGCCAAGAGTCGCAGGTTGCTTAACTCAGGAGCTCTGAGAATGGAACGGCAAGAGGTGTTCCGCTTTCGTCATAAACAGTGCTCCAGAGCGCTTGGCAACGGGCACAACGAAACGTGTGTGCAGGATAGTGACCATTCCCGCCTAGTGCTGGCAATGCACGAGCACTGCCAAAAGGCACAGGAAGGCGCTTAGCATCCGGCTTGTGCGCAAAGCTTTCAGACTGCCAGAGGACCGTAGCTGTGGTAAGCCGGTTTGCTCATTTGACGTTAGATGTCACCTGCAAGAACTTCACCCGCATCTGGTTTATGCTGCTACCCGTTGTTAGGCGACAACAAGGGCACATGTAGCAAATGCTTTTTCCTGGCCCATTTTGCTAGGCCACGCTCTTCTGTGGCTCTTTAGTGCTTGCCAAACTCCTCTGTGCCTGCTGCTGCTTCCATCTGACAAGGAGCACAGCCTTCTGACAGCTGCTTTCAACTTGCCTAAGAAGGAGCTTGGCCATTGGAATGTGCGGCAAATCTGAGTGTGCGGAAGGCGCAGGTGCCAGCTCCAGACAGAAGCGATCCCCCGGTTCAGTTTCTATTTGCCAGACGCATTGGAAATGTTTTCCACTGGCATTCGCGCCAAGAGTCGCAGGTTGCTTAACTCAGGAGCTCTGAGAATGGAACGGCAAGAGGTGTTCCGCTTTCGTCATAAACAGTGCTCCAGAGCGCTTGGCAACGGGCACAACGAAACGTGTGTGCGGGATAGTGACCATTCCCGCCTAGTGCTGGCAATTCACGAGCACTGCCAAAAGGCACAGGAAGGCGCTTAGCATCCGGCTTGTACGCAAAGCTTTCAGACTGCCAGAGGACCGTAGCTGTGGTAAGCCGGTTTGCTCATTTGACGTTAGATGTCACCTGCAAGAACTTCACCCGCATCTGGTTTATGCTGCTACCCGTTGTTAGGCGACAACAAGGGCACATGTAGCAAATGCTTTTTCCTGGCCCATTTTGCTAGGCCACGCTCTTCTGTGGCTCTTTAGTGCTTGCCAAACTCCTCTGTGCCTGCTGCTGCTTCCATCTGACAAGGAGCACAGCCTTCTGACAGCTGCTTTCAACTTGCCTAAGAAGGAGCTTGGCCATTGGAATGTGCGGCAAATCTGAGTGTGCGGAAGGCGCAGGTGCCAGCTCCAGACAGAAGCGATCCCCCGGTTCAGTTTCTATTTGCCAGACGCATTGGAAATGTTTTCCACTGGCATTCGCGCCAGGAGTCGCAGGTTGCTTAACTCAGGAGCTCTGAGA
The DNA here is from genome assembly GCF_030490865.1 of Poecile atricapillus. NCBI lineage: Eukaryota > Metazoa > Chordata > Aves > Passeriformes > Paridae > Poecile > Poecile atricapillus. The sequence continues at coordinate 3,780,598 of NC_081281.1, read as the reverse complement.
ATGGAACGGCAAGAGGTGTTCCGCTTTCGTCATAAACAGTGCTCCAGAGCGCTTGGCAACGGGCACAACGAAACGTGTGTGCGGGATAGTGACCATTCCCGCCTAGTGCTGGCAATGCACGAGCACTGCCAAAAGGCACAGGAAGGCGCTTAGCATCCGGCTTGTGCGCAAAGCTTTCAGACTGCCAGAGGACCGTAGCTGTGGTAAGCCGGTTTGCTCATTTGACGTTAGATGTCACCTGCAAGAACTTCACCGGCATCTGGTTTATGCTGCTACCCGTTGTTAGGCGACAACAAGGGCACATGTAGCAAATGCTTTTTCCTGGCCCATTTTGCTAGGCCACGCTCTTCTGTGGCTCTTTAGTGCTTGCCAAACTCCTCTGTGCCTGCTGCTGCTTCCATCTGACAAGGAGCACAGCCTTCTGACAGCTGCTTTCAACTTGCCTAAGAAGGAGCTTGGCCATTGGAATGTGCGGCAAATCTGAGTGTGCGGAAGGCGCAGGTGCCAGCTCCAGACAAAAGCGATCCCCCGGTTCAGTTTCTATTTGCCAGACGCATTGGAAATGTTTTCCACTGGCATTCGCGCCAAGAGTCGCAGGTTGCTTAACTCAGGAGCTCTGAGAATGGAACGGCAAGAGGTGTTCCGCTTTCGTCATAAACAGTGCTCCAGAGCGCTTGGCAACGGGCACAACGAAACGTGTGTGCGGGATAGTGACCATTCCCGCCTAGTGCTGGCAATGCACGAGCACTGCCAAAAGGCAAAGGAAGGTGCTTAGCATCCGGCTTGTGCGCAAAGCTTTCAGACTGCCAAAGGACCGTAGCTGTGGTAAGCCGGTTTGCTCATTTGACGTTAGATGTCACCTGCAAGAACTTCACCCGCATCTGGTTTATGCTGCTACCCGTTGTTAGGCGACAACAAGGGCACATGTAGCAAATGCTTTTTCCTGGCCCATTTTGCTAGGCCACGCTCTTCTGTGGCTCTTTAGTGCTTGCCAAACTCCTCTGTGCCTGCCCCTGCTTCCATCTGACAAGGAGCACAGCCTTCTGACAGCTGCTTTCAACTTGCCTAAGAAGGAGCTTGGCCATTGGAATGTGCGGCAAATCTGAGTGTGCGGAAGGCGCAGGTGCCAGCTCCAGACAGAAGCGATCCCCCGGTTCAGTTTCTATTTGCCAGACGCATTGGAAATGTTTTCCACTGGCATTCGCACCAAGAGTCGCAGGTTGCTTAACTCAGGAGCTCTGAGAATGGAACGGCAAGAGGTGTTCCGCTTTCGTCATAAACAGTGCTCCAGAGCGCTTGGCAACGGGCACAACGAAACGTGTGTGCGGGATAGTGACCATTCACGCCTAGTGCTGGCAATGCACGAGCACTGCCAAAAGGCACAGGAAGGCGCTTAGCATCCGGCTTGTGCGCAAAGCTTTCAGACTGCCAGAGGACCGTAGCTGTGGTAAGCCGGTTTGCTCATTTGACGTTAGATGTCACCTGCAAGAACTTCACCCGCATCTGGTTTATGCTGCTACCCGTTGTTAGGCGACAACAAGGGCACATGTAGCAAATGCTTTTTCTTGGCCCATTTTGCTAGGCCACGCTCTTCTGTGGCTCTTTAGTGCTTGCCAAACTCCTCTGTGCCTGCTGCTGCTTCCATCTGACAAGGAGCACAGCCTTCTGACAGCTGCTTTCAACTTGCTTAAGAAGGAGCTTGGCCATTGGAATGTGCGGCAAATCTGAGTGTGCGGAAGGCGCAGGTGCCAGCTCCAGACAAAAGCGATCCCCCGGTTCAGTTTCTATTTGCCAGACGCATTGGAAATGTTTTCCACTGGCATTCGCGCCAGGAGTCGCAGGTTGCTTAACTCAGGAGCTCTGAGAATGGAACGGCAAGAGGTGTTCCGCTTTCGTCATAAACAGTGCTCCAGAGCGCTTGGCAACGGGCACAACGAAACGTGTGTGCGGGATAGTGACCATTCCCGCCTAGTGCTGGCAATGCACGAGCACTGCCAAAAGGCACAGGAAGGCGCTTAGCATCCGGCTTGTGCGCAAAGCTTTCAGACTGCCAGAGGACCGTAGCTGTGGTAAGCCGGTTTGCTCATTTGACGTTAGATGTCACCTGCAAGAACTTCACCCGCATCTGGTTTATGCTGCTACCCGTTGTTAGGCGACAACAAGGGCACATGTAGCAAATGCTTTTTCTTGGCCCATTTTGCTAGGCCACGCTCTTCTGTGGCTCTTTAGTGCTTGCCAAACTCCTCTGTGCCTGCTGCTGCTTCCATCTGACAAGGAGCACAGCCTTCTGACAGCTGCTTTCAACTTGCTTAAGAAGGAGCTTGGCCATTGGAATGTGCGGCAAATCTGAGTGTGCGGAAGGCGCAGGTGCCAGCTCCAGACAAAAGCGATCCCCCGGTTCAGTTTCTATTTGCCAGACGCATTGGAAATGTTTTCCACTGGCATTCGCGCCAGGAGTCGCAGGTTGCTTAACTCAGGAGCTCTGAGAATGGAACGGCAAGAGGTGTTCCGCTTTCGTCATAAACAGTGCTCCAGAGCGCTTGGCAACGGGCACAACGAAACGTGTGTGCGGGATAGTGACCATTCCCGCCTAGTGCTGGCAATGCACGAGCACTGCCAAAAGGCACAGGAAGGCGCTTAGAATCCGGCTTGTGCGCAAAGCTTTCAGACTGCCAGAGGACCGTAGCTGTGGTAAGCCGGTTTGCTCATTTGACGTTAGATGTCACCTGCAAGAACTTCACCCGCATCTGGTTTATGCTGCTACCCGTTGTTAGGCGACAACAAGGGCACATGTAGCAAATGCTTTTTCCTGGCCCATTTTGCTAGGCCACGCTCTTCTGTGGCTCTTTAGTGCTTGCCAAACTCCTCTGTGCCTGCTGCTGCTTCCATCTGACAAGGAGCACAGCCTTCTGACAGCTGCTTTCAACTTGCCTAAGAAGGAGCTTGGCCATTGGAATGTGCGGCAAATCTGAGTGTGCGGAAGGCGCAGGTGCCAGCTCCAGACAGAAGCGATCCCCCGGTTCAGTTTCTATTTGCCAGACGCATTGGAAATGTTTTCCACTGGCATTCGCGCCAAGAGTCGCAGGTTGCTTAACTCAGGAGCTCTGAGAATGGAACGGCAAGAGGTGTTCCGCTTTCGTCATAAACAGTGCTCCAGAGCGCTTGGCAACGGGCACAACGAAACGTGTGTGCGGGATAGTGACCATTCCCGCCTAGTGCTGGCAATGCACGAGCACTGCCAAAAGGCACAGGAAGGCGCTTAGCATCCGGCTTGTACGCAAAGCTTTCAGACTGCCAGAGGACCGTAGCTGTGGTAAGCCGGTTTGCTCATTTGACGTTAGATGTCACCTGCAAGAACTTCACCCGCATCTGGTTTATGCTGCTACCCGTTGTTAGGCGACAACAAGGGCACATGTAGCAAATGCTTTTTCCTGGCCCATTTTGCTAGGCCACGCTCTTCTGTGGCTCTTTAGTGCTTGCCAAACTCCTCTGTGCCTGCTGCTGCTTCCATCTGACAAGGAGCACAGCCTTCTGACAGCTGCTTTCAACTTGCCTAAGAAGGAGCTTGGCCATTGGAATGTGCGGCAAATCTGAGTGTGCGGAAGGCGCAGGTGCCAGCTCCAGACAGAAGCGATCCCCCGGTTCAGTTTCTATTTGCCAGACGCATTGGAAATGTTTTCCACTGGCATTCGCGCCAAGAGTCGCAGGTTGCTTAACTCAGGAGCTCTGAGAATGGAACGGCAAGAGGTGTTCCGCTTTCGTCATAAACAGTGCTCCAGAGCGCTTGGCAACGGGCACAACGAAACGTGTGTGCGGGATAGTGACCATTCCCGCCTAGTGCTGGCAATGCACGAGCACTGCCAAAAGGCACAGGAAGGCGCTTAGCATCCGGCTTGTGCGCAAAGCTTTCAGACTGCCAGAGGACCGTAGCTGTGGTAAGCCGGCTTGCTCATTTGACGTTAGATGTCACCTGCAAGAACTTCACCCGCATCTGGTTTATGCTGCTACCCGTTGTTAGGCGACAACAAGGGCACATGTAGCAAATGCTTTTTCCTGGCCCATTTTGCTAGGCCACGCTCTTCTGTGGCTCTTTAGTGCTTGCCAAACTCCTCTGTGCCTGCTGCTGCTTCCATCTGACAAGGAGCACAGCCTTCTGACAGCTGCTTTCAACTTGCCTAAGAAGGAGCTTGGCCATTGGAATGTGCGGCAAATCTGAGTGTGCGGAAGGCGCAGGTGCCAGCTCCAGACAGAAGCGATCCCCCGGTTCAGTTTGTATTTGCCAGACGCATTGGAAATGTTTTCCACTGGCATTCGCGCCAAGAGTCGCAGGTTGCTTAACTCAGGAGCTCTGAGAATGGAACGGCAAGAGGTGTTCCGCTTTCGTCATAAACAGTGCTCCAGAGCGCTTGGCAACGGGCACAACGAAACGTGTGTGCGGGATAGTGACCATTCCCGCCTAGTGCTGGCAATGCACGAGCACTGCCAAAAGGCACAGGAAGGCGCTTAGCATCCGGCTTGTGCGCAAAGCTTTCAGACTGCCAGAGGACCGTAGCTGTGGTAAGCCGGGTTGCTCATTTGACGTTAGATGTCACCTGCAAGAACTTCACCTGCATCTGGTTTATGCTGCTACCCGTTGTTAGGCGACAACAAGGGCACATGTAGCAAATGCTTTTTCCTGGCCCATTTTGCTAGGCCACGCTCTTCTGTGGCTCTTTAGTGCTTGCCAAACTCCTCTGTGCCTGCTGCTGCTTCCATCTGACAAGGAGCACAGCCTTCTGACAGCTGCTTTCAACTTGCCTAAGAAGGAGCTTGGCCATTGGAATGTGCGGCAAATCTGAGTGTGCGGAAGGCGCAGGTGCCAGCTCCAGACAGAAGCGATCCCCCGGTTCAGTTTCTATTTGCCAGACGCATTGGAAATGTTTTCCACTGGCATTCGCGCCAAGAGTCGCAGGTTGCTTAACTCAGGAGCTCTGAGAATGGAACGGCAAGAGGTGTTCCGCTTTCGTCATAAACAGTGCTCCAGAGCGCTTGGCAACGGGCACAACGAAACGTGTGTGCGGGATAGTGACCATTCCCGCCTAGTGCTGGCAATGCACGAGCACTGCCAAAAGGCACAGGAAGGCGCTTAGCATCCGGCTTGTGCGCAAAGCTTTCAGACTGCCAGAGGACCGTAGCTGTGGTAAGCCGGGTTGCTCATTTGACGTTAGATGTCACCTGCAAGAACTTCACCGGCATCTGGTTTATGCTGCTACCCGTTGTTAGGCGACAACAAGGGCACATGTAGCAAATGCTTTTTCCTGGCCCATTTTGCTAGGCCACGCTCTTCTGTGGCTTTTTAGTGCTTGCCAAACTCCTCTGTGCCTGCTGCTGCTTCCATCTGACAAGGAGCACAGCCTTCTGACAGCTGCTTTCAACTTGCCTAAGAAGGAGCTTGGCCATTGGAATGTGCGGCAAATCTGAGTGTGCGGAAGGCGCAGGTGCCAGCTCCAGACAAAAGCGATCCCCCGGTTCAGTTTCTATTTGCCAGACGCATTGGAAATGTTTTCCACTGGCATTCGCGCCAAGAGTCGCAGGTTGCTTAACTCAGGAGCTCTGAGAATGGAACGGCAAGAGGTGTTCCGCTTTCGTCATAAACAGTGCTCCAGAGCGCTTGGCAACGGGCACAACGAAACGTGTGTGCAGGATAGTGACCATTCACGCCTAGTGCTGGCAATGCACGAGCACTGCCAAAAGGCACAGGAAGGCGCTTAGCATCCGGCTTGTGCGCAAAGCTTTCAGACTGCCAGAGGACCGTAGCTGTGGTAAGCCGGTTTGCTCATTTGACGTTAGATGTCACCTGCAAGAACTTCACCCGCATCTGGTTTATGCTGCTACCCGTTGTTAGGCGACAACAAGGGCACATGTAGCAAATGCTTTTTCCTGGCCCATTTTGCTAGGCCACGCTCTTCTGTGGCTCTTTAGTGCTTGCCAAACTCCTCTGTGCCTGCTGCTGCTTCCATCTGACAAGGAGCACAGCCTTCTGACAGCTGCTTTCAACTTGCCTAAGAAGGAGCTTGGCCATTGGAATGTGCGGCAAATCTGAGTGTGCGGAAGGCGCAGGTGCCAGCTCCAGACAGAAGCGATCCCCCGGTTCAGTTTCTATTTGCCAGACGCATTGGAAATGTTTTCCACTGGCATTCGCGCCAAGAGTCGCAGGTTGCTTAACTCAGGAGCTCTGAGAATGGAACGGCAAGAGGTGTTCCGCTTTCGTCATAAACAGTGCTCCAGAGCGCTTGGCAACGGGCACAACGAAACGTGTGTGCGGGATAGTGACCATTCCCGCCTAGTGCTGGCAATTCACGAGCACTGCCAAAAGGCACAGGAAGGCGCTTAGCATCCGGCTTGTACGCAAAGCTTTCAGACTGCCAGAGGACCGTAGCTGTGGTAAGCCGGTTTGCTCATTTGACGTTAGATGTCACCTGCAAGAACTTCACCCGCATCTGGTTTATGCTGCTACCCGTTGTTAGGCGACAACAAGGGCACATGTAGCAAATGCTTTTTCCTGGCCCATTTTGCTAGGCCACGCTCTTCTGTGGCTCTTTAGTGCTTGCCAAACTCCTCTGTGCCTGCTGCTGCTTCCATCTGACAAGGAGCACAGCCTTCTGACAGCTGCTTTCAACTTGCCTAAGAAGGAGCTTGGCCATTGGAATGTGCGGCAAATCTGAGTGTGCGGAAGGCGCAGGTGCCAGCTCCAGACAGAAGCGATCCCCCGGTTCAGTTTCTATTTGCCAGACGCATTGGAAATGTTTTCCACTGGCATTCGCGCCAGGAGTCGCAGGTTGCTTAACTCAGGAGCTCTGAGAATGGAACGGCAAGAGGTGTTCCGCTTTCGTCATAAACAGTGCTCCAGAGCGCTTGGCAACGGGCACAACGAAACGTGTGTGCGGGATAGTGACCATTCCCGCCTAGTGCTGGCAATGCACGAGCACTGCCAAAAGGCACAGGAAGGCGCTTAGCATCCGGCTTGTGCGCAAAGCTTTCAGACTGCCAGAGGACCGTAGCTGTGGTAAGCCGGTTTGCTCATTTGACGTTAGATGTCACCTGCAAGAACTTCACCCGCATCTGGTTTATGCTGCTACCCGTTGTTAGGCGACAACAAGGGCACATGTAGCAAATGCTTTTTCCTGGCCCATTTTGCTAGGCCACGCTCTTCTGTGGCTCTTTAGTGCTTGCCAAACTCCTCTGTGCCTGCTGCTGCTTCCATCTGACAAGGAGCACAGCCTTCTGACAGCTGCTTTCAACTTGCCTAAGAAGGAGCTTGGCCATTGGAATGTGCGGCAAATCTGAGTGTGCGGAAGGCGCAGGTGCCAGCTCCAGACAGAAGCGATCCCCCGGTTCAGTTTCTATTTGCCAGACGCATTGGAAATGTTTTCCACTGGCATTCGCGCCAAGAGTCGCAGGTTGCTTAACTCAGGAGCTCTGAGAATGGAACGGCAAGGTGTTCCGCTTTCGTCATAAACAGTGCTCCAGAGCGCTTGGCAATGGGCACAACGAAACGTGTGTGCGGGATAGTGACCATTCACGCCTAGTACTGGCATGCACGAGCACTGCCAAAAGGCACAGGAAGGCGCTTAGCATCCGGCTTGTGCGCAAAGCTTTCAGACTGCCAGAGGACCGTAGCTGTGGTAAGCCGGTTTGCTCATTTGACGTTAGATGTCACCTGCAAGAACTTCACCCGCATCTGGTTTATGCTGCTACCCGTTGTTAGGCGACAACAAGGGCACATGTAGCAAATGCTTTTTCCTGGCCCATTTTGCTAGGCCACGCTCTTCTGTGGCTCTTTAGTGCTTGCCAAACTCCTCTGTGCCTGTTGCTGCTTCCATCTGACAAGGAGCACAGACTTCTGACAGCTGCTTTCAACTTGCCTAAGAAGGAGCTTGGCCATTGGAATGTGCGGCAAATCTGAGTGTGCGGAAGGCGCAGGTGCCAGCTCCAGACAAAAGCGATCCCCCGGTTCAGTTTCTATTTGCCAGACGCATTGGAAATGTTTTCCACTGGCATTCGCGCCAAGAGTCGCAGGTTGCTTAACTCAGGAGCTCTGAGAATGGAACGGCAAGAGGTGTTCCGCTTTCGTCATAAACAGTGCTCCAGAGCGCTTGGCAACGGGCACAACGAAACGTGTGTGCGGGATAGTGACCATTCCCGCCTAGTGCTGGCAATGCACGAGCACTGCCAAAAGGCACAGGAAGGCGCTTAGCATCCGGCTTGTACGCAAAGCTTTCAGACTGCCAGAGGACCGTAGCTGTGGTAAGCCGGTTTGCTCATTTGACGTTAGATGTCACCTGCAAGAACTTCACCCGCATCTGGTTTATGCTGCTACCCGTTGTTAGGCGACAACAAGGGCACATGTAGCAAATGCTTTTTCCTGGCCCATTTTGCTAGGCCACGCTCTTCTGTGGCTCTTTAGTGCTTGCCAAACTCCTCTGTGCCTGCTGCTGCTTCCATCTGACAAGGAGCACAGCCTTCTGACAGCTGCTTTCAACTTGCCTAAGAAGGAGCTTGGCCATTGGAATGTGCGGCAAATCTGAGTGTGCGGAAGGCGCAGGTGCCAGCTCCAGACAGAAGCGATCCCCCGGTTCAGTTTCTATTTGCCAGACGCATTGGAAATGTTTTCCACTGGCATTCGCGCCAAGAGTCGCAGGTTGCTTAACTCAGGAGCTCTGAGAATGGAACGGCAAGAGGTGTTCCGCTTTCGTCATAAACAGTGCTCCAGAGCGCTTGGCAACGGGCACAACGAAACGTGTGTGCGGGATAGTGACCATTCCCGCCTAGTGCTGGCAATGCACGAGCACTGCCAAAAGGCACAGGAAGGCGCTTAGCATCCGGCTTGTGCGCAAAGCTTTCAGACTGCCAGAGGACCGTAGCTGTGGTAAGCCGGCTTGCTCATTTGACGTTAGATGTCACCTGCAAGAACTTCACCCGCATCTGGTTTATGCTGCTACCCGTTGTTAGGCGACAACAAGGGCACATGTAGCAAATGCTTTTTCCTGGCCCATTTTGCTAGGCCACGCTCTTCTGTGGCTCTTTAGTGCTTGCCAAACTCCTCTGTGCCTGCTGCTGCTTCCATCTGACAAGGAGCACAGCCTTCTGACAGCTGCTTTCAACTTGCCTAAGAAGGAGCTTGGCCATTGGAATGTGCGGCAAATCTGAGTGTGCGGAAGGCGCAGGTGCCAGCTCCAGACAGAAGCGATCCCCCGGTTCAGTTTGTATTTGCCAGACGCATTGGAAATGTTTTCCACTGGCATTCGCGCCAAGAGTCGCAGGTTGCTTAACTCAGGAGCTCTGAGAATGGAACGGCAAGAGGTGTTCCGCTTTCGTCATAAACAGTGCTCCAGAGCGCTTGGCAACGGGCACAACGAAACGTGTGTGCGGGATAGTGACCATTCCCGCCTAGTGCTGGCAATGCACGAGCACTGCCAAAAGGCACAGGAAGGCGCTTAGCATCCGGCTTGTGCGCAAAGCTTTCAGACTGCCAGAGGACCGTAGCTGTGGTAAGCCGGCTTGCTCATTTGACGTTAGATGTCACCTGCAAGAACTTCACCCGCATCTGGTTTATGCTGCTACCCGTTGTTAGGCGACAACAAGGGCACATGTAGCAAATGCTTTTTCCTGGCCCATTTTGCTAGGCCACGCTCTTCTGTGGCTCTTTAGTGCTTGCCAAACTCCTCTGTGCCTGCTGCTGCTTCCATCTGACAAGGAGCACAGCCTTCTGACAGCTGCTTTCAACTTGCCTAAGAAGGAGCTTGGCCATTGGAATGTGCGGCAAATCTGAGTGTGCGGAAGGCGCAGGTGCCAGCTCCAGACAGAAGCGATCCCCCGGTTCAGTTTCTATTTGCCAGACGCATTGGAAATGTTTTCCACTGGCATTCGTGCCAAGAGTCGCAGGTTGCTTAACTCAGGAGCTCTGAGAATGGAACGGCAAGAGGTGTTCCGCTTTCGTCATAAACAGTGCTCCAGAGCGCTTGGCAACGGGCACAACGAAACGTGTGTGCGGGATAGTGACCATTCCCGCCTAGTGCTGGCAATGCACGAGCACTGCCAAAAGGCACAGGAAGGCGCTTAGCATCCGGCTTGTGCGCAAAGCTTTCAGACTGCCAGAGGACCGTAGCTGTGGTAAGCCGGTTTGCTCATTTGACGTTAGATGTCACCTGCAAGAACTTCACCGGCATCTGGTTTATGCTGCTACCCGTTGTTAGGCGACAACAAGGGCACATGTAGCAAATGCTTTTTCCTGGCCCATTTTGCTAGGCCACGCTCTTCTGTGGCTTTTTAGTGCTTGCCAAACTCCTCTGTGCCTGCTGCTGCTTCCATCTGACAAGGAGCACAGCCTTCTGACAGCTGCTTTCAACTTGCCTAAGAAGGAGCTTGGCCATTGGAATGTGCGGCAAATCTGAGTGTGCGGAAGGCGCAGGTGCCAGCTCCAGACAAAAGCGATCCCCCGGTTCAGTTTCTATTTGCCAGACGCATTGGAAATGTTTTCCACTGGCATTCGCGCCAAGAGTCGCAGGTTGCTTAACTCAGGAGCTCTGAGAATGGAACGGCAAGAGGTGTTCCGCTTTCGTCATAAACAGTGCTCCAGAGCGCTTGGCAACGGGCACAACGAAACGTGTGTGCGGGATAGTGACCATTCACGCCTAGTGCTGGCAATGCACGAGCACTGCCAAAAGGCACAGGAAGGCGCTTAGCATCCGGCTTGTGCGCAAAGCTTTCAGACTGCCAGAGGACCGTAGCTGTGGTAAGCCGGTTTGCTCATTTGACGTTAGATGTCACCTGCAAGAACTTCACCCGCATCTGGTTTATGCTGCTACCCGTTGTTAGGCGACAACAAGGGCACATGTAGCAAATGCTTTTTCCTGGCCCATTTTGCTAGGCCACGCTCTTCTGTGGCTCTTTAGTGCTTGCCAAACTCCTCTGTGCCTGCTGCTGCTTCCATCTGACAAGGAGCACAGCCTTCTGACAGCTGCTTTCAACTTGCCTAAGAAGGAGCTTGGCCATTGGAATGTGCGGCAAATCTGAGTGTGCGGAAGGCGCAGGTGCCAGCTCCAGACAGAAGCGATCCCCCGGTTCAGTTTCTATTTGCCAGACGCATTGGAAATGTTTTCCACTGGCATTCGCGCCAAGAGTCGCAGGTTGCTTAACTCAGGAGCTCTGAGAATGGAACGGCAAGAGGTGTTCCGCTTTCGTCATAAACAGTGCTCCAGAGCGCTTGGCAACGGGCACAACGAAACGTGTGTGCGGGATAGTGACCATTCCCGCCTAGTGCTGGCAATTCACGAGCACTGCCAAAAGGCACAGGAAGGCGCTTAGCATCCGGCTTGTACGCAAAGCTTTCAGACTGCCAGAGGACCGTAGCTGTGGTAAGCCGGTTTGCTCATTTGACGTTAGATGTCACCTGCAAGAACTTCACCCGCATCTGGTTTATGCTGCTACCCGTTGTTAGGCGACAACAAGGGCACATGTAGCAAATGCTTTTTCCTGGCCCATTTTGCTAGGCCACGCTCTTCTGTGGCTCTTTAGTGCTTGCCAAACTCCTCTGTGCCTGCTGCTGCTTCCATCTGACAAGGAGCACAGCCTTCTGACAGCTGCTTTCAACTTGCCTAAGAAGGAGCTTGGCCATTGGAATGTGCGGCAAATCTGAGTGTGCGGAAGGCGCAGGTGCCAGCTCCAGACAGAAGCGATCCCCCGGTTCAGTTTCTATTTGCCAGACGCATTGGAAATGTTTTCCACTGGCATTCGCGCCAGGAGTCGCAGGTTGCTTAACTCAGGAGCTCTGAGAATGGAACGGCAAGAGGTGTTCCGCTTTCGTCATAAACAGTGCTCCAGAGCGCTTGGCAACGGGCACAACGAAACGTGTGTGCGGGATAGTGACCATTCCCGCCTAGTGCTGGCAATGCACGAGCACTGCCAAAAGGCACAGGAAGGCGCTTAGCATCCGGCTTGTGCGCAAAGCTTTCAGACTGCCAGAGGACCGTAGCTGTGGTAAGCCGGTTTGCTCATTTGACGTTAGATGTCACCTGCAAGAACTTCACCCGCATCTGGTTTATGCTGCTACCCGTTGTTAGGCGACAACAAGGGCACATGTAGCAAATGCTTTTTCCTGGCCCATTTTGCTAGGCCACGCTCTTCTGTGGCTCTTTAGTGCTTGCCAAACTCCTCTGTGCCTGTTGCTGCTTCCATCTGACAAGGAGCACAGACTTCTGACAGCTGCTTTCAACTTGCCTAAGAAGGAGCTTGGCCATTGGAATGTGCGGCAAATCTGAGTGTGCGGAAGGCGCAGGTGCCAGCTCCAGACAAAAGCGATCCCCCGGTTCAGTTTCTATTTGCCAGACGCATTGGAAATGTTTTCCACTGGCATTCGCGCCAAGAGTCGCAGGTTGCTTAACTCAGGAGCTCTGAGAATGGAACGGCAAGAGGTGTTCCGCTTTCGTCATAAACAGTGCTCCAGAGCGCTTGGCAACGGGCACAACGAAACGTGTGTGCGGGATAGTGACCATTCCCGCCTAGTGCTGGCAATGCACGAGCACTGCCAAAAGGCACAGGAAGGCGCTTAGCATCCGGCTTGTGCGCAAAGCTTTCAGACTGCCAGAGGACCGTAGCTGTGGTAAGCCGGTTTGCTCATTTGACGTTAGATGTCACCTGCAAGAACTTCACCCGCATCTGGTTTATGCTGCTACCCGTTGTTAGGCGACAACAAGGGCACATGTAGCAAATGCTTTTTCCTGGCCCATTTTGCTAGGCCACGCTCTTCTGTGGCTCTTTAGTGCTTGCCAAACTCCTCTGTGCCTGCTGCTGCTTCCATCTGACAAGGAGCACAGCCTTCTGACAGCTGCTTTCAACTTGCCTAAGAAGGAGCTTGGCCATTGGAATGTGCGGCAAATCTGAGTGTGCGGAAGGCGCAGGTGCCAGCTCCAGACAAAAGCGATCCCCCGGTTCAGTTTCTATTTGCCAGACGCATTGGAAATGTTTTCCACTGGCATTCGCGCCAAGAGTCGCAGGTTGCTTAACTCAGGAGCTCTGAGAATGGAACGGCAAGAGGTGTTCCGCTTTCGTCATAAACAGTGCTCTAGAGCGCTTGGCAACGGGCACAACGAAACGTGTGTGCGGGATAGTGACCATTCCCGCCTAGTGCTGGCAATGCACGAGCACTGCCAAAAGGCACAGGAAGGCGCTTAGCATCCGGCTTGTGCGCAAAGCTTTCAGACTGCCAGAGGACCGTAGCTGTGGTAAGCCGGCTTGCTCATTTGACGTTAGATGTCACCTGCAAGAACTTCACCGGCATCTGGTTTATGCTGCTACCCGTTGTTAGGCGACAACAAGGGCACATGTAGCAAATGCTTTTTCCTGGCCCATTTTGCTAGGCCACGCTCTTCTGTGGCTTTTTAGTGCTTGCCAAACTCCTCTGTGCCTGCTGCTGCTTCCATCTGACAAGGAGCACAGCCTTCTGACAGCTGCTTTCAACTTGCCTAAGAAGGAGCTTGGCCATTGGAATGTGCGGCAAATCTGAGTGTGCGGAAGGCGCAGGTGCCAGCTCCAGACAGAAGCGATCCCCCGGTTCAGTTTCTATTTGCCAGACGCATTGGAAATGTTTTCCACTGGCATTCGCGCCAAGAGTCGCAGGTTGCTTAACTCAGGAGCTCTGAGAATGGAACGGCAAGAGGTGTTCCGCTTTCGTCATAAACAGTGCTCCAGAGCGCTTGGCAACGGGCACAACGAAACGTGTGTGCGGGATAGTGACCATTCACGCCTAGTGCTGGCAATGCACGAGCACTGCCAAAAGGCACAGGAAGGCGCTTAGCATCCGGCTTGTGCGCAAAGCTTTCAGACTGCCAGAGGACCGTAGCTGTGGTAAGCCGGTTTGCTCATTTGACGTTAGATGTCACCTGCAAGAACTTCACCCGCATCTGGTTTATGCTGCTACCCGTTGTTAGGCGACAACAAGGGCACATGTAGCAAATGCTTTTTCCTGGCCCATTTTGCTAGGCCACGCTCTTCTGTGGCTCTTTAGTGCTTGCCAAACTCCTCTGTGCCTGCTGCTGCTTCCATCTGACAAGGAGCACAGCCTTCTGACAGCTGCTTTCAACTTGCTTAAGAAGGAGCTTGGCCATTGGAATGTGCGGCAAATCTGAGTGTGCGGAAGGCGCAGGTGCCAGCTCCAGACAGAAGCGATCCCCCGGTTCAGTTTCTATTTGCCAGACGCATTGGAAATGTTTTCCACTGGCATTCGCGCCAAGAGTCGCAGGTTGCTTAACTCAGGAGCTCTGAGAATGGAACGGCAAGAGGTGTTCCGCTTTCGTCATAAACAGTGCTCCAGAGCGCTTGGCAACGGGCACAACGAAACGTGTGTGCGGGATAGTGACCATTCCCGCCTAGTGCTGGCAATGCACGAGCACTGCCAAAAGGCACAGGAAGGCGCTTAGCATCCGGCTTGTGCGCAAAGCTTTCAGACTGCCAGAGGACCGTAGCTGTGGTAAGCCGGTTTGCTCATTTGACGTTAGATGTCACCTGCAAGAACTTCACCCGCATCTGGTTTATGCTGCTACCCGTTGTTAGGCGACAACAAGGGCACATGTAGCAAATGCTTTTTCCTGGCCCATTTTGCTAGGCCACGCTCTTCTGTGGCTCTTTAGTGCTTGCCAAACTCCTCTGTGCCTGCTGCTGCTTCCATCTGACAAGGAGCACAGCCTTCTGACAGCTGCTTTCAACTTGCTTAAGAAGGAGCTTGGCCATTGGAATGTGCGGCAAATCTGAGTGTGCGGAAGGCGCAGGTGCCAGCTCCAGACAAAAGCGATCCCCCGGTTCAGTTTCTATTTGCCAGACGCATTGGAAATGTTTTCCACTGGCATTCGCGCCAAGAGTCGCAGGTTGCTTAACTCAGGAGCTCTGAGAATGGAACGGCAAGAGGTGTTCCGCTTTCGTCATAAACAGTGCTCCAGAGCGCTTGGCAACGGGCACAACGAAACGTGTGTGCGGGATAGTGACCATTCCCGCCTAGTGCTGGCAATGCACGAGCACTGCCAAAAGGCACAGGAAGGCGCTTAGCATCCGGCTTGTGCGCAAAGCTTTCAGACTGCCAGAGGACCGTAGCTGTGGTAAGCCGGTTTGCTCATTTGACGTTAGATGTCACCTGCAAGAACTTCACCCGCATCTGGTTTATGCTGCTACCCGTTGTTAGGCGACAACAAGGGCACATGTAGCAAATGCTTTTTCCTGGCCCATTTTGCTAGGCCACGCTCTTCTGTGGCTCTTTAGTGCTTGCCAAACTCCTCTGTGCCTGCTGCTGCTTCCATCTGAAAAGGAGCACAGCCTTCTGACAGCTGCTTTCAACTTGCCTAAGAAGGAGCTTGGCCATTGGAATGTGCGGCAAATCTGAGTGTGCGGAAGGCGCAGGTGCCAGCTCCAGACAAAAGCGATCCCCCGGTTCAGTTTCTATTTGCCAGACGCATTGGAAATGTTTTCCACTGGCATTCGCGCCAGGAGTCGCAGGTTGCTTAACTCAGGAGCTCTGAGAATGGAACGGCAAGAGGTGTTCCGCTTTCGTCATAAACAGTGCTCCAGAGCGCTTGGCAACGGGCACAACGAAACGTGTGTGCGGGATAGTGACCATTCCCGCCTAGTGCTGGCAATGCACGAGCACTGCCAAAAGGCACAGGAAGGCGCTTAGCATCCGGCTTGTGCGCAAAGCTTTCAGACTGCCAGAGGACCGTAGCTGTGGTAAGCCGGTTTGCTCATTTGACGTTAGATGTCACCTGCAAGAACTTCACCCGCATCTGGTTTATGCTGCTACCCGTTGTTAGGCGACAACAAGGGCACATGTAGCAAATGCTTTTTCCTGGCCCATTTTGCTAGGCCACGCTCTTCTGTGGCTCTTTAGTGCTTGCCAAACTCCTCTGTGCCTGTTGCTGCTTCCATCTGACAAGGAGCACAGCCTTCTGACAGCTGCTTTCAACTTGCCTAAGAAGGAGCTTGGCCATTGGAATGTGCGGCAAATCTGAGTGTGCGGAAGGCGCAGGTGCCAGCTCCAGACAAAAGCGATCCCCCGGTTCAGTTTCTATTTGCCAGACGCATTGGAAATGTTTTCCACTGGCATTCGCGCCAGGAGTCGCAGGTTGCTTAACTCAGGAGCTCTGAGAATGGAACGGCAAGAGGTGTTCCGCTTTCGTCATAAACAGTGCTCCAGAGCGCTTGGCAACGGGCACAACGAAACGTGTGTGCGGGATAGTGACCATTCCCGCCTAGTGCTGGCAATGCACGAGCACTGCCAAAAGGCACAGGAAGGCGCTTAGCATCCGGCTTGTGCGCAAAGCTTTCAGACTGCCAGAGGACCGTAGCTGTGGTAAGCCGGCTTGCTCATTTGACGTTAGATGTCACCTGCAAGAACTTCACCCGCATCTGGTTTATGCTGCTACCCGTTGTTAGGCGACAACAAGGGCACATGTAGCAAATGCTTTTTCCTGGCCCATTTTGCTAGGCCACGCTCTTCTGTGGCTCTTTAGTGCTTGCCAAACTCCTCTGTGCCTGCTGCTGCTTCCATCTGACAAGGAGCACAGCCTTCTGACAGCTGCTTTCACCTTGCCTAAGAAGGAGCTTGGCCATTGGAATGTGCGGCAAATCTGAGTGTGCGGAAGGCGCAGGTGCCAGCTCCAGACAGAAGCGATCCCCCGGTTCAGTTTCTATTTGCCAGACGCATTGGAAATGTTTTCCACTGGCATTCGCGCCAAGAGTCGCAGGTTGCTTAACTCAGGAGCTCTGAGAATGGAACGGCAAGAGGTGTTCCGCTTTCGTCATAAACAGTGCTCCAGAGCGCTTGGCAACGGGCACAACGAAACGTGTGTGCGGGATAGTGACCATTCCCGCCTAGTGCTGGCAATGCACGAGCACTGCCAAAAGGCACAGGAAGGCGCTTAGCATCCGGCTTGTGCGCAAAGCTTTCAGACTGCCAGAGGACCGTAGCTGTGGTAAGCCGGCTTGCTCATTTGACGTTAGATGTCACCTGCAAGAACTTCACCCGCATCTGGTTTATGCTGCTACCCGTTGTTAGGCGACAACAAGGGCACATGTAGCAAATGCTTTTTCCTGGCCCATTTTGCTAGGCCACGCTCTTCTGTGGCTCTTTAGTGCTTGCCAAACTCCTCTGTGCCTGCTGCTGCTTCCATCTGACAAGGAGCACAGCCTTCTGACAGCTGCTTTCAACTTGCCTAAGAAGGAGCTTGGCCATTGGAATGTGCGGCAAATCTGAGTGTGCGGAAGGCGCAGGTGCCAGCTCCAGACAGAAGCGATCCCCCGGTTCAGTTTCTATTTGCCAGACGCATTGGAAATGTTTTCCACTGGCATTCGCGCCAGGAGTCGCAGGTTGCTTAACTCAGGAGCTCTGAGAATGGAACGGCAAGAGGTGTTCCGCTTTCGTCATAAACAGTGCTCCAGAGCGCTTGGCAACGGGCACAACGAAACGTGTGTGCGGGATAGTGACCATTCCCGCCTAGTGCTGGCAATGCACGAGCACTGCCAAAAGGCACAGGAAGGCGCTTAGCATCCGGCTTGTGCGCAAAGCTTTCAGACTGCCAGAGGACCGTAGCTGTGGTAAGCCGGCTTGCTCATTTGACGTTAGATGTCACCTGCAAGAACTTCACCCGCATCTGGTTTATGCTGCTACCCGTTGTTAGGCGACAACAAGGGCACATGTAGCAAATGCTTTTTCCTGGCCCATTTTGCTAGGCCACGCTCTTCTGTGGCTCTTTAGTGCTTGCCAAACTCCTCTGTGCCTGCTGCTGCTTCCATCTGACAAGGAGCACAGCCTTCTGACAGCTGCTTTCAACTTGCCTAAGAAGGAGCTTGGCCATTGGAATGTGCGGCAAATCTGAGTGTGCGGAAGGCGCAGGTGCCAGCTCCAGACAGAAGCGATCCCCCGGTTCAGTTTCTATTTGCCAGACGCATTGGAAATGTTTTCCACTGGCATTCGCGCCAAGAGTCGCAGGTTGCTTAACTCAGGAGCTCTGAGAATGGAACGGCAAGAGGTGTTCCGCTTTCGTCATAAACAGTGCTCCAGAGCGCTTGGCAACGGGCACAACGAAACGTGTGTGCGGGATAGTGACCATTCCCGCCTAGTGCTGGCAATGCACGAGCACTGCCAAAAGGCACAGGAAGGCGCTTAGCATCCGGCTTGTGCGCAAAGCTTTCAGACTGCCAGAGGACCGTAGCTGTGGTAAGCCGGTTTGCTCATTTGACGTTAGATGTCACCTGCAAGAACTTCACCCGCATCTGGTTTATGCTGCTACCCGTTGTTAGGCGACAACAAGGGCACATGTAGCAAATGCTTTTTCCTGGCCCATTTTGCTAGGCCACGCTCTTCTGTGGCTCTTTAGTGCTTGCCAAACTCCTCTGTGCCTGCTGCTGCTTCCATCTGACAAGGAGCACAGCCTTCTGACAGCTGCTTTCAACTTGCCTAAGAAGGAGCTTGGCCATTGGAATGTGCGGCAAATCTGAGTGTGCGGAAGGCGCAGGTGCCAGCTCCAGACAAAAGCGATCCCCCGGTTCAGTTTCTATTTGCCAGACGCATTGGAAATGTTTTCCACTGGCATTCGCGCCAAGAGTCGCAGGTTGCTTAACTCAGGAGCTCTGAGAATGGAACGGCAAGAGGTGTTCCGCTTTCGTCATAAACAGTGCTCCAGAGCGCTTGGCAACGGGCACAACGAAACGTGTGTGCGGGATAGTGACCATTCCCGCCTAGTGCTGGCAATGCACGAGCACTGCCAAAAGGCACAGGAAGGCGCTTAGCATCCGGCTTGTGCGCAAAGCTTTCAGGCTGCCAGAGGACCGTAGCTGTGGTAAGCCGGTTTGCTCATTTGACGTTAGATGTCACCTGCAAGAACTTCACCCGCATCTGGTTTATGCTGCTACCCGTTGTTAGGCGACAACAAGGGCACATGTAGCAAATGCTTTTTCCTCGCCCATTTTGCTAGGCCACGCTCTTCTGTGGCTCTTTAGTGCTTGCCAAACTCCTCTGTGCCTGCTGCTGCTTCCATCTGAAAAGGAGCACAGCCTTCTGACAGCTGCTTTCAACTTGCCTAAGAAGGAGCTTGGCCATTGGAATGTGCGGCAAATCTGAGTGTGCGGAAGGCGCAGGTGCCAGCTCCAGACAAAAGCGATCCCCCGGTTCAGTTTCTATTTGCCAGACGCATTGGAAATGTTTTCCACTGGCATTCGCGCCAAGAGTCGCAGGTTGCTTAACTCAGGAGCTCTGAGAATGGAACGGCAAGAGGTGTTCCGCTTTCGTCATAAACAGTGCTCCAGAGCGCTTGGCAACGGGCACAACGAAACGTGTGTGCGGGATAGTGACCATTCCCGCCTAGTGCTGGCAATGCACGAGCACTGCCAAAAGGCACAGGAAGGCGCTTAGCATCCGGCTTGTGCGCAAAGCTTTCAGACTGCCAGAGGACCGTAGCTGTGGTAAGCCGGTTTGCTCATTTGACGTTAGATGTCACCTGCAAGAACTTCACCCGCATCTGGTTTATGCTGCTACCCGTTGTTAGGCGACAACAAGGGCACATGTAGCAAATGCTTTTTCCTGGCCCATTTTGCTAGGCCACGCTCTTCTGTGGCTCTTTAGTGCTTGCCAAACTCCTCTGTGCCTGTTGCTGCTTCCATCTGACAAGGAGCACAGCCTTCTGACAGCTGCTTTCAACTTGCCTAAGAAGGAGCTTGGCCATTGGAATGTGCGGCAAATCTGAGTGTGCGGAAGGCGCAGGTGCCAGCTCCAGACAGAAGCGATCCCCCGGTTCAGTTTCTATTTGCCAGACGCATTGGAAATGTTTTCCACTGGCATTCGCGCCAAGAGTCGCAGGTTGCTTAACTCAGGAGCTCTGAGAATGGAACGGCAAGAGGTGTTCCGCTTTCGTCATAAACAGTGCTCCAGAGCGCTTGGCAACGGGCACAACGAAACGTGTGTGCGGGATAGTGACCATTCCCGCCTAGTGCTGGCAATGCACGAGCACTGCCAAAAGGCACAGGAAGGCGCTTAGCATCCGGCTTGTGCGCAAAGCTTTCAGACTGCCAGAGGACCGTAGCTGTGGTAAGCCGGTTTGCTCATTTGACGTTAGATGTCACCTGCAAGAACTTCACCCGCATCTGGTTTATGCTGCTACCCGTTGTTAGGCGACAACAAGGGCACATGTAGCAAATGCTTTTTCCTGGCCCATTTTGCTAGGCCACGCTCTTCTGTGGCTCTTTAGTGCTTGCCAAACTCCTCTGTGCCTGCTGCTGCTTCCATCTGACAAGGAGCACAGCCTTCTGACAGCTGCTTTCAACTTGCTTAAGAAGGAGCTTGGCCATTGGAATGTGCGGCAAATCTGAGTGTGCGGAAGGCGCAGGTGCCAGCTCCAGACAAAAGCGATCCCCCGGTTCAGTTTCTATTTGCCAGACGCATTGGAAATGTTTTCCACTGGCATTCGCGCCAGGAGTCGCAGGTTGCTTAACTCAGGAGCTCTGAGAATGGAACGGCAAGAGGTGTTCCGCTTTCGTCATAAACAGTGCTCCAGAGCGCTTGGCAACGGGCACAACGAAACGTGTGTGCGGGATAGTGACCATTCCCGCCTAGTGCTGGCAATGCACGAGCACTGCCAAAAGGCACAGGAAGGCGCTTAGCATCCGGCTTGTGCGCAAAGCTTTCAGACTGCCAGAGGACCGTAGCTGTGGTAAGCCGGCTTGCTCATTTGACGTTAGATGTCACCTGCAAGAACTTCACCCGCATCTGGTTTATGCTGCTACCCGTTGTTAGGCGACAACAAGGGCACATGTAGCAAATGCTTTTTCCTGGCCCATTTTGCTAGGCCACGCTCTTCTGTGGCTCTTTAGTGCTTGCCAAACTCCTCTGTGCCTGCTGCTGCTTCCATCTGACAAGGAGCACAGCCTTCTGACAGCTGCTTTCAACTTGCCTAAGAAGGAGCTTGGCCATTGGAATGTGCGGCAAATCTGAGTGTGCGGAAGGCGCAGGTGCCAGCTCCAGACAGAAGCGATCCCCCGGTTCAGTTTCTATTTGCCAGACGCATTGGAAATGTTTTCCACTGGCATTCGCGCCAAGAGTCGCAGGTTGCTTAACTCAGGAGCTCTGAGAATGGAACGGCAAGAGGTGTTCCGCTTTCGTCATAAACAGTGCTCCAGAGCGCTTGGCAACGGGCACAACGAAACGTGTGTGCGGGATAGTGACCATTCCCGCCTAGTGCTGGCAATGCACGAGCACTGCCAAAAGGCACAGGAAGGCGCTTAGCATCCGGCTTGTGCGCAAAGCTTTCAGACTGCCAGAGGACCGTAGCTGTGGTAAGCCGGTTTGCTCATTTGACGTTAGATGTCACCTGCAAGAACTTCACCCGCATCTGGTTTATGCTGCTACCCGTTGTTAGGCGACAACAAGGGCACATGTAGCAAATGCTTTTTCCTGGCCCATTTTGCTAGGCCACGCTCTTCTGTGGCTCTTTAGTGCTTGCCAAACTCCTCTGTGCCTGCTGCTGCTTCCATCTGACAAGGAGCACAGCCTTCTGACAGCTGCTTTCAACTTGCCTAAGAAGGAGCTTGGCCATTGGAATGTGCGGCAAATCTGAGTGTGCGGAAGGCGCAGGTGCCAGCTCCAGACAAAAGCGATCCCCCGGTTCAGTTTCTATTTGCCAGACGCATTGGAAATGTTTTCCACTGGCATTCGCGCCAAGAGTCGCAGGTTGCTTAACTCAGGAGCTCTGAGAATGGAACGGCAAGAGGTGTTCCGCTTTCGTCATAAACAGTGCTCCAGAGCGCTTGGCAACGGGCACAACGAAACGTGTGTGCGGGATAGTGACCATTCCCGCCTAGTGCTGGCAATGCACGAGCACTGCCAAAAGGCACAGGAAGGCGCTTAGCATCCGGCTTGTGCGCAAAGCTTTCAGACTGCCAGAGGACCGTAGCTGTGGTAAGCCGGTTTGCTCATTTGACGTTAGATGTCACCTGCAAGAACTTCACCCGCATCTGGTTTATGCTGCTACCCGTTGTTAGGCGACAACAAGGGCACATGTAGCAAATGCTTTTTCCTGGCCCATTTTGCTAGGCCACGCTCTTCTGTGGCTCTTTAGTGCTTGCCAAACTCCTCTGTGCCTGCTGCTGCTTCCATCTGACAAGGAGCACAGCCTTCTGACAGCTGCTTTCAACTTGCCTAAGAAGGAGCTTGGCCATTGGAATGTGCGGCAAATCTGAGTGTGCGGAAGGCGCAGGTGCCAGCTCCAGACAAAAGCGATCCCCCGGTTCAGTTTCTATTTGCCAGACGCATTGGAAATGTTTTCCACTGGCATTCGCGCCAAGAGTCGCAGGTTGCTTAACTCAGGAGCTCTGAGAATGGAACGGCAAGAGGTGTTCCGCTTTCGTCATAAACAGTGCTCCAGAGCGCTTGGCAACGGGCACAACGAAACGTGTGTGCGGGATAGTGACCATTCACGCCTAGTGCTGGCAATGCACGAGCACTGCCAAAAGGCAAAGGAAGGCGCTTAGCATCCGGCTTGTGCGCAAAGCTTTCAGACTGCCAGAGGACCGTAGCTGTGGTAAGCCGGTTTGCTCATTTGACGTTAGATGTCACCTGCAAGAACTTCACCGGCATCTGGTTTATGCTGCTACCCGTTGTTAGGCGACAACAAGGGCACATGTAGCAAATGCTTTTTCCTGGCCCATTTTGCTAGGCCACGCTCTTCTGTGGCTCTTTAGTGCTTGCCAAACTCCTCTGTGCCTGCTGCTGCTTCCATCTGACAAGGAGCACAGCCTTCTGACAGCTGCTTTCAACTTGCCTAAGAAGGAGCTTGGCCATTGGAATGTGCGGCAAATCTGAGTGTGCGGAAGGCGCAGGTGCCAGCTCCAGACAGAAGCGATCCCCCGGTTCAGTTTCTATTTGCCAGACGCATTGGAAATGTTTTCCACTGGCATTCGCGCCAAGAGTCGCAGGTTGCTTAACTCAGGAGCTCTGAGAATGGAACGGCAAGAGGTGTTCCGCTTTCGTCATAAACAGTGCTCCAGAGCGCTTGGCAACGGGCACAACGAAACGTGTGTGCGGGATAGTGACCATTCCCGCCTAGTGCTGGCAATGCACGAGCACTGCCAAAAGGCACAGGAAGGCGCTTAGCATCCGGCTTGTGCGCAAAGCTTTCAGACTGCCAGAGGACCGTAGCTGTGGTAAGCCGGTTTGCTCATTTGACGTTAGATGTCACCTGCAAGAACTTCACCCGCATCTGGTTTATGCTGCTACCCGTTGTTAGGCGACAACAAGGGCACATGTAGCAAATGCTTTTTCCTGGCCCATTTTGCTAGGCCACGCTCTTCTGTGGCTCTTTAGTGCTTGCCAAACTCCTCTGTGCCTGCTGCTGCTTCCATCTGACAAGGAGCACAGCCTTCTGACAGCTGCTTTCAACTTGCCTAAGAAGGAGCTTGGCCATTGGAATGTGCGGCAAATCTGAGTGTGCGGAAGGCGCAGGTGCCAGCTCCAGACAAAAGCGATCCCCCGGTTCAGTTTCTATTTGCCAGACGCATTGGAAATGTTTTCCACTGGCATTCGCGCCAAGAGTCGCAGGTTGCTTAACTCAGGAGCTCTGAGAATGGAACGGCAAGAGGTGTTCCGCTTTCGTCATAAACAGTGCTCCAGAGCGCTTGGCAACGGGCACAACGAAACGTGTGTGCGGGATAGTGACCATTCCCGCCTAGTGCTGGCAATGGACGAGCACTGCCAAAAGGCAAAGGAAGGCGCTTAGCATCCGGCTTGTGCGCAAAGCTTTCAGACTGCCAGAGGACCGTAGCTGTGGTAAGCCGGTTTGCTCATTTGACGTTAGATGTCACCTGCAAGAACTTCACCCGCATCTGGTTTATGCTGCTACCCGTTGTTAGGCGACAACAAGGGCACATGTAGCAAATGCTTTTTCCTGGCCCATTTTGCTAGGCCACGCTCTTCTGTGGCTCTTTAGTGCTTGCCAAACTCCTCTGTGCCTGCTGCTGCTTCCATCTGACAAGGAGCACAGCCTTCTGACAGCTGCTTTCAACTTGCTTAAGAAGGAGCTTGGCCATTGGAATGTGCGGCAAATCTGAGTGTGCGGAAGGCGCAGGTGCCAGCTCCAGACAGAAGCGATCCCCCGGTTCAGTTTCTATTTGCCAGACGCATTGGAAATGTTTTCCACTGGCATTCGCGCCAAGAGTCGCAGGTTGCTTAACTCAGGAGCTCTGAGAATGGAACGGCAAGAGGTGTTCCGCTTTCGTCATAAACAGTGCTCCAGAGCGCTTGGCAACGGGCACAACGAAACGTGTGTGCGGGATAGTGACCATTCCCGCCTAGTGCTGGCAATGCACGAGCAGTGTCAAAAGGCACAGGAAGGCGCTTAGCATCCGGCTTGTGCGCAAAGCTTTCAGACTGCCAGAGGACCGTAGCTGTGGTAAGCCGGTTTGCTCATTTGACGTTAGATGTCACCTGCAAGAACTTCACCCGCATCTGGTTTATGCTGCTACCCGTTGTTAGGCGACAACAAGGGCACATGTAGCAAATGCTTTTTCCTGGCCCATTTTGCTAGGCCACGCTCTTCTGTGGCTCTTTAGTGCTTGCCAAACTCCTCTGTGCCTGCTGCTGCTTCCATCTGACAAGGAGCACAGCCTTCTGACAGCTGCTTTCAACTTGCCTAAGAAGGAGCTTGGCCATTGGAATGTGCGGCAAATCTGAGTGTGCGGAAGGCGCAGGTGCCAGCTCCAGACAGAAGCGATCCCCCGGTTCAGTTTCTATTTGCCAGACGCATTGGAAATGTTTTCCACTGGCATTCGCGCCAAGAGTCGCAGGTTGCTTAACTCAGGAGCTCTGAGAATGGAACGGCAAGAGGTGTTCCGCTTTCGTCATAAACAGTGCTCTAGAGCGCTTGGCAACGGGCACAACGAAACGTGTGTGCGGGATAGTGACCATTCACGCCTAGTGCTGGCAATGCACGAGCACTGCCAAAAGGCAAAGGAAGGCGCTTAGCATCCGGCTTGTGCGCAAAGCTTTCAGACTGCCAGAGGACCGTAGCTGTGGTAAGCCGGCTTGCTCATTTGACGTTAGATGTCACCTGCAAGAACTTCACCCGCATCTGGTTTATGCTGCTACCCGTTGTTAGGCGACAACAAGGGCACATGTAGCAAATGCTTTTTCCTGGCCCATTTTGCTAGGCCACGCTCTTCTGTGGCTCTTTAGTGCTTGCCAAACTCCTCTGTGCCTGCTGCTGCTTCCATCTGACAAGGAGCACAGCCTTCTGACAGCTGCTTTCAACTTGCTTAAGAAGGAGCTTGGCCATTGGAATGTGCGGCAAATCTGAGTGTGCGGAAGGCGCAGGTGCCAGCTCCAGACAAAAGCGATCCCCCGGTTCAGTTTCTATTTGCCAGACGCATTGGAAATGTTTTCCACTGGCATTCGCGCCAAGAGTCGCAGGTTGCTTAACTCAGGAGCTCTGAGAATGGAACGGCAAGAGGTGTTCCGCTTTCGTCATAAACAGTGCTCCAGAGCGCTTGGCAACGGGCACAACGAAACGTGTGTGCGGGATAGTGACCATTCCCGCCTAGTGCTGGCAATGCACGAGCAGTGTCAAAAGGCACAGGAAGGCGCTTAGCATCCGGCTTGTGCGCAAAGCTTTCAGACTGCCAGAGGACCGTAGCTGTGGTAAGCCGGTTTGCTCATTTGACGTTAGATGTCACCTGCAAGAACTTCACCGGCATCTGGTTTATGCTGCTACCCGTTGTTAGGTGACAACAAGGGCACATGTAGCAAATGCTTTTTCCTGGCCCATTTTGCTAGGCCACGCTCTTCTGTGGCTCTTTAGTGCTTGCCAAACTCCTCTGTGCCTGCTGCTGCTTCCATCTGACAAGGAGCACAGCCTTCTGACAGCTGCTTTCAACTTGCCTAAGAAGGAGCTTGGCCATTGGAATGTGCGGCAAATCTGAGTGTGCGGAAGGCGCAGGTGCCAGCTCCAGACAGAAGCGATCCCCCGGTTCAGTTTCTATTTGCCAGACGCATTGGAAATGTTTTCCACTGGCATTCGCGCCAAGAGTCGCAGGTTGCTTAACTCAGGAGCTCTGAGAATGGAACGGCAAGAGGTGTTCCGCTTTCGTCATAAACAGTGCTCCAGAGCGCTTGGCAACGGGCACAACGAAACGTGTGTGCGGGATAGTGACCATTCACGCCTAGTGCTGGCAATGCACGAGCACTGCCAAAAGGCAAAGGAAGGCGCTTAGCATCCGGCTTGTGTGCAAAGCTTTCAGACTGCCAGAGGACCGTAGCTGTGGTAAGCCGGGTTGCTCATTTGACGTTAGATGTCACCTGCAAGAACTTCACCCGCATCTGGTTTATGCTGCTACCCGTTGTTAGGCGACAACAAGGGCACATGTAGCAAATGCTTTTTCCTGGCCCATTTTGCTAGGCCACGCTCTTCTGTGGCTCTTTAGTGCTTGCCAAACTCCTCTGTGCCTGCTGCTGCTTCCATCTGACAAGGAGCACAGCCTTCTGACAGCTGCTTTCAACTTGCCTAAGAAGGAGCTTGGCCATTGGAATGTGCGGCAAATCTGAGTGTGCGGAAGGCGCAGGTGCCAGCTCCAGACAGAAGCGATCCCCCGGTTCAGTTTCTATTTGCCAGACGCATTGGAAATGTTTTCCACTGGCATTCGCGCCAAGAGTCGCAGGTTGCTTAACTCAGGAGCTCTGAGAATGGAACGGCAAGAGGTGTTCCGCTTTCGTCATAAACAGTGCTCCAGAGCGCTTGGCAACGGGCACAACGAAACGTGTGTGCGGGATAGTGACCATTCACGCCTAGTGCTGGCAATGCACGAGCACTGCCAAAAGGCAAAGGAAGGCGCTTAGCATCCGGCTTGTGCGCAAAGCTTTCAGACTGCCAGAAGACCGTAGCTGTGGTAAGCCGGGTTGCTCATTTGACGTTAGATGTCACCTGCAAGAACTTCACCCGCATCTGGTTTATGCTGCTACCCGTTGTTAGGCGACAACAAGGGCACATGTAGCAAATGCTTTTTCCTGGCCCATTTTGCTAGGCCACGCTCTTCTGTGGCTCTTTAGTGCTTGCCAAACTCCTCTGTGCCTGCTGCTGCTTCCATCTGACAAGGAGCACAGCCTTCTGACAGCTGCTTTCAACTTGCCTAAGAAGGAGCTTGGCCATTGGAATGTGCGGCAAATCTGAGTGTGCGGAAGGCGCAGGTGCCAGCTCCAGACAGAAGCGATCCCCCGGTTCAGTTTCTATTTGCCAGACGCATTGGAAATGTTTTCCACTGGCATTCGCGCCAAGAGTCGCAGGTTGCTTAACTCAGGAGCTCTGAGAATGGAACGGCAAGAGGTGTTCCGCTTTCGTCATAAACAGTGCTCCAGAGCGCTTGGCAACGGGCACAACGAAACGTGTGTGCGGGATAGTGACCATTCACGCCTAGTGCTGGCAATGCACGAGCACTGCCAAAAGGCAAAGGAAGGCGCTTAGCATCCGGCTTGTGCGCAAAGCTTTCAGACTGCCAGAGGACCGTAGCTGTGGTAAGCCGGGTTGCTCATTTGACGTTAGATGTCACCTGCAAGAACTTCACCCGCATCTGGTTTATGCTGCTACCCGTTGTTAGGCGACAACAAGGGCACATGTAGCAAATGCTTTTTCCTGGCCCATTTTGCTAGGCCACGCTCTTCTGTGGCTCTTTAGTGCTTGCCAAACTCCTCTGTGCCTGCTGCTGCTTCCATCTGACAAGGAGCACAGCCTTCTGACAGCTGCTTTCAACTTGCCTAAGAAGGAGCTTGGCCATTGGAATGTGCGGCAAATCTGAGTGTGCGGAAGGCGCAGGTGCCAGCTCCAGACAGAAGCGATCCCCCAGTTCAGTTCCTATTTGCCAGACGCATTGGAAATGTTTTCCACTGGCATTCGCGCCAAGAGTCGCAGGTTGCTTAACTCAGGAGCTCTGAGAATGGAACGGCAAGAGGTGTTCCGCTTTCGTCATAAACAGTGCTCCAGAGCGCTTGGCAACGGGCACAACGAAACGTGTGTGCGGGATAGTGACCATTCCCGCCTAGTGCTGGCAATGCACGAGCACTGCCAAAAGGCACAGGAAGGCGCTTAGCATCCTGCTTGTGCGCAAAGCTTTCAGACTGCCAGAGGACCGTAGCTGTGGTAAGCCGGTTTGCTCATTTGACGTTAGATGTCACCTGCAAGAACTTCACCCGCATCTGGTTTATGCTGCTACCCGTTGTTAGGTGACAACAAGGGCACATGTAGCAAATGCTTTTTCCTGGCCCATTTTGCTAGGCCACGCTCTTCTGTGGCTCTTTAGTGCTTGCCAAACTCCTCTGTGCCTGCTGCTGCTTCCATCTGACAAGGAGCACAGCCTTCTGACAGCTGCTTTCAACTTGCCTAAGAAGGAGCTTGGCCATTGGAATGTGCGGCAAATCTGAGTGTGCGGAAGGCGCAGGTGCCAGCTCCAGACAGAAGCGATCCCCCGGTTCAGTTTCTATTTGCCAGACGCATTGGAAATGTTTTCCACTGGCATTCGCGCCAAGAGTCGCAGGTTGCTTAACTCAGGAGCTCTGAGAATGGAACGGCAAGAGGTGTTCCGCTTTCGTCATAAACAGTGCTCCAGAGCGCTTGGCAACGGGCACAACGAAACGTGTGTGCGGGATAGTGACCATTCCCGCCTAGTGCTGGCAATGCACGAGCAGTGTCAAAAGGCACAGGAAGGCGCTTAGCATCCGGCTTGTGCGCAAAGCTTTCAGACTGCCAGAGGACCGTAGCTGTGGTAAGCCGGTTTGCTCATTTGACGTTAGATGTCACCTGCAAGAACTTCACCCGCATCTGGTTTATGCTGCTACCCGTTGTTAGGCGACAACAAGGGCACATGTAGCAAATGCTTTTTCCTGGCCCATTTTGCTAGGCCACGCTCTTCTGTGGCTCTTTAGTGCTTGCCAAACTCCTCTGTGCCTGCTGCTGCTTCCATCTGACAAGGAGCACAGCCTTCTGACAGCTGCTTTCAACTTGCCTAAGAAGGAGCTTGGCCATTGGAATGTGCGGCAAATCTGAGTGTGCGGAAGGCGCAGGTGCCAGCTCCAGACAAAAGCGATCCCCCGGTTCAGTTTCTATTTGCCAGACGCATTGGAAATGTTTTCCACTGGCATTCGCGCCAAGAGTCGCAGGTTGCTTAACTCAGGAGCTCTGAGAATGGAACGGCAAGAGGTGTTCTGCTTTCGTCATAAACAGTGCTCCAGAGCGCTTGGCAACGGGCACAACGAAACGTGTGTGCGGGATAGTGACCATTCACGCCTAGTGCTGGCAATGCACGAGCACTGCCAAAAGGCAAAGGAAGGCGCTTAGCATCCGGCTTGTGCGCAAAGCTTTCAGACTGCCAGAGGACCGTAGCTGTGGTAAGCCGGGTTGCTCATTTGACGTTAGATGTCACCTGCAAGAACTTCACCGGCATCTGGTTTATGCTGCTACCCGTTGTTAGGCGACAACAAGGGCACATGTAGCAAATGCTTTTTCCTGGCCCATTTTGCTAGGCCACGCTCTTCTGTGGCTCTTTAGTGCTTGCCAAACTCCTCTGTGCCTGCTGCTGCTTCCATCTGACAAGGAGCACAGCCTTCTGACAGCTGCTTTCAACTTGCCTAAGAAGGAGCTTGGCCATTGGAATGTGCGGCAAATCTGAGTGTGCGGAAGGCGCAGGTGCCAGCTCCAGACAGAAGCGATCCCCCGGTTCAGTTTCTATTTGCCAGACGCATTGGAAATGTTTTCCACTGGCATTCGCGCCAAGAGTCGCAGGTTGCTTAACTCAGGAGCTCTGAGAATGGAACGGCAAGAGGTGTTCCGCTTTCGTCATAAACAGTGCTCCAGAGCGCTTGGCAACGGGCACAACGAAACGTGTGTGCGGGATAGTGACCATTCCCGCCTAGTGCTGGCAATGGACGAGCACTGCCAAAAGGCAAAGGAAGGCGCTTAGCATCCGGCTTGTGCGCAAAGCTTTCAGACTGCCAGAGGACCGTAGCTGTGGTAAGCCGGGTTGCTCATTTGACGTTAGATGTCACCTGCAAGAACTTCACCGGCATCTGGTTTATGCTGCTACCCGTTGTTAGGCGACAACAAGGGCACATGTAGCAAATGCTTTTTCCTGGCCCATTTTGCTAGGCCACGCTCTTCTGTGGCTCTTTAGTGCTTGCCAAACTCCTCTGTGCCTGCTGCTGCTTCCATCTGACAAGGAGCACAGCCTTCTGACAGCTGCTTTCAACTTGCCTAAGAAGGAGCTTGGCCATTGGAATGTGCGGCAAATCTGAGTGTGCGGAAGGCGCAGGTGCCAGCTCCAGACAGAAGCGATCCCCCGGTTCAGTTTCTATTTGCCAGACGCATTGGAAATGTTTTCCACTGGCATTCGCGCCAAGAGTCGCAGGTTGCTTAACTCAGGAGCTCTGAGAATGGAACGGCAAGAGGTGTTCCGCTTTCGTCATAAACAGTGCTCCAGAGCGCTTGGCAACGGGCACAACGAAACGTGTGTGCGGGATAGTGACCATTCCCGCCTAGTGCTGGCAATGCACGAGCACTGCCAAAAGGCACAGGAAGGCGCTTAGCATCCGGCTTGTGCGCAAAGCTTTCAGACTGCCAGAGGACCGTAGCTGTGGTAAGCCGGTTTGCTCATTTGACGTTAGATGTCACCTGCAAGAACTTCACCCGCATCTGGTTTATGCTGCTACCCGTTGTTAGGCGACAACAAGGGCACATGTAGCAAATGCTTTTTCCTGGCCCATTTTGCTAGGCCACGCTCTTCTGTGGCTCTTTAGTGCTTGCCAAACTCCTCTGTGCCTGCTGCTGCTTCCATCTGACAAGGAGCACAGCCTTCTGACAGCTGCTTTCAACTTGCCTAAGAAGGAGCTTGGCCATTGGAATGTGCGGCAAATCTGAGTGTGCGGAAGGCGCAGGTGCTAGCTCCAGACAGAAGCGATCCCCCGGTTCAGTTTCTATTTGCCAGACGCATTGGAAATGTTTTCCACTGGCATTCGCGCCAAGAGTCGCAGGTTGCTTAACTCAGGAGCTCTGAGAATGGAACGGCAAGAGGTGTTCCGCTTTCGTCATAAACAGTGCTCCAGAGCGCTTGGCAACGGGCACAACGAAACGTGTGTGCGGGATAGTGACCATTCCCGCCTAGTGCTGGCAATGCACGAGCACTGCCAAAAGGCACAGGAAGGCGCTTAGCATCCGGCTTGTGCGCAAAGCTTTCAGACTGCCAGAGGACCGTAGCTGTGGTAAGCCGGCTTGCTCATTTGACGTTAGATGTCACCTGCAAGAACTTCACCCGCATCTGGTTTATGCTGCTACCCGTTGTTAGGCGACAACAAGGGCACATGTAGCAAATGCTTTTTCCTGGCCCATTTTGCTAGGCCACGCTCTTCTGTGGCTCTTTAGTGCTTGCCAAACTCCTCTGTGCCTGCTGCTGCTTCCATCTGACAAGGAGCACAGCCTTCTGACAGCTGCTTTCAACTTGCCTAAGAAGGAGCTTGGCCATTGGAATGTGCGGCAAATCTGAGTGTGCGGAAGGCGCAGGTGCCAGCTCCAGACAGAAGCGATCCCCCGGTTCAGTTTCTATTTGCCAGACGCATTGGAAATGTTTTCCACTGGCATTCGCGCCAAGAGTCGCAGGTTGCTTAACTCAGGAGCTCTGAGAATGGAACGGCAAGAGGTGTTCCGCTTTCGTCATAAACAGTGCTCCAGAGCGCTTGGCAACGGGCACAACGAAACGTGTGTGCGGGATAGTGACCATTCCCGCCTAGTGCTGGCAATGCACGAGCACTGCCAAAAGGCACAGGAAGGCGCTTAGCATCCGGCTTGTGCGCAAAGCTTTCAGACTGCCAGAGGACCGTAGCTGTGGTAAGCCGGTTTGCTCATTTGACGTTAGATGTCACCTGCAAGAACTTCACCCGCATCTGGTTTATGCTGCTACCCGTTGTTAGGCGACAACAAGGGCACATGTAGCAAATGCTTTTTCCTGGCCCATTTTGCTAGGCCACGCTCTTCTGTGGCTCTTTAGTGCTTGCCAAACTCCTCTGTGCCTGCTGCTGCTTCCATCTGACAAGGAGCACAGCCTTCTGACAGCTGCTTTCAACTTGCCTAAGAAGGAGCTTGGCCATTGGAATGTGCGGCAAATCTGAGTGTGCGGAAGGCGCAGGTGCTAGCTCCAGACAGAAGCGATCCCCCGGTTCAGTTTCTATTTGCCAGACGCATTGGAAATGTTTTCCACTGGCATTCGCGCCAAGAGTCGCAGGTTGCTTAACTCAGGAGCTCTGAGAATGGAACGGCAAGAGGTGTTCCGCTTTCGTCATAAACAGTGCTCCAGAGCGCTTGGCAACGGGCACAACGAAACGTGTGTGCGGGATAGTGACCATTCCCGCCTAGTGCTGGCAATGCACGAGCACTGCCAAAAGGCACAGGAAGGCGCTTAGCATCCTGCTTGTGCGCAAAGCTTTCAGACTGCCAGAGGACCGTAGCTGTGGTAAGCCGGTTTGCTCATTTGACGTTAGATGTCACCTGCAAGAACTTCACCCGCATCTGGTTTATGCTGCTACCCGTTGTTAGGTGACAACAAGGGCACATGTAGCAAATGCTTTTTCCTGGCCCATTTTGCTAGGCCACGCTCTTCTGTGGCTCTTTAGTGCTTGCCAAACTCCTCTGTGCCTGCTGCTGCTTCCATCTGACAAGGAGCACAGCCTTCTGACAGCTGCTTTCAACTTGCCTAAGAAGGAGCTTGGCCATTGGAATGTGCGGCAAATCTGAGTGTGCGGAAGGCGCAGGTGCTAGCTCCAGACAGAAGCGATCCCCCGGTTCAGTTTCTATTTGCCAGACGCATTGGAAATGTTTTCCACTGGCATTCGCGCCAAGAGTCGCAGGTTGCTTAACTCAGGAGCTCTGAGAATGGAACGGCAAGAGGTGTTCCGCTTTCGTCATAAACAGTGCTCCAGAGCGCTTGGCAACGGGCACAACGAAACGTGTGTGCGGGATAGTGACCATTCCCGCCTAGTGCTGGCAATGCACGAGCACTGCCAAAAGGCACAGGAAGGCGCTTAGCATCCGGCTTGTGCGCAAAGCTTTCAGACTGCCAGAGGACCGTAGCTGTGGTAAGCCGGCTTGCTCATTTGACGTTAGATGTCACCTGCAAGAACTTCACCCGCATCTGGTTTATGCTGCTACCCGTTGTTAGGCGACAACAAGGGCACATGTAGCAAATGCTTTTTCCTGGCCCATTTTGCTAGGCCACGCTCTTCTGTGGCTCTTTAGTGCTTGCCAAACTCCTCTGTGCCTGCTGCTGC
This sequence comes from Poecile atricapillus, assembly GCF_030490865.1. Lineage (NCBI taxonomy): Eukaryota > Metazoa > Chordata > Aves > Passeriformes > Paridae > Poecile > Poecile atricapillus. The sequence goes on along the minus strand of NC_081281.1, from coordinate 3,747,240 downwards.
TTCCATCTGACAAGGAGCACAGCCTTCTGACAGCTGCTTTCAACTTGCCTAAGAAGGAGCTTGGCCATTGGAATGTGCGGCAAATCTGAGTGTGCGGAAGGCGCAGGTGCCAGCTCCAGACAGAAGCGATCCCCCGGTTCAGTTTCTATTTGCCAGACGCATTGGAAATGTTTTCCACTGGCATTCGCGCCAAGAGTCGCAGGTTGCTTAACTCAGGAGCTCTGAGAATGGAACGGCAAGAGGTGTTCCGCTTTCGTCATAAACAGTGCTCCAGAGCGCTTGGCAACGGGCACAACGAAACGTGTGTGCGGGATAGTGACCATTCCCGCCTAGTGCTGGCAATGCACGAGCACTGCCAAAAGGCACAGGAAGGCGCTTAGCATCCGGCTTGTGCGCAAAGCTTTCAGACTGCCAGAGGACCGTAGCTGTGGTAAGCCGGTTTGCTCATTTGACGTTAGATGTCACCTGCAAGAACTTCACCCGCATCTGGTTTATGCTGCTACCCGTTGTTAGGCGACAACAAGGGCACATGTAGCAAATGCTTTTTCCTGGCCCATTTTGCTAGGCCACGCTCTTCTGTGGCTCTTTAGTGCTTGCCAAACTCCTCTGTGCCTGCTGCTGCTTCCATCTGACAAGGAGCACAGCCTTCTGACAGCTGCTTTCAACTTGCCTAAGAAGGAGCTTGGCCATTGGAATGTGCGGCAAATCTGAGTGTGCGGAAGGCGCAGGTGCTAGCTCCAGACAGAAGCGATCCCCCGGTTCAGTTTCTATTTGCCAGACGCATTGGAAATGTTTTCCACTGGCATTCGCGCCAAGAGTCGCAGGTTGCTTAACTCAGGAGCTCTGAGAATGGAACGGCAAGAGGTGTTCCGCTTTCGTCATAAACAGTGCTCCAGAGCGCTTGGCAACGGGCACAACGAAACGTGTGTGCGGGATAGTGACCATTCCCGCCTAGTGCTGGCAATGCACGAGCACTGCCAAAAGGCACAGGAAGGCGCTTAGCATCCTGCTTGTGCGCAAAGCTTTCAGACTGCCAGAGGACCGTAGCTGTGGTAAGCCGGTTTGCTCATTTGACGTTAGATGTCACCTGCAAGAACTTCACCCGCATCTGGTTTATGCTGCTACCCGTTGTTAGGTGACAACAAGGGCACATGTAGCAAATGCTTTTTCCTGGCCCATTTTGCTAGGCCACGCTCTTCTGTGGCTCTTTAGTGCTTGCCAAACTCCTCTGTGCCTGCTGCTGCTTCCATCTGACAAGGAGCACAGCCTTCTGACAGCTGCTTTCAACTTGCCTAAGAAGGAGCTTGGCCATTGGAATGTGCGGCAAATCTGAGTGTGCGGAAGGCGCAGGTGCCAGCTCCAGACAGAAGCGATCCCCCGGTTCAGTTTCTATTTGCCAGACGCATTGGAAATGTTTTCCACTGGCATTCGCGCCAAGAGTCGCAGGTTGCTTAACTCAGGAGCTCTGAGAATGGAACGGCAAGAGGTGTTCCGCTTTCGTCATAAACAGTGCTCCAGAGCGCTTGGCAACGGGCACAACGAAACGTGTGTGCGGGATAGTGACCATTCACGCCTAGTGCTGGCAATGCACGAGCACTGCCAAAAGGCAAAGGAAGGCGCTTAGCATCCGGCTTGTGCGCAAAGCTTTCAGACTGCCAGAGGACCGTAGCTGTGGTAAGCCGGGTTGCTCATTTGACGTTAGATGTCACCTGCAAGAACTTCACCGGCATCTGGTTTATGCTGCTACCCGTTGTTAGGCGACAACAAGGGCACATGTAGCAAATGCTTTTTCCTGGCCCATTTTGCTAGGCCACGCTCTTCTGTGGCTCTTTAGTGCTTGCCAAACTCCTCTGTGCCTGCTGCTGCTTCCATCTGACAAGGAGCACAGCCTTCTGACAGCTGCTTTCAACTTGCCTAAGAAGGAGCTTGGCCATTGGAATGTGCGGCAAATCTGAGTGTGCGGAAGGCGCAGGTGCCAGCTCCAGACAGAAGCGATCCCCCGGTTCAGTTTCTATTTGCCAGACGCATTGGAAATGTTTTCCACTGGCATTCGCGCCAAGAGTCGCAGGTTGCTTAACTCAGGAGCTCTGAGAATGGAACGGCAAGAGGTGTTCCGCTTTCGTCATAAACAGTGCTCCAGAGCGCTTGGCAACGGGCACAACGAAACGTGTGTGCGGGATAGTGACCATTCCCGCCTAGTGCTGGCAATGCACGAGCACTGCCAAAAGGCACAGGAAGGCGCTTAGCATCCGGCTTGTGCGCAAAGCTTTCAGACTGCCAGAGGACCGTAGCTGTGGTAAGCCGGTTTGCTCATTTGACGTTAGATGTCACCTGCAAGAACTTCACCCGCATCTGGTTTATGCTGCTACCCGTTGTTAGGCGACAACAAGGGCACATGTAGCAAATGCTTTTTCCTGGCCCATTTTGCTAGGCCACGCTCTTCTGTGGCTCTTTAGTGCTTGCCAAACTCCTCTGTGCCTGCTGCTGCTTCCATCTGACAAGGAGCACAGCCTTCTGACAGCTGCTTTCAACTTGCCTAAGAAGGAGCTTGGCCATTGGAATGTGCGGCAAATCTGAGTGTGCGGAAGGCGCAGGTGCTAGCTCCAGACAGAAGCGATCCCCCGGTTCAGTTTCTATTTGCCAGACGCATTGGAAATGTTTTCCACTGGCATTCGCGCCAAGAGTCGCAGGTTGCTTAACTCAGGAGCTCTGAGAATGGAACGGCAAGAGGTGTTCCGCTTTCGTCATAAACAGTGCTCCAGAGCGCTTGGCAACGGGCACAACGAAACGTGTGTGCGGGATAGTGACCATTCCCGCCTAGTGCTGGCAATGCACGAGCACTGCCAAAAGGCACAGGAAGGCGCTTAGCATCCTGCTTGTGCGCAAAGCTTTCAGACTGCCAGAGGACCGTAGCTGTGGTAAGCCGGTTTGCTCATTTGACGTTAGATGTCACCTGCAAGAACTTCACCCGCATCTGGTTTATGCTGCTACCCGTTGTTAGGTGACAACAAGGGCACATGTAGCAAATGCTTTTTCCTGGCCCATTTTGCTAGGCCACGCTCTTCTGTGGCTCTTTAGTGCTTGCCAAACTCCTCTGTGCCTGCTGCTGCTTCCATCTGACAAGGAGCACAGCCTTCTGACAGCTGCTTTCAACTTGCCTAAGAAGGAGCTTGGCCATTGGAATGTGCGGCAAATCTGAGTGTGCGGAAGGCGCAGGTGCCAGCTCCAGACAGAAGCGATCCCCCGGTTCAGTTTCTATTTGCCAGACGCATTGGAAATGTTTTCCACTGGCATTCGCGCCAAGAGTCGCAGGTTGCTTAACTCAGGAGCTCTGAGAATGGAACGGCAAGAGGTGTTCCGCTTTCGTCATAAACAGTGCTCCAGAGCGCTTGGCAACGGGCACAACGAAACGTGTGTGCGGGATAGTGACCATTCCCGCCTAGTGCTGGCAATGCACGAGCACTGCCAAAAGGCACAGGAAGGCGCTTAGCATCCGGCTTGTGCGCAAAGCTTTCAGACTGCCAGAGGACCGTAGCTGTGGTAAGCCGGTTTGCTCATTTGACGTTAGATGTCACCTGCAAGAACTTCACCCGCATCTGGTTTATGCTGCTACCCGTTGTTAGGCGACAACAAGGGCACATGTAGCAAATGCTTTTTCCTGGCCCATTTTGCTAGGCCACGCTCTTCTGTGGCTCTTTAGTGCTTGCCAAACTCCTCTGTGCCTGCTGCTGCTTCCATCTGACAAGGAGCACAGCCTTCTGACAGCTGCTTTCAACTTGCTTAAGAAGGAGCTTGGCCATTGGAATGTGCGGCAAATCTGAGTGTGCGGAAGGCGCAGGTGCCAGCTCCAGACAAAAGCGATCCCCCGGTTCAGTTTCTATTTGCCAGACGCATTGGAAATGTTTTCCACTGGCATTCGCGCCAAGAGTCGCAGGTTGCTTAACTCAGGAGCTCTGAGAATGGAACGGCAAGAGGTGTTCCGCTTTCGTCATAAACAGTGCTCCAGAGCGCTTGGCAACGGGCACAACGAAACGTGTGTGCGGGATAGTGACCATTCCCGCCTAGTGCTGGCAATGCACGAGCACTGCCAAAAGGCACAGGAAGGCGCTTAGCATCCGGCTTGTGCGCAAAGCTTTCAGACTGCCAGAGGACCGTAGCTGTGGTAAGCCGGCTTGCTCATTTGACGTTAGATGTCACCTGCAAGAACTTCACCCGCATCTGGTTTATGCTGCTACCCGTTGTTAGGCGACAACAAGGGCACATGTAGCAAATGCTTTTTCCTGTTTCATTTTGTTACGTCACACTCTTCTGTGGCTCTTTAGTGCTTGCCAAACTCCTCTGTGCCTGCTGCTGCTTCCCTCTGACAAGGAGCACAGCCTTCTGACAGCTGCTTTCAACTTGCCTAAGAAGAAGCTTGGCCATTGGAATGTGCGGCAAATCTGAGTGTGTGGAAGGCGCAGGTGCTAGCTCCAGACAGAAGCGATCCCCCGGTTCAGTTTCTATTTGCCAGACGCATTGGAAATGTTTTCCACTGGCATTCGCGCCAAGAGTCGCAGGTTGCTTAACTCAGGAGCTCTGAGAATGGAACGGCAAGAGGTGTTCCGCTTTCGTCATAAACAGTGCTCCAGAGCGCTTGGCAACGGGCACAACGAAACGTGTGTGCGGGATAGTGACCATTCCCGCCTAGTGCTGGCAATGCACGAGCACTGCCAAAAGGCACAGGAAGGCGCTTAGCATCCGGCTTGTGCGCAAAGCTTTCAGACTGCCAGAGGACCGTAGCTGTGGTAAGCCGGTTTGCTCATTTGACGTTAGATGTCACCTGCAAGAACTTCACCCGCATCTGGTTTATGCTGCTACCCGTTGTTAGGCGACAACAAGGGCACATGTAGCAAATGCTTTTTCCTGGCCCATTTTGCTAGGCCACGCTCTTCTGTGGCTCTTTAGTGCTTGCCAAACTCCTCTGTGCCTGCTGCTGCTTCCATCTGACAAGGAGCACAGCCTTCTGACAGCTGCTTTCAACTTGCCTAAGAAGGAGCTTGGCCATTGGAATGTGCGGCAAATCTGAGTGTGCGGAAGGCGCAGGTGCTAGCTCCAGACAAAAGCGATCCCCCGGTTCAGTTTCTATTTGCCAGACGCATTGGAAATGTTTTCCACTGGCATTCGCGCCAAGAGTCGCAGGTTGCTTAACTCAGGAGCTCTGAGAATGGAACGGCAAGAGGTGTTCCGCTTTCGTCATAAACAGTGCTCCAGAGCGCTTGGCAACGGGCACAACGAAACGTGTGTGCGGGATAGTGACCATTCCCGCCTAGTGCTGGAAATGCACGAGCACTGCCAAAAGGCACAGGAAGGCGCTTAGCATCCGGCTTGTGCGCAAAGCTTTCAGACTGCCAGAGGACCGTAGCTGTGGTAAGCCGGTTTGCTCATTTGACGTTAGATGTCACCTGCAAGAACTTCACCCGCATCTGGTTTATGCTGCTACCCGTTGTTAGGTGACAACAAGGGCACATGTAGCAAATGCTTTTTCCTGGCCCATTTTGCTAGGCCACGCTCTTCTGTGGCTCTTTAGTGCTTGCCAAACTCCTCTGTGCCTGCTGCTGCTTCCATCTGACAAGGAGCACAGCCTTCTGACAGCTGCTTTCAACTTGCCTAAGAAGGAGCTTGGCCATTGGAATGTGCGGCAAATCTGAGTGTGCGGAAGGCGCAGGTGCCAGCTCCAGACAGAAGCGATCCCCCGGTTCAGTTTCTATTTGCCAGATGCATTGGAAATGTTTTCCACTGGCATTCGCGCCAAGAGTCGCAGGTTGCTTAACTCAGGAGCTCTGAGAATGGAACGGCAAGAGGTGTTCCGCTTTCGTCATAAACAGTGCTCCAGAGCGCTTGGCAACGGGCACAACGAAACGTGTGTGCGGGATAGTGACCATTCCCGCCTAGTGCTGGCAATGCACGAGCACTGCCAAAAGGCACAGGAAGGCGCTTAGCATCCTGCTTGTGCGCAAAGCTTTCAGACTGCCAGAGGACCGTAGCTGTGGTAAGCCGGCTTGCTCATTTGACGTTAGATGTCACCTGCAAGAACTTCACCCGCATCTGGTTTATGCTGCTACCCGTTGTTAGGCGACAACAAGGGCACATGTAGCAAATGCTTTTTCCTGGCCCATTTTGTTACGTCACACTCTTCTGTGGCTCTTTAGTGCTTGCCAAACTCCTCTGTGCCTGCTGCTGCTTCCCTCTGACAAGGAGCACAGCCTTCTGACAGCTGCTTTCAACTTGCCTAAGAAGAAGCTTGGCCATTGGAATGTGCGGCAAATCTGAGTGTGTGGAAGGCGCAGGTGCTAGCTCCAGACAAAAGCGATCCCCCGGTTCAGTTTCTATTTGCCAGACGCATTGGAAATGTTTTCCACTGGCATTCGCGCCAAGAGTCGCAGGTTGCTTAACTCAGGAGCTCTGAGAATGGAACGGCAAGAGGTGTTCCGCTTTCGTCATAAACAGTGCTCCAGAGCGCTTGGCAACGGGCACAACGAAACGTGTGTGCGGGATAGTGACCATTCCCGCCTAGTGCTGGCAATGCACGAGCACTGCCAAAAGGCAAAGGAAGGCGCTTAGCATCCGGCTTGTGCGCAAAGCTTTCAGACTGCCAGAGGACCGTAGCTGTGGTAAGCTGGTTTGCTCATTTGACGTTAGATGTCACCTGCAAGAACTTCACCCGCATCTGGTTTATGCTGCTACCCGTTGTTAGGCGACAACAAGGGCACATGTAGCAAATGCTTTTTCCTGGCCCATTTTGCTAGGCCACGCTCTTCTGTGGCTCTTTAGTGCTTGCCAAACTCCTCTGTGCCTGCTGCTGCTTCCATCTGACAAGGAGCACAGCCTTCTGACAGCTGCTTTCAACTTGCCTAAGAAGGAGCTTGGCCATTGGAATGTGCGGCAAATCTGAGTGTGCGGAAGGCGCAGGTGCCAGCTCCAGACAAAAGCGATCCCCCGGTTCAGTTTCTATTTGCCAGACGCATTGGAAATGTTTTCCACTGGCATTCGCGCCAAGAGTCGCAGGTTGCTTAACTCAGGAGCTCTGAGAATGGAACGGCAAGAGGTGTTCCGCTTTCGTCATAAACAGTGCTCCAGAGCGCTTGGCAACGGGCACAACGAAACGTGTGTGCGGGATAGTGACCATTCACGCCTAGTGCTGGCAATGCACGAGCACTGCCAAAAGGCAAAGGAAGGCGCTTAGCATCCGGCTTGTGCGCAAAGCTTTCAGACTGCCAGAGGACCGTAGCTGTGGTAAGCCGGGTTGCTCATTTGACGTTAGATGTCACCTGCAAGAACTTCACCGGCATCTGGTTTATGCTGCTACCCGTTGTTAGGCGACAACAAGGGCACATGTAGCAAATGCTTTTTCCTGGCCCATTTTGCTAGGCCACGCTCTTCTGTGGCTCTTTAGTGCTTGCCAAACTCCTCTGTGCCTGCTGCTGCTTCCATCTGACAAGGAGCACAGCCTTCTGACAGCTGCTTTCAACTTGCCTAAGAAGGAGCTTGGCCATTGGAATGTGCGGCAAATCTGAGTGTGCGGAAGGCGCAGGTGCCAGCTCCAGACAAAAGCGATCCCCCGGTTCAGTTTCTATTTGCCAGACGCATTGGAAATGTTTTCCACTGGCATTCGCGCCAAGAGTCGCAGGTTGCTTAACTCAGGAGCTCTGAGAATGGAACGGCAAGAGGTGTTCCGCTTTCGTCATAAACAGTGCTCCAGAGCGCTTGGCAACGGGCACAACGAAACGTGTGTGCGGGATAGTGACCATTCCCGCCTAGTGCTGGCAATGCACGAGCACTGCCAAAAGGCACAGGAAGGCGCTTAGCATCCGGCTTGTGCGCAAAGCTTTCAGACTGCCAGAGGACCGTAGCTGTGGTAAGCCGGTTTGCTCATTTGACGTTAGATGTCACCTGCAAGAACTTCACCCGCATCTGGTTTATGCTGCTACCCGTTGTTAGGCGACAACAAGGGCACATGTAGCAAATGCTTTTTCCTGGCCCATTTTGCTAGGCCACGCTCTTCTGTGGCTCTTTAGTGCTTGCCAAACTCCTCTGTGCCTGCTGCTGCTTCCATCTGACAAGGAGCACAGCCTTCTGACAGCTGCTTTCAACTTGCCTAAGAAGGAGCTTGGCCATTGGAATGTGCGGCAAATCTGAGTGTGCGGAAGGCGCAGGTGCTAGCTCCAGACAGAAGCGATCCCCCGGTTCAGTTTCTATTTGCCAGACGCATTGGAAATGTTTTCCACTGGCATTCGCGCCAAGAGTCGCAGGTTGCTTAACTCAGGAGCTCTGAGAATGGAACGGCAAGAGGTGTTCCGCTTTCGTCATAAACAGTGCTCCAGAGCGCTTGGCAACGGGCACAACGAAACGTGTGTGCGGGATAGTGACCATTCACGCCTAGTGCTGGCAATGCACGAGCACTGCCAAAAGGCAAAGGAAGGCGCTTAGCATCCGGCTTGTGCGCAAAGCTTTCAGACTGCCAGAGGACCGTAGCTGTGGTAAGCCGGTTTGCTCATTTGACGTTAGATGTCACCTGCAAGAACTTCACCCGCATCTGGTTTATGCTGCTACCCGTTGTTAGGCGACAACAAGGGCACATGTAGCAAATGCTTTTTCCTGGCCCATTTTGCTAGGCCACGCTCTTCTGTGGCTCTTTAGTGCTTGCCAAACTCCTCTGTGCCTGCTGCTGCTTCCATCTGACAAGGAGCACAGCCTTCTGACAGCTGCTTTCAACTTGCCTAAGAAAGAGCTTGGCCATTGGAATGTGCGGCAAATCTGAGTGTGCGGAAGGCGCAGGTGCCAGCTCCAGACAAAAGCGATCCCCCGGTTCAGTTTCTATTTGCCAGACGCATTGGAAATGTTTTCCACTGGCATTCGCGCCAAGAGTCGCAGGTTGCTTAACTCAGGAGCTCTGAGAATGGAACGGCAAGAGGTGTTCCGCTTTCGTCATAAACAGTGCTCCAGAGCGCTTGGCAACGGGCACAACGAAACGTGTGTGCGGGATAGTGACCATTCACGCCTAGTGCTGGCAATGCACGAGCACTGCCAAAAGGCACAGGAAGGCGCTTAGCATCCGGCTTGTGCGCAAAGCTTTCAGACTGCCAGAGGACCGTAGCTGTGGTAAGCCGGCTTGCTCATTTGACGTTAGATGTCACCTGCAAGAACTTCACCCGCATCTGGTTTATGCTGCTACCCGTTGTTAGGCGACAACAAGGGCACATGTAGCAAATGCTTTTTCCTGTTTCATTTTGTTACGTCACACTCTTCTGTGGCTCTTTAGTGCTTGCCAAACTCCTCTGTGCCTGCTGCTGCTTCCCTCTGACAAGGAGCACAGCCTTCTGACAGCTGCTTTCAACTTGCCTAAGAAGAAGCTTGGCCATTGGAATGTGCGGCAAATCTGAGTGTGTGGAAGGCGCAGGTGCTAGCTCCAGACAGAAGCGATCCCCTGGTTCAGTTTCTATTTGCCAGACGCATTGGAAATGTTTTCCACTGGCATTCGCGCCAAGAGTCGCAGGTTGCTTAACTCAGGAGCTCTGAGAATGGAACGGCAAGAGGTGTTCCGCTTTCGTCATAAACAGTGCTCCAGAGCGCTTGGCAACGGGCACAACGAAACGTGTGTGCGGGATAGTGACCATTCCCGCCTAGTGCTGGCAATGCACGAGCACTGCCAAAAGGCACAGGAAGGCGCTTAGCATCCGGCTTGTGCGCAAAGCTTTCAGACTGCCAGAGGACCGTAGCTGTGGTAAGCCGGTTTGCTCATTTGACGTTAGATGTCACCTGCAAGAACTTCACCCGCATCTGGTTTATGCTGCTACCCGTTGTTAGGCGACAACAAGGGCACATGTAGCAAATGCTTTTTCCTGGCCCATTTTGCTAGGCCACGCTCTTCTGTGGCTCTTTAGTGCTTGCCAAACTCCTCTGTGCCTGCTGCTGCTTCCATCTGACAAGGAGCACAGCCTTCTGACAGCTGCTTTCAACTTGCCTAAGAAGGAGCTTGGCCATTGGAATGTGCGGCAAATCTGAGTGTGCGGAAGGCGCAGGTGCTAGCTCCAGACAAAAGCGATCCCCCGGTTCAGTTTCTATTTGCCAGACGCATTGGAAATGTTTTCCACTGGCATTCGCGCCAAGAGTCGCAGGTTGCTTAACTCAGGAGCTCTGAGAATGGAACGGCAAGAGGTGTTCCGCTTTCGTCATAAACAGTGCTCCAGAGCGCTTGGCAACGGGCACAACGAAACGTGTGTGCGGGATAGTGACCATTCCCGCCTAGTGCTGTCAATGCACGAGCACTGCCAAAAGGCACAGGAAGGCGCTTAGCATCCGGCTTGTGCGCAAAGCTTTCAGACTGCCAGAGGACCGTAGCTGTGGTAAGCCGGTTTGCTCATTTGACGTTAGATGTCACCTGCAAGAACTTCACCCGCATCTGGTTTATGCTGCTACCCGTTGTTAGGTGACAACAAGGGCACATGTAGCAAATGCTTTTTCCTGGCCCATTTTGCTAGGCCACGCTCTTCTGTGGCTCTTTAGTGCTTGCCAAACTCCTCTGTGCCTGCTGCTGCTTCCATCTGACAAGGAGCACAGCCTTCTGACAGCTGCTTTCAACTTGCCTAAGAAGGAGCTTGGCCATTGGAATGTGCGGCAAATCTGAGTGTGCGGAAGGCGCAGGTGCCAGCTCCAGACAGAAGCGATCCCCCGGTTCAGTTTCTATTTGCCAGATGTATTGGAAATGTTTTCCACTGGCATTCGCGCCAAGAGTCGCAGGTTGCTTAACTCAGGAGCTCTGAGAATGGAACGGCAAGAGGTGTTCCGCTTTCGTCATAAACAGTGCTCCAGAGCGCTTGGCAACGGGCACAACGAAACGTGTGTGCGGGATAGTGACCATTCCCGCCTAGTGCTGGCAATGCACGAGCACTGCCAAAAGGCACAGGAAGGCGCTTAGCATCCTGCTTGTGCGCAAAGCTTTCAGACTGCCAGAGGACCGTAGCTGTGGTAAGCCGGCTTGCTCATTTGACGTTAGATGTCACCTGCAAGAACTTCACCCGCATCTGGTTTATGCTGCTACCCGTTGTTAGGCGACAACAAGGGCACATGTAGCAAATGCTTTTTCCTGGCCCATTTTGTTACGTCACACTCTTCTGTGGCTCTTTAGTGCTTGCCAAACTCCTCTGTGCCTGCTGCTGCTTCCCTCTGACAAGGAGCACAGCCTTCTGACAGCTGCTTTCAACTTGCCTAAGAAGGAGCTTGGCCATTGGAATGTGCGGCAAATCTGAGTGTGCGGAAGGCGCAGGTGCCAGCTCCAGACAAAAGCGATCCCCCGGTTCAGTTTCTATTTGCCAGACGCATTGGAAATGTTTTCCACTGGCATTCGCGCCAAGAGTCGCAGGTTGCTTAACTCAGGAGCTCTGAGAATGGAACGGCAAGAGGTGTTCCGCTTTCGTCATAAACAGTGCTCCAGAGCGCTTGGCAACGGGCACAACGAAACGTGTGTGCGGGATAGTGACCATTCACGCCTAGTGCTGGCAATGCACGAGCACTGCCAAAAGGCAAAGGAAGGCGCTTAGCATCCGGCTTGTGCGCAAAGCTTTCAGACTGCCAGAGGACCGTAGCTGTGGTAAGCCGGGTTGCTCATTTGACGTTAGATGTCACCTGCAAGAACTTCACCGGCATCTGGTTTATGCTGCTACCCGTTGTTAGGCGACAACAAGGGCACATGTAGCAAATGCTTTTTCCTGGCCCATTTTGCTAGGCCACGCTCTTCTGTGGCTCTTTAGTGCTTGCCAAACTCCTCTGTGCCTGCTGCTGCTTCCATCTGACAAGGAGCACAGCCTTCTGACAGCTGCTTTCAACTTGCCTAAGAAGGAGCTTGGCCATTGGAATGTGCGGCAAATCTGAGTGTGCGGAAGGCGCAGGTGCCAGCTCCAGACAGAAGCGATCCCCCGGTTCAGTTTCTATTTGCCAGATGTATTGGAAATGTTTTCCACTGGCATTCGCGCCAAGAGTCGCAGGTTGCTTAACTCAGGAGCTCTGAGAATGGAACGGCAAGAGGTGTTCCGCTTTCGTCATAAACAGTGCTCCAGAGCGCTTGGCAACGGGCACAACGAAACGTGTGTGCGGGATAGTGACCATTCCCGCCTAGTGCTGGCAATGCACGAGCACTGCCAAAAGGCACAGGAAGGCGCTTAGCATCCTGCTTGTGCGCAAAGCTTTCAGACTGCCAGAGGACCGTAGCTGTGGTAAGCCGGCTTGCTCATTTGACGTTAGATGTCACCTGCAAGAACTTCACCCGCATCTGGTTTATGCTGCTACCCGTTGTTAGGCGACAACAAGGGCACATGTAGCAAATGCTTTTTCCTGGCCCATTTTGTTACGTCACACTCTTCTGTGGCTCTTTAGTGCTTGCCAAACTCCTCTGTGCCTGCTGCTGCTTCCCTCTGACAAGGAGCACAGCCTTCTGACAGCTGCTTTCAACTTGCCTAAGAAGAAGCTTGGCCATTGGAATGTGCGGCAAATCTGAGTGTGTGGAAGGCGCAGGTGCTAGCTCCAGACAAAAGCGATCCCCCGGTTCAGTTTCTATTTGCCAGACGCATTGGAAATGTTTTCCACTGGCATTCGCGCCAAGAGTCGCAGGTTGCTTAACTCAGGAGCTCTGAGAATGGAACGGCAAGAGGTGTTCCGCTTTCGTCATAAACAGTGCTCCAGAGCGCTTGGCAACGGGCACAACGAAACGTGTGTGCGGGATAGTGACCATTCCCGCCTAGTGCTGGCAATGCACGAGCACTGCCAAAAGGCACAGGAAGGCGCTTAGCATCCTGCTTGTGCGCAAAGCTTTCAGACTGCCAGAGGACCGTAGCTGTGGTAAGCCGGCTTGCTCATTTGACGTTAGATGTCACCTGCAAGAACTTCACCCGCATCTGGTTTATGCTGCTACCCGTTGTTAGGCGACAACAAGGGCACATGTAGCAAATGCTTTTTCCTGGCCCATTTTGTTACGTCACACTCTTCTGTGGCTCTTTAGTGCTTGCCAAACTCCTCTGTGCCTGCTGCTGCTTCCCTCTGACAAGGAGCACAGCCTTCTGACAGCTGCTTTCAACTTGCCTAAGAAGAAGCTTGGCCATTGGAATGTGCGGCAAATCTGAGTGTGTGGAAGGCGCAGGTGCTAGCTCCAGACAAAAGCGATCCCCCGGTTCAGTTTCTATTTGCCAGACGCATTGGAAATGTTTTCCACTGGCATTCGCGCCAAGAGTCGCAGGTTGCTTAACTCAGGAGCTCTGAGAATGGAACGGCAAGAGGTGTTCCGCTTTCGTCATAAACAGTGCTCCAGAGCGCTTGGCAACGGGCACAACGAAACGTGTGTGCGGGATAGTGACCATTCCCGCCTAGTGCTGGCAATGCACGAGCACTGCCAAAAGGCAAAGGAAGGCGCTTAGCATCCGGCTTGTGCGCAAAGCTTTCAGACTGCCAGAGGACCGTAGCTGTGGTAAGCTGGTTTGCTCATTTGACGTTAGATGTCACCTGCAAGAACTTCACCCGCATCTGGTTTATGCTGCTACCCGTTGTTAGGCGACAACAAGGGCACATGTAGCAAATGCTTTTTCCTGGCCCATTTTGCTAGGCCACGCTCTTCTGTGGCTCTTTAGTGCTTGCCAAACTCCTCTGTGCCTGCTGCTGCTTCCATCTGACAAGGAGCACAGCCTTCTGACAGCTGCTTTCAACTTGCCTAAGAAGGAGCTTGGCCATTGGAATGTGCGGCAAATCTGAGTGTGCGGAAGGCGCAGGTGCCAGCTCCAGACAAAAGCGATCCCCCGGTTCAGTTTCTATTTGCCAGACGCATTGGAAATGTTTTCCACTGGCATTCGCGCCAAGAGTCGCAGGTTGCTTAACTCAGGAGCTCTGAGAATGGAACGGCAAGAGGTGTTCCGCTTTCGTCATAAACAGTGCTCCAGAGCGCTTGGCAACGGGCACAACGAAACGTGTGTGCGGGATAGTGACCATTCACGCCTAGTGCTGGCAATGCACGAGCACTGCCAAAAGGCAAAGGAAGGCGCTTAGCATCCGGCTTGTGCGCAAAGCTTTCAGACTGCCAGAGGACCGTAGCTGTGGTAAGCCGGGTTGCTCATTTGACGTTAGATGTCACCTGCAAGAACTTCACCGGCATCTGGTTTATGCTGCTACCCGTTGTTAGGCGACAACAAGGGCACATGTAGCAAATGCTTTTTCCTGGCCCATTTTGCTAGGCCACGCTCTTCTGTGGCTCTTTAGTGCTTGCCAAACTCCTCTGTGCCTGCTGCTGCTTCCATCTGACAAGGAGCACAGCCTTCTGACAGCTGCTTTCAACTTGCTTAAGAAGGAGCTTGGCCATTGGAATGTGCGGCAAAACCGAGTGTGCGGAAGGCGCAGGTGCCAGCTCCAGACAAAAGCGATCCCCCGGTTCAGTTTCTATTTGCCAGACGCGTTGGAAATGTTTTCCACTGGCATTCGCGCCAAGAGTCGCAGGTTGCTTAACTCAGGAGCTCTGAGAATGGAACGGCAAGAGGTGTTCCGCTTTCGTCATAAACAGTGCTCCAGAGCGCTTGGCAACGGGCACAACGAAACGTGTGTGCGGGATAGTGACCATTCCCGCCTAGTGCTGGCAATGCACGAGCACTGCCAAAAGGCACAGGAAGGCGCTTAGCATCCTGCTTGTGCGCAAAGCTTTCAGACTGCCAGAGGACCGTAGCTGTGGTAAGCCGGGTTGCTCATTTGACGTTAGATGTCACCTGCAAGAACTTCACCGGCATCTGGTTTATGCTGCTACCCGTTGTTAGGTGACAACAAGGGCACATGTAGCAAATGCTTTTTCCTGGCCCATTTTGCTAGGCCACGCTCTTCTGTGGCTCTTTAGTGCTTGCCAAACTCCTCTGTGCCTGCTGCTGCTTCCATCTGACAAGGAGCACAGCCTTCTGACAGCTGCTTTCAACTTGCCTAAGAAGGAGCTTGGCCATTGGAATGTGCGGCAAATCTGAGTGTGCGGAAGGCGCAGGTGCCAGCTCCAGACAGAAGCGATCCCCCGGTTCAGTTTCTATTTGCCAGACGCATTGGAAATGTTTTCCACTGGCATTCGCGCCAAGAGTCGCAGGTTGCTTAACTCAGGAGCTCTGAGAATGGAACGGCAAGAGGTGTTCCGCTTTCGTCATAAACAGTGCTCCAGAGCGCTTGGCAACGGGCACAACGAAACGTGTGTGCGGGATAGTGACCATTCACGCCTAGTGCTGGAAATGCACGAGCACTGCCAAAAGGCACAGGAAGGCGCTTAGCATCCGGCTTGTGCGCAAAGCTTTCAGACTGCCAGAGGACCGTAGCTGTGGTAAGCCGGTTTGCTCATTTGACGTTAGATGTCACCTGCAAGAACTTCACCCGCATCTGGTTTATGCTGCTACCCGTTGTTAGGCGACAACAAGGGCACATGTAGCAAATGCTTTTTCCTGGCCCATTTTGCTAGGCCACGCTCTTCTGTGGCTCTTTAGTGCTTGCCAAACTCCTCTGTGCCTGCTGCTGCTTCCATCTGACAAGGAGCACAGCCTTCTGACAGCTGCTTTCAACTTGCCTAAGAAGGAGCTTGGCCATTGGAATGTGCGGCAAATCTGAGTGTGCGGAAGGCGCAGGTGCCAGCTCCAGACAAAAGCGATCCCCCGGTTCAGTTTCTATTTGCCAGACGCATTGGAAATGTTTTCCACTGGCATTCGCGCCAAGAGTCGCAGGTTGCTTAACTCAGGAGCTCTGAGAATGGAACGGCAAGAGGTGTTCCGCTTTCGTCATAAACAGTGCTCCAGAGCGCTTGGCAACGGGCACAACGAAACGTGTGTGCGGGATAGTGACCATTCACGCCTAGTGCTGGCAATGCACGAGCACTGCCAAAAGGCACAGGAAGGCGCTTAGCATCCGGCTTGTGCGCAAAGCTTTCAGACTGCCAGAGGACCGTAGCTGTGGTAAGCCGGTTTGCTCATTTGACGTTAGATGTCACCTGCAAGAACTTCACCCGCATCTGGTTTATGCTGCTACCCATTGTTAGGCGACAACAAGGGCACATGTAGCAAATGCTTTTTCCTGGCCCATTTTGCTAGGCCACGCTCTTCTGTGGCTCTTTAGTGCTTGCCAAACTCCTCTGTGCCTGCTGCTGCTTCCCTCTGACAAGGAGCACAGCCTTCTGACAGCTGCTTTCAACTTGCCTAAGAAGAAGCTTGGCCATTGGAATGTGCGGCAAATCTGAGTGTGTGGAAGGCGCAGGTGCTAGCTCCAGACAAAAGCGATCCCCCGGTTCAGTTTCTATTTGCCAGACGCATTGGAAATGTTTTCCACTGGCATTCGCGCCAAGAGTCGCA
This sequence comes from Poecile atricapillus, assembly GCF_030490865.1. Lineage (NCBI taxonomy): Eukaryota > Metazoa > Chordata > Aves > Passeriformes > Paridae > Poecile > Poecile atricapillus. Next base: position 3,730,867 of record NC_081281.1, on the reverse strand, counting down.
GGTTGCTTAACTCAGGAGCTCTGAGAATGGAACGGCAAGAGGTGTTCCGCTTTCGTCATAAACAGTGCTCCAGAGCGCTTGGCAACGGGCACAACGAAACGTGTGTGCGGGATAGTGACCATTCCCGCCTAGTGCTGGCAATGCACGAGCACTGCCAAAAGGCACAGGAAGGCGCTTAGCATCCGGCTTGTGCGCAAAGCTTTCAGACTGCCAGAGGACCGTAGCTGTGGTAAGCCGGTTTGCTCATTTGACGTTAGATGTCACCTGCAAGAACTTCACCCGCATCTGGTTTATGCTGCTACCCATTGTTAGGCGACAACAAGGGCACATGTAGCAAATGCTTTTTCCTGGCCCATTTTGCTAGGCCATGCTCTTCTGTGGCTCTTTAGTGCTTGCCAAACTCCTCTGTGCCTGCTGCTGCTTCCATCTGACAAGGAGCACAGCCTTCTGACAGCTGCTTTCAACTTGCCTAAGAAGGAGCTTGGCCATTGGAATGTGCGGCAAATCTGAGTGTGCGGAATGCGCAGGTGCCAGCTCCAGACAAAAGCGATCCCCCGGTTCAGTTTTTATTTGCCAGACGCATTGGAAATGTTTTCCACTGGCATTCGCACCAAGAGTCGCAGGTTGCTTAACTCAGGAGCTCTGAGAATGGAACGGCAAGAGGTGTTCCGCTTTCGTCATAAACAGTGCTCCAGAGCGCTTGGCAACGGGCACAACGAAACGTGTGTGCGGGATAGTGACCATTCCCGCCCAGTGCTGGCAATGCACGAGCACTGCCAAAAGGCACAGGAAGGCGCTTAGCATCCGGCTTGTGCGCAAAGCTTTCAGACTGCCAGAGGACCGTAGCTGTGGTAAGCCGGTTTGCTCATTTGACGTTAGATGTCACCTGCAAGAACTTCACCCGCATCTGGTTTATGCTGCTACCCGTTGTTAGGCGACAACAAGGGCACATGTAGCAAATGCTTTTTCCTGTTTCATTTTGCTAGGCCACGCTCTTCTGTGGCTCTTTAGTGCTTGCCAAACTCCTCTGTGCCTGCTGCTGCTTCCATCTGACAAGGAGCACAGCCTTCTGACAGCTGCTTTCAACTTGCCTAAGAAGGAGCTTGGCCATTGGAATGTGCGGCAAATCTGAGTGTGCGGAAGGCGCAGGTGCCAGCTCCAGACAGAAGCGATCCCCCGGTTCAGTTTCTATTTGCCAGACGCATTGGAAATGTTTTCCACTGGCATTCGCGCCAAGAGTCGCAGGTTGCTTAACTCAGGAGCTCTGAGAATGGAACGGCAAGAGGTGTTCCGCTTTCGTCATAAACAGTGCTCCAGAGCGCTTGGCAACGGGCACAACGAAACGTGTGTGCTGGATAGTGACCATTCACGCCTAGTGCTGGCAATGCACGAGCACTGCCAAAAGGCAAAGGAAGGCGCTTAGCATCCGGCTTGTGCGCAAAGCTTTCAGACTGCCAGAGGACCGTAGCTGTGGTAAGCTGGCTTGCTCATTTGACGTTAGATGTCACCTGCAAGAACTTCACCCGCATCTGCTTTATGCTGCTACCTGTTGTTAGGCGACAACAAGGGCACATGTAGCAAATGCTTTTTCCTGGCCCATTTTGTTACGGCACGCTCTTCTGTGGCTCTTTAGTGCTTGCCAAACTCCACTGTGCCTGCTGCTGCTTCCATCTGACAAGGAGCACAGCCTTCTGACAGCTGCTTTCAACTTGCCTAAGAAGGAGCTTGGCCATTGGAATGTGCGGCAAATCTGAGTGTGCGGAAGGCACAGGTGCTAGCTCAGGACAAAAGCGATCCCCCGGTTCAGTTTCTATTTGCCAGACGCATTGGAAATGTTTTCCACTGGCATTCGCGCCAAGAGTCGCAGGTTGCTTAACTCAGGAGCTCTGAGAATGGAACGGCAAGAGGTGTTCCGCTTTCGTCATAAACAGTGCTCCAGAGCGCTTGGCAACGGGCACAACGAAACGTGTGTGCTGGATAGTGACCATTCCCGCCTAGTGCTGGCAATGCACGAGCACTGCCAAAAGGCAAAGGAAGGCGCTTAGCATCCGGCTTGTGCGCAAAGCTTTCAGACTGCCAGAGGACCGTAGCTGTGGTAAGCCGGCTTGCTCATTTGACGTTAGATGTCACCTGCAAGAACTTCACCCGCATCTGGTTTATGCTGCTACCCATTGTTAGGCGACAACAAGGGCACATGTAGCAAATGCTTTTTCCTGTTTCATTTTGTTACGGCACGCTCTTCTGTGGCTCTTTAGTGCTTGCCAAACTCCTCTGTGCCTGCTGCTGCTTCCATCTGACAAGGAGCACAGCCTTCTGACAGCTGCTTTCAACCTGCCTAAGAAGGAGCTTGGCCATTGGAATGTGCGGCAAATCTGAGTGTGTGGAAGGCGCAGGTGCTAGCTCCAGACAAAAGCGATCCCCCGGTTCAGTTTCTATTTGCCAGACGCGTTGGAAATGTTTTCCACTGGCATTCGCGCCAAGAGTCGCAGGTTGCTTAACTCAGGAGCTCTGAGAATGGAACGGCAAGAGGTGTTCCGCTTTCGTCATAAACAGTGCTCCAGAGCGCTTGGCAACGGGCACAACGAAACGTGTGTGCGGGATAGTGACCATTCACGCCTAGTGCTGGCAATGCACGAGCACTGCCAAAAGGCACAGGAAGGCGCTTAGCATCCGGCTTGTGCGCAAAGCTTTCAGACTGCCAGAGGACCGTAGCTGTGGTAAGCCGGTTTGCTCATTTGACGTTAGATGTCACCTGCAAGAACTTCACCCGCATCTGGTTTATGCTGCTACCCATTGTTAGGCGACAACAAGGGCACATGTAGCAAATGCTTTTTCCTGGCCCATTTTGCTAGGCCACGCTCTTCTGTGGCTCTTTAGTGCTTGCCAAACTCCTCTGTGCCTGCTGCTGCTTCCATCTGACAAGGAGCACAGCCTTCTGACAGCTGCTTTCAACTTGCCTAAGAAGGAGCTTGGCCATTGGAATGTGCGGCAAATCTGAGTGTGCGGAAGGCGCAGGTGCCAGCTCCAGACAGAAGCGATCCCCCGGTTCAGTTTCTATTTGCCAGACGCATTGGAAATGTTTTCCACTGGCATTCGCGCCAAGAGTCGCAGGTTGCTTAACTCAGGAGCTCTGAGAATGGAACGGCAAGAGGTGTTCCGCTTTCGTCATAAACAGTGCTCCAGAGCGCTTGGCAACGGGCACAACGAAACGTGTGTGCGGGATAGTGACCATTCCCGCCTAGTGCTGGCAATGCACGAGCACTGCCAAAAGGCACAGGAAGGCGCTTAGCATCCGGCTTGTGCGCAAAGCTTTCAGACTGCCAGAGGACCGTAGCTGTGGTAAGCCGGTTTGCTCATTTGACGTTAGATGTCACCTGCAAGAACTTCACCCGCATCTGGTTTATGCTGCTACCCGTTGTTAGGCGACAACAAGGGCACATGTAGCAAATGCTTTTTCCTGTTTCATTTTGTTACGTCACACTCTTCTGTGGCTCTTTAGTGCTTGCCAAACTCCTCTGTGCCTGCTGCTGCTTCCCTCTGACAAGGAGCACAGCCTTCTGACAGCTGCTTTCAACTTGCCTAAGAAGAAGCTTGGCCATTGGAATGTGCGGCAAATCTGAGTGTGTGGAAGGCGCAGGTGCTAGCTCCAGACAAAAGCGATCCCCCGGTTCAGTTTCTATTTGCCAGACGCATTGGAAATGTTTTCCACTGGCATTCGCGCCAAGAGTCGCAGGTTGCTTAACTCAGGAGCTCTGAGAATGGAACGGCAAGAGGTGTTCCGCTTTCGTCATAAACAGTGCTCCAGAGCGCTTGGCAACGGGCACAACGAAACGTGTGTGCGGGATAGTGACCATTCCCGCCTAGTGCTGGCAATGCACGAGCACTGCCAAAAGGCACAGGAAGGCGCTTAGCATCCGGCTTGTGCGCAAAGCTTTCAGACTGCCAGAGGACCGTAGCTGTGGTAAGCCGGTTTGCTCATTTGACGTTAGATGTCACCTGCAAGAACTTCACCCGCATCTGGTTTATGCTGCTACCCATTGTTAGGCGACAACAAGGGCACATGTAGCAAATGCTTTTTCCTGGCCCATTTTGCTAGGCCACGCTCTTCTGTGGCTCTTTAGTGCTTGCCAAACTCCTCTGTGCCTGCTGCTGCTTCCATCTGACAAGGAGCACAGCCTTCTGACAGCTGCTTTCAACTTGCCTAAGAAGGAGCTTGGCCATTGGAATGTGCGGCAAATCTGAGTGTGCGGAATGCGCAGGTGCCAGCTCCAGACAAAAGCGATCCCCCGGTTCAGTTTGTATTTGCCAGACGCATTGGAAATGTTTTCCACTGGCATTCGCACCAAGAGTCGCAGGTTGCTTAACTCAGGAGCTCTGAGAATGGAACGGCAAGAGGTGTTCCGCTTTCGTCATAAACAGTGCTCCAGAGCGCTTGGCAACGGGCACAACGAAACGTGTGTGCGGGATAGTGACCATTCCCGCCCAGTGCTGGCAATGCACGAGCACTGCCAAAAGGCACAGGAAGGCGCTTAGCATCCGGCTTGTGCGCAAAGCTTTCAGACTGCCAGAGGACCGTAGCTGTGGTAAGCCGGTTTGCTCATTTGACGTTAGATGTCACCTGCAAGAACTTCACCCGCATCTGGTTTATGCTGCTACCCGTTGTTAGGCGACAACAAGGGCACATGTAGCAAATGCTTTTTCCTGTTTCATTTTGCTAGGCCACGCTCTTCTGTGGCTCTTTAGTGCTTGCCAAACTCCTCTGTGCCTGCTGCTGCTTCCATCTGACAGGGAGCACAGCCTTCTGACAGCTGCTTTCAACTTGCCTAAGAAGGAGCTTGGCCATTGGAATGTGCGGCAAATCTGAGTGTGCGGAAGGCGCAGGTGCCAGCTCCAGACAGAAGCGATCCCCCGGTTCAGTTTCTATTTGCCAGACGCATTGGAAATGTTTTCCACTGGCATTCGCGCCAAGAGTCGCAGGTTGCTTAACTCAGGAGCTCTGAGAATGGAACGGCAAGAGGTGTTCCGCTTTCGTCATAAACAGTGCTCCAGAGCGCTTGGCAACGGGCACAACGAAACGTGTGTGCGGGATAGTGACCATTCCCGCCTAGTGCTGGCAATGCACGAGCACTGCCAAAAGGCAAAGGAAGGCGCTTAGCATCCGGCTTGTGCGCAAAGCTTTCAGACTGCCAGAGGACCGTAGCTGTGGTAAGCCGGTTTGCTCATTTGACGTTAGATGTCACCTGCAAGAACTTCACCCGCATCTGGTTTATGCTGCTACCCGTTGTTAGGCGACAACAAGGGCACATGTAGCAAATGCTTTTTCCTGGCCCATTTTGCTAGGCCACGCTCTTCTGTGGCTCTTTAGTGCTTGCCAAACTCCTCTATGCCTGCTGCTGCTTCCATCTGACAAGGAGCACAGCCTTCTGACAGCTGCTTTCAACTTGCCTAAGAAGGAGCTTGGCCATTGGAATGTGCGGCAAATCTGAGTGTGCGGAAGGCGCAGGTGCCAGCTCCAGACAAAAGCGATCCCCCGGTTCAGTTTCTATTTGCCAGACGCATTGGAAATGTTTTCCACTGGCATTCGCGCCAAGAGTCGCAGGTTGCTTAACTCAGGAGCTCTGAGAATGGAACGGCAACAGGTGTTCCGCTTTCGTCATAAACAGTGCTCCAGAGCGCTTGGCAACGGGCACAACGAAACGTGTGTGCTGGATAGTGACCATTCACGCCTAGTGCTGGCAATGCACGAGCACTGCCAAAAGGCAAAGGAAGGCGCTTAGCATCCGGCTTGTGCGCAAAGCTTTCAGACTGCCAGAGGACCGTAGCTGTGGTAAGCCGGCTTGCTCATTTGACGTTAGATGTCACCTGCATGAACTTCACCCGCATCTGCTTTATGCTGCTACCTGTTGTTAGGCGACAACAAGGGCACATGTAGCAAATGCTTTTTCCTGGCCCATTTTGTTACGGCACGCTCTTCTGTGGCTCTTTAGTGCTTGCCAAACTCCTCTGTGCCTGCTGCTGCTTCCATCTGACAAGGAGCACAGCCTTCTGACAGCTGCTTTCAACTTGCCTAAGAAGGAGCTTGGCCATTGGAATGTGCGGCAAATCTGAGTGTGCGGAAGGCGCAGGTGCTAGCTCCAGACAAAAGCGATCCCCCGGTTCAGTTTCTATTTGCCAGACGCATTGGAAATGTTTTCCACTGGCATTCGCGCCAAGAGTCGCAGGTTGCTTAACTCAGGAGCTCTGAGAATGGAACGGCAAGAGGTGTTCCGCTTTCGTCATAAACAGTGCTCCAGAGCGCTTGGCAACGGGCACAATGAAACGTGTGTGCGGGATAGTGACCATTCACGCCTAGTGCTGGCAATGCACGAGCAGTGTCAAAAGGCAAAGGAAGGCGCTTAGCATCCGGCTTGTGCGCAAAGCTTTCAGACTGCCAGAGGACCGTAGCTGTGGTAAGCCAGTTAGCTCATTTGACGTTAGATGTCACCTGCAAGAACTTCACCCGCATCTGGTTTATGCTGCTACCCGTTGTTAGGCGACAACAAGGGCACATGTAGCAAATGCTTTTTCCTGGCCCATTTTGTTACGTCACGCTCTTCTGTGGCTCTTTAGTGCTTGCCAAACTCCTCTGTGCCTGCTGCTGCTTCCATCTGACAAGGAGCACAGCCTTCTGACAGCTGCTTTCAACTTGCCTAAGAAGGAGCTTGGCCATTGGAATGTGCGGCAAATCTGAGTGTGCGGAAGGCGCAGGTGCTAGCTCCAGACAAAAGCGATCCCCCGGTTCAGTTTCTATTTGCCAGACGCATTAGAAATGTTTTCCACTGGCATTCGCGCCAAGAGTCGCAGGTTGCTTAACTCAGGAGCTCTGAGAATGGAACGGCAAGAGGTGTTCTGCTTTCGTCATAAACAGTGCTCCAGAGCGCTTGGCAACGGGCACAACGAAACGTGTGTGCGGGATAGTGACCATTCCCGCCTAGTGCTGGCAATGCACGAGCACTGCCAAAAGGCACAGGAAGGCGCTTAGCATCCGGCTTGTGCGCAAAGCTTTCAGACTGCCAGAGGACCGTAGCTGTGGTAAGCCGGTTTGCTCATTTGACGTTAGATGTCACCTGCAAGAACTTCACCCGCATCTGGTTTATGCTGCTACCCGTTGTTAGGCGACAACAAGGGCACATGTAGCAAATGCTTTTTCCTGGCCCATTTTGCTAGGCCACGCTCTTCTGTGGCTCTTTAGTGCTTGCCAAACTCCTCTGTGCCTGCTGCTGCTTCCATCTGACAAGGAGCACAGCCTTCTGACAGCTGCTTTCAACTTGCCTAAGAAGGAGCTTGGCCATTGGAATGTGCGGCAAATCTGAGTGTGCGGAAGGCGCAGGTGCCAGCTCCAGACAAAAGCGATCCCCCGGTTCAGTTTCTATTTGCCAGACGCGTTGGAAATGTTTTCCACTGGCATTCGCGCCAAGAGTCGCAGGTTGCTTAACTCAGGAGCTCTGAGAATGGAACGGCAAGAGGTGTTCCGCTTTCGTCATAAACAGTGCTCCAGAGCGCTTGGCAACGGGCACAACGAAACGTGTGTGCGGGATAGTGACCATTCCCGCCTAGTGCTGGCAATGCACGAGCACTGCCAAAAGGCACAGGAAGGCGCTTAGCATCCGGCTTGTGCGCAAAGCTTTCAGACTGCCAGAGGACCGTAGCTGTGGTAAGCCGGTTTGCTCATTTGACGTTAGATGTCACCTGCAAGAACTTCACCCGCATCTGGTTTATGCTGCTACCCGTTGTTAGGCGACAACAAGGGCACATGTAGCAAATGCTTTTTCCTGGCCCATTTTGCTAGGCCACGCTCTTCTGTGGCTCTTTAGTGCTTGCCAAACTCCTCTGTGCCTGCTGCTGCTTCCATCTGACAAGGAGCACAGCCTTCTGACAGCTGCTTTCAACTTGCCTAAGAAAGAGCTTGGCCATTGGAATGTGCGGCAAATCTGAGTGTGCGGAAGGCGCAGGTGCCAGCTCCAGACAAAAGCGATCCCCCGGTTCAGTTTCTATTTGCCAGACGCATTGGAAATGTTTTCCACTGGCATTCGCGCCAAGAGTCGCAGGTTGCTTAACTCAGGAGCTCTGAGAATGGAACGGCAAGAGGTGTTCCGCTTTCGTCATAAACAGTGCTCCAGAGCGCTTGGCAACGGGCACAACGAAACGTGTGTGCGGGATAGTGACCATTCACGCCTAGTGCTGGCAATGCACGAGCACTGCCAAAAGGCACAGGAAGGCGCTTAGCATCCTGCTTGTGCGCAAAGCTTTCAGACTGCCAGAGGACCGTAGCTGTGGTAAGCCGGCTTGCTCATTTGACGTTAGATGTCACCTGCAAGAACTTCACCCGCATCTGGTTTATGCTGCTACCCGTTGTTAGGCGACAACAAGGGCACATGTAGCAAATGCTTTTTCCTGGCCCATTTTGCTAGGCCACGCTCTTCTGTGGCTCTTTAGTGCTTGCCAAACTCCTCTGTGCCTGCTGCTGCTTCCATCTGACAAGGAGCACAGCCTTCTGACAGCTGCTTTCAACTTGCCTAAGAAGGAGCTTGGCCATTGGAATGTGCGGCAAATCTGAGTGTGCGGAAGGCGCAGGTGCCAGCTCCAGACAGAAGCGATCCCCCGGTTCAGTTTCTATTTGCCAGACGCATTGGAAATGTTTTCCACTGGCATTCGCGCCAAGAGTCGCAGGTTGCTTAACTCAGGAGCTCTGAGAATGGAACGGCAAGAGGTGTTCCGCTTTCGTCATAAACAGTGCTCCAGAGCGCTTGGCAACGGGCACAACGAAACGTGTGTGCTGGATAGTGACCATTCACGCCTAGTGCTGGCAATGCACGAGCACTGCCAAAAGGCAAAGGAAGGCGCTTAGCATCCGGCTTGTGCGCAAAGCTTTCAGACTGCCAGAGGACCGTAGCTGTGGTAAGCCGGCTTGCTCATTTGACGTTAGATGTCACCTGCAAGAACTTCACCCGCATCTGCTTTATGCTGCTACCTGTTGTTAGGCGACAACAAGGGCACATGTAGCAAATGCTTTTTCCTGGCCCATTTTGTTACGGCACGCTCTTCTGTGGCTCTTTAGTGCTTGCCAAACTCCACTGTGCCTGCTGCTGCTTCCATCTGACAAGGAGCACAGCCTTCTGACAGCTGCTTTCAACTTGCCTAAGAAGGAGCTTGGCCATTGGAATGTGCGGCAAATCTGAGTGTGCGGAAGGCGCAGGTGCTAGCTCCAGACAGAAGCGATCCCCCGGTTCAGTTTCTATTTGCCAGACGCATTGGAAATGTTTTCCACTGGCATTCGCGCCAAGAGTCGCAGGTTGCTTAACTCAGGAGCTCTGAGAATGGAACGGCAAGAGGTGTTCCGCTTTCGTCATAAACAGTGCTCCAGAGCGCTTGGCAACGGGCACAACGAAACGTGTGTGCGGGATAGTGACCATTCCCGCCTAGTGCTGGCAATGCACGAGCACTGCCAAAAGGCACAGGAAGGCGCTTAGCATCCGGCTTGTGCGCAAAGCTTTCAGACTGCCAGAGGACCGTAGCTGTGGTAAGCCGGTTTGCTCATTTGACGTTAGATGTCACCTGCAAGAACTTCACCCGCATCTGGTTTATGCTGCTACCCGTTGTTAGGCGACAACAAGGGCACATGTAGCAAATGCTTTTTCCTGGCCCATTTTGCTAGGCCACGCTCTTCTGTGGCTCTTTAGTGCTTGCCAAACTCCTCTGTGCCTGCTGCTGCTTCCATCTGACAAGGAGCACAGCCTTCTGACAGCTGCTTTCAACTTGCCTAAGAAGGAGCTTGGCCATTGGAATGTGCGGCAAATCTGAGTGTGCGGAATGCGCAGGTGCCAGCTCCAGACAAAAGCGATCCCCCGGTTCAGTTTGTATTTGCCAGACGCATTGGAAATGTTTTCCACTGGCATTCGCACCAAGAGTCGCAGGTTGCTTAACTCAGGAGCTCTGAGAATGGAACGGCAAGAGGTGTTCCGCTTTCGTCATAAACAGTGCTCCAGAGCGCTTGGCAACGGGCACAACGAAACGTGTGTGCGGGATAGTGACCATTCCCGCCCAGTGCTGGCAATGCACGAGCACTGCCAAAAGGCACAGGAAGGCGCTTAGCATCCGGCTTGTGCGCAAAGCTTTCAGACTGCCAGAGGACCGTAGCTGTGGTAAGCCGGTTTGCTCATTTGACGTTAGATGTCACCTGCAAGAACTTCACCCGCATCTGGTTTATGCTGCTACCCGTTGTTAGGCGACAACAAGGGCACATGTAGCAAATGCTTTTTCCTGGCCCATTTTGCTAGGCCACGCTCTTCTGTGGCTCTTTAGTGCTTGCCAAACTCCTCTGTGCCTGCTGCTGCTTCCATCTGACAGGGAGCACAGCCTTCTGACAGCTGCTTTCAACTTGCCTAAGAAGGAGCTTGGCCATTGGAATGTGCGGCAAATCTGAGTGTGCGGAAGGCGCAGGTGCCAGCTCCAGACAGAAGCGATCCCCCGGTTCAGTTTCTATTTGCCAGACGCATTGGAAATGTTTTCCACTGGCATTCGCGCCAAGAGTCGCAGGTTGCTTAACTCAGGAGCTCTGAGAATGGAACGGCAAGAGGTGTTCCGCTTTCGTCATAAACAGTGCTCCAGAGCGCTTGGCAACGGGCACAACGAAACGTGTGTGCGGGATAGTGACCATTCCCGCCTAGTGCTGGCAATGCACGAGCACTGCCAAAAGGCAAAGGAAGGCGCTTAGCATCCGGCTTGTGCGCAAAGCTTTCAGACTGCCAGAGGACCGTAGCTGTGGTAAGCCGGTTTGCTCATTTGACGTTAGATGTCACCTGCAAGAACTTCACCCGCATCTGGTTTATGCTGCTACCCGTTGTTAGGCGACAACAAGGGCACATGTAGCAAATGCTTTTTCCTGGCCCATTTTGCTAGGCCACGCTCTTCTGTGGCTCTTTAGTGCTTGCCAAACTCCTCTGTGCCTGCTGCTGCTTCCATCTGACAAGGAGCACAGCCTTCTGACAGCTGCTTTCAACTTGCCTAAGAAGGAGCTTGGCCATTGGAATGTGCGGCAAATCTGAGTGTGCGGAAGGCGCAGGTGCCAGCTCCAGACAAAAGCGATCCCCCGGTTCAGTTTCTATTTGCCAGACGCATTGGAAATGTTTTCCACTGGCATTCGCGCCAAGAGTCGCAGGTTGCTTAACTCAGGAGCTCTGAGAATGGAACGGCAAGAGGTGTTCCGCTTTCGTCATAAACAGTGCTCCAGAGCGCTTGGCAACGGGCACAACGAAACGTGTGTGCTGGATAGTGACCATTCACGCCTAGTGCTGGCAATGCACGAGCACTGCCAAAAGGCAAAGGAAGGCGCTTAGCATCCGGCTTGTGCGCAAAGCTTTCAGACTGCCAGAGGACCGTAGCTGTGGTAAGCCGGCTTGCTCATTTGACGTTAGATGTCACCTGCAAGAACTTCACCCGCATCTGCTTTATGCTGCTACCTGTTGTTAGGCGACAACAAGGGCACATGTAGCAAATGCTTTTTCCTGGCCCATTTTGTTACGGCACGCTCTTCTGTGGCTCTTTAGTGCTTGCCAAACTCCTCTGTGCCTGCTGCTGCTTCCATCTGACAAGGAGCACAGCCTTCTGACAGCTGCTTTCAACTTGCCTAAGAAGGAGCTTGGCCATTGGAATGTGCGGCAAATCTGAGTGTGCGGAAGGCGCAGGTGCTAGCTCCAGACAAAAGCGATCCCCCGGTTCAGTTTCTATTTGCCAGACGCATTGGAAATGTTTTCCACTGGCATTCGCGCCAAGAGTCGCAGGTTGCTTAACTCAGGAGCTCTGAGAATGGAACGGCAAGAGGTGTTCCGCTTTCGTCATAAACAGTGCTCCAGAGCGCTTGGCAACGGGCACAATGAAACGTGTGTGCGGGATAGTGACCATTCACGCCTAGTGCTGGCAATGCACGAGCAGTGTCAAAAGGCAAAGGAAGGCGCTTAGCATCCGGCTTGTGCGCAAAGCTTTCAGACTGCCAGAGGACCGTAGCTGTGGTAAGCCAGTTAGCTCATTTGACGTTAGATGTCACCTGCAAGAACTTCACCCGCATCTGGTTTATGCTGCTACCCGTTGTTAGGCGACAACAAGGGCACATGTAGCAAATGCTTTTTCCTGGCCCATTTTGTTACGTCACGCTCTTCTGTGGCTCTTTAGTGCTTGCCAAACTCCTCTGTGCCTGCTGCTGCTTCCATCTGACAAGGAGCACAGCCTTCTGACAGCTGCTTTCAACTTGCCTAAGAAGGAGCTTGGCCATTGGAATGTGCGGCAAATCTGAGTGTGCGGAAGGCGCAGGTGCTAGCTCCAGACAAAAGCGATCCCCCGGTTCAGTTTCTATTTGCCAGACGCATTAGAAATGTTTTCCACTGGCATTCGCGCCAAGAGTCGCAGGTTGCTTAACTCAGGAGCTCTGAGAATGGAACGGCAAGAGGTGTTCTGCTTTCGTCATAAACAGTGCTCCAGAGCGCTTGGCAACGGGCACAACGAAACGTGTGTGCGGGATAGTGACCATTCCCGCCTAGTGCTGGCAATGCACGAGCACTGCCAAAAGGCACAGGAAGGCGCTTAGCATCCGGCTTGTGCGCAAAGCTTTCAGACTGCCAGAGGACCGTAGCTGTGGTAAGCCGGTTTGCTCATTTGACGTTAGATGTCACCTGCAAGAACTTCACCCGCATCTGGTTTATGCTGCTACCCGTTGTTAGGCGACAACAAGGGCACATGTAGCAAATGCTTTTTCCTGGCCCATTTTGCTAGGCCACGCTCTTCTGTGGCTCTTTAGTGCTTGCCAAACTCCTCTGTGCCTGCTGCTGCTTCCATCTGACAAGGAGCACAGCCTTCTGACAGCTGCTTTCAACTTGCCTAAGAAGGAGCTTGGCCATTGGAATGTGCGGCAAATCTGAGTGTGCGGAAGGCGCAGGTGCCAGCTCCAGACAAAAGCGATCCCCCGGTTCAGTTTCTATTTGCCAGACGCGTTGGAAATGTTTTCCACTGGCATTCGCGCCAAGAGTCGCAGGTTGCTTAACTCAGGAGCTCTGAGAATGGAACGGCAACAGGTGTTCCGCTTTCGTCATAAACAGTGCTCCAGAGCGCTTGGCAACGGGCACAACGAAACGTGTGTGCGGGATAGTGACCATTCACGCCTAGTGCTGGCAATGCACGAGCACTGCCAAAAGGCACAGGAAGGCGCTTAGCATCCGGCTTGTGCGCAAAGCTTTCAGACTGCCAGAGGACCGTAGCTGTGGTAAGCCGGTTTGCTCATTTGACGTTAGATGTCACCTGCAAGAACTTCACCCGCATCTGGTTTATGCTGCTACCCGTTGTTAGGCGACAACAAGGGCACATGTAGCAAATGCTTTTTCCTGGCCCATTTTGCTAGGCCACGCTCTTCTGTGGCTCTTTAGTGCTTGCCAAACTCCTCTGTGCCTGCTGCTGCTTCCATCTGACAAGGAGCACAGCCTTCTGACAGCTGCTTTCAACTTGCCTAAGAAAGAGCTTGGCCATTGGAATGTGCGGCAAATCTGAGTGTGCGGAAGGCGCAGGTGCCAGCTCCAGACAAAAGCGATCCCCCGGTTCAGTTTCTATTTGCCAGACGCATTGGAAATGTTTTCCACTGGCATTCGCGCCAAGAGTCGCAGGTTGCTTAACTCAGGAGCTCTGAGAATGGAACGGCAAGAGGTGTTCCGCTTTCGTCATAAACAGTGCTCCAGAGCGCTTGGCAACGGGCACAACGAAACGTGTGTGCGGGATAGTGACCATTCACGCCTAGTGCTGGCAATGCACGAGCACTGCCAAAAGGCACAGGAAGGCGCTTAGCATCCTGCTTGTGCGCAAAGCTTTCAGACTGCCAGAGGACCGTAGCTGTGGTAAGCCGGCTTGCTCATTTGACGTTAGATGTCACCTGCAAGAACTTCACCCGCATCTGGTTTATGCTGCTACCCGTTGTTAGGCGACAACAAGGGCACATGTAGCAAATGCTTTTTCCTGTTTCATTTTGTTACGTCACACTCTTCTGTGGCTCTTTAGTGCTTGCCAAACTCCTCTGTGCCTGCTGCTGCTTCCCTCTGACAAGGAGCACAGCCTTCTGACAGCTGCTTTCAACTTGCCTAAGAAGAAGCTTGGCCATTGGAATGTGCGGCAAATCTGAGTGTGTGGAAGGCGCAGGTGCTAGCTCCAGACAAAAGCGATCCCCCGGTTCAGTTTCTATTTGCCAGACGCATTGGAAATGTTTTCCACTGGCATTCGCGCCAAGAGTCGCAGGTTGCTTAACTCAGGAGCTCTGAGAATGGAACGGCAAGAGGTGTTCCGCTTTCGTCATAAACAGTGCTCCAGAGCGCTTGGCAACGGGCACAACGAAACGTGTGTGCGGGATAGTGACCATTCCCGCCTAGTGCTGGCAATGCACGAGCACTGCCAAAAGGCACAGGAAGGCGCTTAGCATCCGGCTTGTGCGCAAAGCTTTCAGACTGCCAGAGGACCGTAGCTGTGGTAAGCCGGTTTGCTCATTTGACGTTAGATGTCACCTGCAAGAACTTCACCCGCATCTGGTTTATGCTGCTACCCATTGTTAGGCGACAACAAGGGCACATGTAGCAAATGCTTTTTCCTGGCCCATTTTGCTAGGCCACGCTCTTCTGTGGCTCTTTAGTGCTTGCCAAACTCCTCTGTGCCTGCTGCTGCTTCCATCTGACAAGGAGCACAGCCTTCTGACAGCTGCTTTCAACTTGCCTAAGAAGGAGCTTGGCCATTGGAATGTGCGGCAAATCTGAGTGTGCGGAATGCGCAGGTGCCAGCTTTAGACAAAAGCGATCCCCCGGTTCAGTTTGTATTTGCCAGACGCATTGGAAATGTTTTCCACTGGCATTCGCACCAAGAGTCGCAGGTTGCTTAACTCAGGAGCTCTGAGAATGGAACGGCAAGAGGTGTTCCGCTTTCGTCATAAACAGTGCTCCAGAGCGCTTGGCAACGGGCACAACGAAACGTGTGTGCGGGATAGTGACCATTCCCGCCCAGTGCTGGCAATGCACGAGCACTGCCAAAAGGCACAGGAAGGCGCTTAGCATCCGGCTTGTGCGCAAAGCTTTCAGACTGCCAGAGGACCGTAGCTGTGGTAAGCCGGTTTGCTCATTTGACGTTAGATGTCACCTGCAAGAACTTCACCCGCATCTGGTTTATGCTGCTACCCGTTGTTAGGCGACAACAAGGGCACATGTAGCAAATGCTTTTTCCTGTTTCATTTTGCTAGGCCACGCTCTTCTGTGGCTCTTTAGTGCTTGCCAAACTCCTCTGTGCCTGCTGCTGCTTCCATCTGACAAGGAGCACAGCCTTCTGACAGCTGCTTTCAACTTGCCTAAGAAGGAGCTTGGCCATTGGAATGTGCGGCAAATCTGAGTGTGCGGAAGGCGCAGGTGCCAGCTCCAGACAGAAGCGATCCCCCGGTTCAGTTTCTATTTGCCAGACGCATTGGAAATGTTTTCCACTGGCATTCGCGCCAAGAGTCGCAGGTTGCTTAACTCAGGAGCTCTGAGAATGGAACGGCAAGAGGTGTTCCGCTTTCGTCATAAACAGTGCTCCAGAGCGCTTGGCAACGGGCACAACGAAACGTGTGTGCTGGATAGTGACCATTCACGCCTAGTGCTGGCAATGCACGAGCACTGCCAAAAGGCAAAGGAAGGCGCTTAGCATCCGGCTTGTGCGCAAAGCTTTCAGACTGCCAGAGGACCGTAGCTGTGGTAAGCCGGTTTGCTCATTTGACGTTAGATGTCACCTGCAAGAACTTCACCCGCATCTGCTTTATGCTGCTACCTGTTGTTAGGCGACAACAAGGGCACATGTAGCAAATGCTTTTTCCTGGCCCATTTTGTTACGGCACGCTCTTCTGTGGCTCTTTAGTGCTTGCCAAACTCCACTGTGCCTGCTGCTGCTTCCATCTGACAAGGAGCACAGCCTTCTGACAGCTGCTTTCAACTTGCCTAAGAAGGAGCTTGGCCATTGGAATGTGCGGCAAATCTGAGTGTGCGGAAGGCGCAGGTGCTAGCTCCAGACAAAAGCGATCCCCCGGTTCAGTTTCTATTTGCCAGACGCATTGGAAATGTTTTCCACTGGCATTCGCGCCAAGAGTCGCAGGTTGCTTAACTCAGGAGCTCTGAGAATGGAACGGCAAGAGGTGTTCCGCTTTCGTCATAAACAGTGCTCCAGAGCGCTTGGCAACGGGCACAACGAAACGTGTGTGCTGGATAGTGACCATTCACGCCTAGTGCTGGCAATGCACGAGCACTGCCAAAAGGCAAAGGAAGGCGCTTAGCATCCGGCTTGTGCGCAAAGCTTTCAGACTGCCAGAGGACCGTAGCTGTGGTAAGCCGGCTTGCTCATTTGACGTTAGATGTCACCTGCAAGAACTTCACCCGCATCTGCTTTATGCTGCTACCTGTTGTTAGGCGACAACAAGGGCACATGTAGCAAATGCTTTTTCCTGTTTCATTTTGTTACGGCACGCTCTTCTGTGGCTCTTTAGTGCTTGCCAAACTCCTCTGTGCCTGCTGCTGCTTCCATCTGACAAGGAGCACAGCCTTCTGACAGCTGCTTTCAACTTGCCTAAGAAGGAGCTTGGCCATTGGAATGTGCGGCAAATCTGAGTGTGTGGAAGGCGCAGGTGCTAGGTCCAGACAAAAGCGATCCCCCGGTTCAGTTTCTATTTGCCAGACGCATTGGAAATGTTTTCCACTGGCATTCGCGCCAAGAGTCGCAGGTTGCTTAACTCAGGAGCTCTGAGAATGGAACGGCAAGAGGTGTTCCGCTTTCGTCATAAACAGTGCTCCAGAGCGCTTGGCAACGGGCACAACGAAACGTGTGTGCGGGATAGTGACCATTCCCGCCTAGTGCTGGCAATGCACGAGCACTGCCAAAAGGCACAGGAAGGCGCTTAGCATCCTGCTTGTGCGCAAAGCTTTCAGACTGCCAGAGGACCGTAGCTGTGGTAAGCCGGTTTGCTCATTTGACGTTAGATGTCACCTGCAAGAACTTCACCCGCATCTGGTTTATGCTGCTACCCGTTGTTAGGCGACAACAAGGGCACATGTAGCAAATGCTTTTTCCTGGCCCATTTTGCTAGGCCACGCTCTTCTGTGGCTCTTTAGTGCTTGCCAAACTCCTCTGTGCCTGCTGCTGCTTCCATCTGACAAGGAGCACAGCCTTCTGACAGCTGCTTTCAACTTGCCTAAGAAGGAGCTTGGCCATTGGAATGTGCGGCAAATCTGAGTGTGCGGAAGGCACAGGTGCTAGCTCAGGACAAAAGCGATCCCCCGGTTCAGTTTCTATTTGCCAGACGCATTGGAAATGTTTTCCACTGGCATTCGCGCCAAGAGTCGCAGGTTGCTTAACTCAGGAGCTCTGAGAATGGAACGGCAAGAGGTGTTCCGCTTTCGTCATAAACAGTGCTCCAGAGCGCTTGGCAACGGGCACAACGAAACGTGTGTGCTGGATAGTGACCATTCCCGCCTAGTGCTGGCAATGCACGAGCACTGCCAAAAGGCAAAGGAAGGCGCTTAGCATCCGGCTTGTGCGCAAAGCTTTCAGACTGCCAGAGGACCGTAGCTGTGGTAAGCCGGCTTGCTCATTTGACGTTAGATGTCACCTGCAAGAACTTCACCCGCATCTGGTTTATGCTGCTACCTGTTGTTAGGCGACAACAAGGGCACATGTAGCAAATGCTTTTTCCTGTTTCATTTTGTTACGGCACGCTCTTCTGTGGCTCTTTAGTGCTTGCCAAACTCCTCTGTGCCTGCTGCTGCTTCCATCTGACAAGGAGCACAGCCTTCTGACAGCTGCTTTCAACCTGCCTAAGAAGGAGCTTGGCCATTGGAATGTGCGGCAAATCTGAGTGTGTGGAAGGCGCAGGTGCTAGCTCCAGACAAAAGCGATCCCCCGGTTCAGTTTCTATTTGCCAGACGCATTGGAAATGTTTTCCACTGGCATTCGCGCCAAGAGTCGCAGGTTGCTTAACTCAGGAGCTCTGAGAATGGAACGGCAACAGGTGTTCCGCTTTCGTCATAAACAGTGCTCCAGAGCGCTTGGCAACGGGCACAACGAAACGTGTGTGCTGGATAGTGACCATTCCCGCCTAGTGCTGGCAATGCACGAGCACTGCCAAAAGGCAAAGGAAGGCGCTTAGCATCCGGCTTGTGCGCAAAGCTTTCAGACTGCCAGAGGACCGTAGCTGTGGTAAGCCGGCTTGCTCATTTGACGTTAGATGTCACCTGCAAGAACTTCACCCGCATCTGCTTTATGCTGCTACCCGTTGTTAGGCGACAACAAGGGCACATGTAGCAAATGCTTTTTCCTGGCCCATTTTGCTAGGCCACGCTCTTCTGTGGCTCTTTAGTGCTTGCCAAACTCCTCTGTGCCTGCTGCTGCTTCCATCTGACAAGGAGCACAGCCTTCTGACAGCTGCTTTCAACTTGCCTAAGAAGGAGCTTGGCCATTGGAATGTGCGGCAAATCTGAGTGTGCGGAAGGCGCAGGTGCTAGCTCCAGACAAAAGCGATCCCCCGGTTCAGTTTCTATTTGCCAGACGCATTGGAAATGTTTTCCACTGGCATTCGCGCCAAGAGTCGCAGGTTGCTTAACTCAGGAGCTCTGAGAATGGAACGGCAAGAGGTGTTCCGCTTTCGTCATAAACAGTGCTCCAGAGCGCTTGGCAACGGGCACAATGAAACGTGTGTGCGGGATAGTGACCATTCACGCCTAGTGCTGGCAATGCACGAGCAGTGTCAAAAGGCAAAGGAAGGCGCTTAGCATCCGGCTTGTGCGCAAAGCTTTCAGACTGCCAGAGGACCGTAGCTGTGGTAAGCCAGTTAGCTCATTTGACGTTAGATGTCACCTGCAAGAACTTCACCCGCATCTGGTTTATGCTGCTACCCGTTGTTAGGCGACAACAAGGGCACATGTAGCAAATGCTTTTTCCTGGCCCATTTTGTTACGTCACGCTCTTCTGTGGCTCTTTAGTGCTTGCCAAACTCCTCTGTGCCTGCTGCTGCTTCCATCTGACAAGGAGCACAGCCTTCTGACAGCTGCTTTCAACTTGCTTAAGAAGGAGCTTGGCCATTGGAATGTGCGGCAAATCTGAGTGTGCGGAAGGCGCAGGTGCTAGCTCCAGACAAAAGCGATCCCCCGGTTCAGTTTCTATTTGCCAGACGCATTAGAAATGTTTTCCACTGGCATTCGCGCCAAGAGTCGCAGGTTGCTTAACTCAGGAGCTCTGAGAATGGAACGGCAAGAGGTGTTCTGCTTTCGTCATAAACAGTGCTCCAGAGCGCTTGGCAACGGGCACAACGAAACGTGTGTGCGGGATAGTGACCATTCCCGCCTAGTGCTGGCAATGCACGAGCACTGCCAAAAGGCACAGGAAGGCGCTTAGCATCCGGCTTGTGCGCAAAGCTTTCAGACTGCCAGAGGACCGTAGCTGTGGTAAGCCGGTTTGCTCATTTGACGTTAGATGTCACCTGCAAGAACTTCACCCGCATCTGGTTTATGCTGCTACCCGTTGTTAGGCGACAACAAGGGCACATGTAGCAAATGCTTTTTCCTGGCCCATTTTGTTACGTCACGCTCTTCTGTGGCTCTTTAGTGCTTGCCAAACTCCTCTGTGCCTGCTGCTGCTTCCATCTGACAAGGAGCACAGCCTTCTGACAGCTGCTTTAAACTTGCCTAAGAAGGAGCTTGGCCATTGGAATGTGCGGCAAATCTGAGTGTGCGGAAGGCGCAGGTGCTAGGTCCAGACAAAAGCGATCCCCCGGTTCAGTTTCTATTTGCCAGACGCATTAGAAATGTTTTCCACTGGCATTCGCGCCAAGAGTCGCAGGTTGCTTAACTCAGGAGCTCTGAGAATGGAACGGCAAGAGGTGTTCCGCTTTCGTCATAAACTGCTCCAGAGCGCTTGGCAACGGGCACAACGAAACGTGTGTGCGGGATAGTGACCATTCCCGCCTAGTGCTGGCAATGCACGAGCACTGCCAAAAGGCACAGGAAGGCGCTTAGCATCCGGCTTGTGCGCAAAGCTTTCAGACTGCCAGAGGACCGTAGCTGTGGTAAGCCGGTTTGCTCATTTGACGTTAGATGTCACCTGCAAGAACTTCACCGGCATCTGGTTTATGCTGCTATCCGTTGTTAGGCGACAACAAGGGCACATGTAGCAAATGCTTTTTCCTGGCCCATTTTGCTAGGCCACGCTCTTCTGTGCCTCTTTAGTGCTTGCCAAACTCCTCTGTGCCTGCTGCTGCTTCCATCTGACAAGGAGCACAGCCTTCTGACAGCTGCTTTCAACTTGCCTAAGAAGGAGCTTGGCCATTGGAATGTGCGGCAAATCTGAGTGTGCGGAAGGCGCAGGTGCCAGCTCCAGACAGAAGCGATCCCCCGGTTCAGTTTGTATTTGCCAGACGCATTGGAAATGTTTTCCACTGGCATTCGCGCCAAGAGTCGCAGGTTGCTTAACTCAGGAGCTCTGAGAATGGAACGGCAACAGGTGTTCCGCTTTCGTCATAAACAGTGCTCCAGAGCGCTTGGCAACGGGCACAACGAAACGTGTGTGCGGGATAGTGACCATTCCCGCCTAGGGCTGGCAATGCACGAGCACTGCCAAAAGGCACAGGAAGGCGCTTAGCATCCGGCTTGTGCGCAAAGCTTTCAGACTGCCAGAGGACCGTAGCTGTGGTAAGCCGGTTTGCTCATTTGACGTTAGATGTCACCTGCAAGAACTTCACCCGCATCTGGTTTATGCTGCTACCCGTTGTTAGGCGACAACAAGGGCACATGTAGCAAATGCTTTTTCCTATCCCATTTTGCTAGGCCATGCTCTTCTGTGGCTCTTTAGTGCTTGCCAAACTCCTCTGTGCCTGCTGCTGCTTCCATCTGACAAGGAGCACAGCCTTCTGACAGCTGCTTTCAACTTGCCTAAGAAGGAGCTTGGCCATTGGAATGTGCGGCAAATCTGAGTGTGCGGAAGGCGCAGGTGCTAGCTCCAGACAAAAGCGATCCCCCGGTTCAGTTTCTATTTGCCAGACGCATTAGAAATGTTTTCCACTGGCATTCGCGCCAAGAGTCGCAGGTTGCTTAACTCAGGAGCTCTGAGAATGGAACGGCAAGAGGTGTTCCGCTTTCGTCATAAACAGTGCTCCAGAGCGCTTGGCAACGGGCACAACGAAACGTGTGTGCGGGATAGTGACCATTCCCGCCTAGTGCTGGCAATGCACGAGCACTGCCAAAAGGCACAGGAAGGCGCTTAGCATCCGGCTTGTGCGCAAAGCTTTCAGACTGCCAGAGGACCGTAGCTGTGGTAAGCCGGTTTGCTCATTTGACGTTAGATGTCACCTGCAAGAACTTCACCCGCATCTGGTTTATGCTGCTACCCGTTGTTAGGCGACAACAAGGGCACATGTAGCAAATGCTTTTTCCTGGCCCATTTTGCTAGGCCACGCTCTTCTGTGGCTCTTTAGTGCTTGCCAAACTCCTCTGTGCCTGCTGCTGCTTCCATCTGACAAGGAGCACAGCCTTCTGACAGCTGCTTTCAACTTGCCTAAGAAGGAGCTTGGCCATTGGAATGTGCGGCAAATCTGAGTGTGCGGAAGGCGCAGGTGCCAGCTCCAGACAAAAGCGATCCCCCGGTTCAGTTTCTATTTGCCAGACGCGTTGGAAATGTTTTCCACTGGCATTCGCGCCAAGAGTCGCAGGTTGCTTAACTCAGGAGCTCTGAGAATGGAACGGCAAGAGGTGTTCCGCTTTCGTCATAAACAGTGCTCCAGAGCGCTTGGCAACGGGCACAACGAAACGTGTGTGCGGGATAGTGACCATTCACGCCTAGTGCTGGCAATGCACGAGCACTGCCAAAAGGCACAGGAAGGCGCTTAGCATCCGGCTTGTGCGCAAAGCTTTCAGACTGCCAGAGGACCGTAGCTGTGGTAAGCCGGTTTGCTCATTTGACGTTAGATGTCACCTGCAAGAACTTCACCCGCATCTGGTTTATGCTGCTACCCGTTGTTAGGCGACAACAAGGGCACATGTAGCAAATGCTTTTTCCTGGCCCATTTTGCTAGGCCACGCTCTTCTGTGGCTCTTTAGTGCTTGCCAAACTCCTCTGTGCCTGCTGCTGCTTCCATCTGACAAGGAGCACAGCCTTCTGACAGCTGCTTTCAACTTGCCTAAGAAAGAGCTTGGCCATTGGAATGTGCGGCAAATCTGAGTGTGCGGAAGGCGCAGGTGCCAGCTCCAGACAAAAGCGATCCCCCGGTTCAGTTTCTATTTGCCAGACGCATTGGAAATGTTTTCCACTGGCATTCGCGCCAAGAGTCGCAGGTTGCTTAACTCAGGAGCTCTGAGAATGGAACGGCAAGAGGTGTTCCGCTTTCGTCATAAACAGTGCTCCAGAGCGCTTGGCAACGGGCACAACGAAACGTGTGTGCGGGATAGTGACCATTCACGCCTAGTGCTGGCAATGCACGAGCACTGCCAAAAGGCACAGGAAGGCGCTTAGCATCCTGCTTGTGCGCAAAGCTTTCAGACTGCCAGAGGACCGTAGCTGTGGTAAGCCGGTTTGCTCATTTGACGTTAGATGTCACCTGCAAGAACTTCACCCGCATCTGGTTTATGCTGCTACCCGTTGTTAGGCGACAACAAGGGCACATGTAGCAAATGCTTTTTCCTGTTTCATTTTGTTACGTCACACTCTTCTGTGGCTCTTTAGTGCTTGCCAAACTCCTCTGTGCCTGCTGCTGCTTCCCTCTGACAAGGAGCACAGCCTTCTGACAGCTGCTTTCAACTTGCCTAAGAAGAAGCTTGGCCATTGGAATGTGCGGCAAATCTGAGTGTGTGGAAGGCGCAGGTGCTAGCTCCAGACAAAAGCGATCCCCCGGTTCAGTTTCTATTTGCCAGACGCATTGGAAATGTTTTCCACTGGCATTCGCGCCAAGAGTCGCAGGTTGCTTAACTCAGGAGCTCTGAGAATGGAACGGCAAGAGGTGTTCCGCTTTCGTCATAAACAGTGCTCCAGAGCGCTTGGCAACGGGCACAACGAAACGTGTGTGCGGGATAGTGACCATTCCCGCCTAGTGCTGGCAATGCACGAGCACTGCCAAAAGGCACAGGAAGGCGCTTAGCATCCGGCTTGTGCGCAAAGCTTTCAGACTGCCAGAGGACCGTAGCTGTGGTAAGCCGGTTTGCTCATTTGACGTTAGATGTCACCTGCAAGAACTTCACCCGCATCTGGTTTATGCTGCTACCCATTGTTAGGCGACAACAAGGGCACATGTAGCAAATGCTTTTTCCTGGCCCATTTTGCTAGGCCACGCTCTTCTGTGGCTCTTTAGTGCTTGCCAAACTCCTCTGTGCCTGCTGCTGCTTCCATCTGACAAGGAGCACAGCCTTCTGACAGCTGCTTTCAACTTGCCTAAGAAGGAGCTTGGCCATTGGAATGTGCGGCAAATCTGAGTGTGCGGAATGCGCAGGTGCCAGCTCCAGACAAAAGCGATCCCCCGGTTCAGTTTGTATTTGCCAGACGCATTGGAAATGTTTTCCACTGGCATTCGCACCAAGAGTCGCAGGTTGCTTAACTCAGGAGCTCTGAGAATGGAACGGCAAGAGGTGTTCCGCTTTCGTCATAAACAGTGCTCCAGAGCGCTTGGCAACGGGCACAACGAAACGTGTGTGCGGGATAGTGACCATTCCCGCCCAGTGCTGGCAATGCACGAGCACTGCCAAAAGGCACAGGAAGGCGCTTAGCATCCGGCTTGTGCGCAAAGCTTTCAGACTGCCAGAGGACCGTAGCTGTGGTAAGCCGGTTTGCTCATTTGACGTTAGATGTCACCTGCAAGAACTTCACCCGCATCTGGTTTATGCTGCTACCCGTTGTTAGGCGACAACAAGGGCACATGTAGCAAATGCTTTTTCCTGGCCCATTTTGCTAGGCCACGCTCTTCTGTGGCTCTTTAGTGCTTGCCAAACTCCTCTGTGCCTGCTGCTGCTTCCATCTGACAAGGAGCACAGCCTTCTGACAGCTGCTTTCAACTTGCCTAAGAAGGAGCTTGGCCATTGGAATGTGCGGCAAATCTGAGTGTGCGGAAGGCGCAGGTGCCAGCTCCAGACAGAAGCGATCCCCCGGTTCAGTTTCTATTTGCCAGACGCATTGGAAATGTTTTCCACTGGCATTCGCGCCAAGAGTCGCAGGTTGCTTAACTCAGGAGCTCTGAGAATGGAACGGCAAGAGGTGTTCCGCTTTCGTCATAAACAGTGCTCCAGAGCGCTTGGCAACGGGCACAACGAAACGTGTGTGCTGGATAGTGACCATTCACGCCTAGTGCTGGCAATGCACGAGCACTGCCAAAAGGCAAAGGAAGGCGCTTAGCATCCGGCTTGTGCGCAAAGCTTTCAGACTGCCAGAGGACCGTAGCTGTGGTAAGCCGGCTTGCTCATTTGACGTTAGATGTCACCTGCAAGAACTTCACCCGCATCTGCTTTATGCTGCTACCTGTTGTTAGGCGACAACAAGGGCACATGTAGCAAATGCTTTTTCCTGGCCCATTTTGTTACGGCACGCTCTTCTGTGGCTCTTTAGTGCTTGCCAAACTCCACTGTGCCTGCTGCTGCTTCCATCTGACAAGGAGCACAGCCTTCTGACAGCTGCTTTCAACTTGCCTAAGAAGGAGCTTGGCCATTGGAATGTGCGGCAAATCTGAGTGTGCGGAAGGCGCAGGTGCTAGCTCCAGACAAAAGCGATCCCCCGGTTCAGTTTCTATTTGCCAGACGCATTGGAAATGTTTTCCACTGGCATTCGCGCCAAGAGTCGCAGGTTGCTTAACTCAGGAGCTCTGAGAATGGAACGGCAAGAGGTGTTCCGCTTTCGTCATAAACAGTGCTCCAGAGCGCTTGGCAACGGGCACAACGAAACGTGTGTGCTGGATAGTGACCATTCACGCCTAGTGCTGGCAATGCACGAGCACTGCCAAAAGGCAAAGGAAGGCGCTTAGCATCCGGCTTGTGCGCAAAGCTTTCAGACTGCCAGAGGACCGTAGCTGTGGTAAGCCGGCTTGCTCATTTGACGTTAGATGTCACCTGCAAGAACTTCACCCGCATCTGCTTTATGCTGCTACCTGTTGTTAGGCGACAACAAGGGCACATGTAGCAAATGCTTTTTCCTGTTTCATTTTGTTACGGCACGCTCTTCTGTGGCTCTTTAGTGCTTGCCAAACTCCTCTGTGCCTGCTGCTGCTTCCATCTGACAAGGAGCACAGCCTTCTGACAGCTGCTTTCAACTTGCCTAAGAAGGAGCTTGGCCATTGGAATGTGCGGCAAATCTGAGTGTGTGGAAGGCGCAGGTGCTAGGTCCAGACAAAAGCGATCCCCCGGTTCAGTTTCTATTTGCCAGACGCATTGGAAATGTTTTCCACTGGCATTCGCGCCAAGAGTCGCAGGTTGCTTAACTCAGGAGCTCTGAGAATGGAACGGCAAGAGGTGTTCCGCTTTCGTCATAAACAGTGCTCCAGAGCGCTTGGCAACGGGCACAACGAAACGTGTGTGCTGGATAGTGACCATTCACGCCTAGTGCTGGCAATGCACGAGCACTGCCAAAAGGCAAAGGAAGGCGCTTAGCATCCGGCTTGTGCGCAAAGCTTTCAGACTGCCAGAGGACCGTAGCTGTGGTAAGCCGGCTTGCTCATTTGACGTTAGATGTCACCTGCAAGAACTTCACCCGCATCTGCTTTATGCTGCTACCTGTTGTTAGGCGACAACAAGGGCACATGTAGCAAATGCTTTTTCCTGGCCCATTTTGTTACGGCACGCTCTTCTGTGGCTCTTTAGTGCTTGCCAAACTCCTCTGTGCCTGCTGCTGCTTCCATCTGACAAGGAGCACAGCCTTCTGACAGCTGCTTTCAACTTGCCTAAGAAGGAGCTTGGCCATTGGAATGTGCGGCAAATCTGAGTGTGCGGAAGGCGCAGGTGCTAGCTCCAGACAAAAGCGATCCCCCGGTTCAGTTTCTATTTGCCAGACGCATTGGAAATGTTTTCCACTGGCATTCGCGCCAAGAGTCGCAGGTTGCTTAACTCAGGAGCTCTGAGAATGGAACGGCAAGAGGTGTTCCGCTTTCGTCATAAACAGTGCTCCAGAGCGCTTGGCAACGGGCACAACGAAACGTGTGAGCGGGATAGTGACCATTCACGCCTAGTGCTGGCAATGCACGAGCACTGCCAAAAGGCACAGGAAGGCGCTTAGCATCCGGCTTGTGCGCAAAGCTTTCAGACTGCCAGAGGACCGTAGCTGTGGTAAGCCGGTTTGCTCATTTGACGTTAGATGTCACCTGCAAGAACTTCACCCGCATCTGGTTTATGCTGCTACCCGTTGTTAGGCGACAACAAGGGCACATGTAGCAAATGCTTTTTCCTGGCCCGTTTTGCTAGGCCACGCTCTTCTGTGGCTCTTTAGTGCTTGCCAAACTCCTCTGTGCCTGCTGCTGCTTCCATCTGACAAGGAGCACAGCCTTCTGACAGCTGCTTTCAACTTGCCTAAGAAGGAGCTTGGCCATTGGAATGTGCGGCAAATCTGAGTGTGCGGAAGGCGCAGGTGCCAGCTCCAGACAAAAGCGATCCCCCGGTTCAGTTTCTATTTGCCAGACGCATTGGAAATGTTTTCCACTGGCATTCGTGCCAAGAGTCGCAGGTTGCTTAACTCAGGAGCTCTGAGAATGGAACGGCAAGAGGTGTTCCGCTTTCGTCATAAACAGTGCTCCAGAGCGCTTGGCAACGGGCACAATGAAACGTGTGTGCGGGATAGTGACCATTCACGCCTAGTGCTGGCAATGCACGAGCAGTGTCAAAAGGCAAAGGAAGGCGCTTAGCATCCGGCTTGTGCGCAAAGCTTTCAGACTGCCAGAGGACCGTAGCTGTGGTAAGCCAGTTAGCTCATTTGACGTTAGATGTCACCTGCAAGAACTTCACCGGCATCTGGTTTATGCTGCTACCCGTTGTTAGGCGACAACAAGGGCACATGTAGCAAATGCTTTTTCCTGGCCCATTTTGTTACGTCACGCTCTTCTGTGGCTCTTTAGTGCTTGCCAAACTCCTCTGTGCCTGCTGCTGCTTCCATCTGACAAGGAGCACAGCCTTCTGACAGCTGCTTTAAACTTGCCTAAGAAGGAGCTTGGCCATTGGAATGTGCGGCAAATCTGAGTGTGCGGAAGGCGCAGGTGCTAGGTCCAGACAAAAGCGATCCCCCGGTTCAGTTTCTATTTGCCAGACGCATTAGAAATGTTTTCCACTGGCATTCGCGCCAAGAGTCGCAGGTTGCTTAACTCAGGAGCTCTGAGAATGGAACGGCAAGAGGTGTTCCGCTTTCGTCATAAACTGCTCCAGAGCGCTTGGCAACGGGCACAACGAAACGTGTGTGCGGGATAGTGACCATTCCCGCCTAGTGCTGGCAATGCACGAGCACTGCCAAAAGGCACAGGAAGGCGCTTAGCATCCGGCTTGTGCGCAAAGCTTTCAGACTGCCAGAGGACCGTAGCTGTGGTAAGCCGGTTTGCTCATTTGACGTTAGATGTCACCTGCAAGAACTTCACCGGCATCTGGTTTATGCTGCTACCCGTTGTTAGGCGACAACAAGGGCACATGTAGCAAATGCTTTTTCCTGGCCCATTTTGCTAGGCCACGCTCTTCTGTGGCTCTTTAGTGCTTGCCAAACTCCTCTGTGCCTGCTGCTGCTTCCATCTGACAATGAGCACAGCCTTCTGACAGCTGCTTTCAACTTGCCTAAGAAGGAGCTTGGCCATTGGAATGTGCGGCAAATCTGAGTGTGCGGAAGGCGCAGGTGCCAGCTCCAGACAGAAGCGATCCCCCGGTTCAGTTTGTATTTGCCAGACGCATTGGAAATGTTTTCCACTGGCATTCGCGCCAAGAGTCGCAGGTTGCTTAACTCAGGAGCTCTGAGAATGGAACGGCAACAGGTGTTCCGCTTTCGTCATAAACAGTGCTCCAGAGCGCTTGGCAACAAGCACAACGAAACGTGTGTGCGGGATAGTGACCATTCCCGCCTAGGGCTGGCAATGCACGAGCACTGCCAAAAGGCACAGGAAGGCGCTTAGCATCCGGCTTGTGCGCAAAGCTTTCAGACTGCCAGAGGACCGTAGCTGTGGTAAGCCGGTTTGCTCATTTGACGTTAGATGTCACCTGCAAGAACTTCACCCGCATCTGGTTTATGCTGCTACCCGTTGTTAGGCGACAACAAGGGCACATGTAGCAAATGCTTTTTCCTATCCCATTTTGCTAGGCCATGCTCTTCTGTGGCTCTTTAGTGCTTGCCAAACTCCTCTGTGCCTGCTGCTGCTTCCATCTGACAAGGAGCACAGCCTTCTGACAGCTGCTTTCAACTTGCCTAAGAAGGAGCTTGGCCATTGGAATGTGCGGCAAATCTGAGTGTGCGGAAGGCGCAGGTGCTAGCTCCAGACAAAAGCGATCCCCCGGTTCAGTTTCTATTTGCCAGACGCATTAGAAATGTTTTCCACTGGCATTCGCGCCAAGAGTCGCAGGTTGCTTAACTCAGGAGCTCTGAGAATGGAACGGCAAGAGGTGTTCCGCTTTCGTCATAAACAGTGCTCCAGAGGGCTTGGCAACGGGCACAACGAAACGTGTGTGCGGGATAGTGACCATTCCCGCCTAGTGCTGGCAATGCACGAGCACTGCCAAAAGGCACAGGAAGGCGCTTAGCATCTGGGTTGTGCGCAAAGCTTTCAGACTGCCAGAGGACCGTAGCTGTGGTAAGCCGGTTTGCTCATTTGACGTTAGATGTCACCTGCAAGAACTTCACCCGCATCTGGTTTATGCTGCTACCCGTTGTTAGGCGACAACAAGGGCACATGTAGCAAATGCTTTTTCCTGGCCCATTTTGCTAGGCCACGCTCTTCTGTGGCTCTTTAGTGCTTGCCAAACTCCTCTGTGCCTGCTGCTGCTTCCATCTGACAAGGAGCACAGCCTTCTGACAGCTGCTTTCAACTTGCCTAAGAAGGAGCTTGGCCATTGGAATGTGCGGCAAATCTGAGTGTGCGGAAGGCGCAGGTGCTAGCTCCAGACAAAAGCGATCCCCCGGTTCAGTTTCTATTTGCCAGACGCATTGGAAATGTTTTCCACTGGCATTCGCGCCAAGAGTCGCAGGTTGCTTAACTCAGGAGCTCTGAGAATGGAACGGCAACAGGTGTTCCGCTTTCGTCATAAACAGTGCTCCAGAGCGCTTGGCAACGGGCACAACGAAACGTGTGTGCGGGATAGTGACCATTCACGCCTAGTGCTGGCAATGCACGAGCACTGCCAAAAGGCACAGGAAGGCGCTTAGCATCCGGCTTGTGCGCAAAGCTTTCAGACTGCCAGAGGACCGTAGCTGTGGTAAGCCGGTTTGCTCATTTGACGTTAGATGTCACCTGCCAGAACTTCACCCGCATCTGGTTTATGCTGCTACCCGTTGTTAGGCGACAACAAGGGCACATGTAGCAAATGCTTTTTCCTGGCCCATTTTGCTAGGCCACGCTCTTCTGTGGCTCTTTAGTGCTTGCCAAACTCCTCTGTGCCTGCTGCTGCTTCCATCTGACAAGGAGCACAGCCTTCTGACAGCTGCTTTCAACTTGCCTAAGAAGGAGCTTGGCCATTGGAATGTGCGGCAAATCTGAGTGTGCGGAAGGCGCAGGTGCCAGCTCCAGACAGAAGCGATCCCCCGGTTCAGTTTCTATTTGCCAGACGCATTGGAAATGTTTTCCACTGGCATTCGCGCCAAGAGTCGCAGGTTGCTTAACTCAGGAGCTCTGAGAATGGAACGGCAAGAGGTGTTCCGCTTTCGTCATAAACAGTGCTCCAGAGCGCTTGGCAACGGGCACAACGAAACGTGTGTGCGGGATAGTGACCATTCCCGCCTAGTGCTGGCAATGCACGAGCACTGCCAAAAGGCACAGGAAGGCGCTTAGCATCCGGCTTGTGCGCAAAGCTTTCAGACTGCCAGAGGACCGTAGCTGTGGTAAGCCGGTTTGCTCATTTGACGTTAGATGTCACCTGCAAGAACTTCACCCGCATCTGGTTTATGCTGCTACCCGTTGTTAGGCGACAACAAGGGCACATGTAGCAAATGCTTTTTCCTGGCCCATTTTGTTACGTCACGCTCTTCTGTGGCTCTTTAGTGCTTGCCAAACTCCTCTGTGCCTGCTGCTGCTTCCATCTGACAAGG
The DNA here is from genome assembly GCF_030490865.1 of Poecile atricapillus. Lineage (NCBI taxonomy): Eukaryota > Metazoa > Chordata > Aves > Passeriformes > Paridae > Poecile > Poecile atricapillus. The sequence continues at coordinate 3,700,579 of NC_081281.1, read as the reverse complement.
AGCACAGCCTTCTGACAGCTGCTTTCAACTTGCCTAAGAAGGAGCTTGGCCATTGGAATGTGCGGCAAATCTGAGTGTGCGGAAGGCGCAGGTGCTAGGTCCAGACAAAAGCGATCCCCCGGTTCAGTTTCTATTTGCCAGACGCATTAGAAATGTTTTCCACTGGCATTCGCGCCAAGAGTCGCAGGTTGCTTAACTCAGGAGCTCTGAGAATGGAACGGCAAGAGGTGTTCCGCTTTCGTCATAAACTGCTCCAGAGCGCTTGGCAACGGGCACAACGAAACGTGTGTGCGGGATAGTGACCATTCCCGCCTAGTGCTGGCAATGCACGAGCACTGCCAAAAGGCACAGGAAGGCGCTTAGCATCCGGCTTGTGCGCAAAGCTTTCAGACTGCCAGAGGACCGTAGCTGTGGTAAGCCGGTTTGCTCATTTGACGTTAGATGTCACCTGCAAGAACTTCACCGGCATCTGGTTTATGCTGCTACCCGTTGTTAGGCGACAACAAGGGCACATGTAGCAAATGCTTTTTCCTGGCCCATTTTGCTAGGCCACGCTCTTCTGTGGCTCTTTAGTGCTTGCCAAACTCCTCTGTGCCTGCTGCTGCTTCCATCTGACAATGAGCACAGCCTTCTGACAGCTGCTTTCAACTTGCTTAAGAAGGAGCTTGGCCATTGGAATGTGCGGCAAATCTGAGTGTGCGGAAGGCGCAGGTGCCAGCTCCAGACAGAAGCGATCCCCCGGTTCAGTTTCTATTTGCCAGACGCATTGGAAATGTTTTCCACTGGCATTCGCGCCAAGAGTCGCAGGTTGCTTAACTCAGGAGCTCTGAGAATGGAACGGCAACAGGTGTTCCGCTTTCGTCATAAACAGTGCTCCAGAGCGCTTGGCAACGGGCACAACGAAACGTGTGTGCGGGATAGTGACCATTCCCGCCTAGGGCTGGCAATGCACGAGCACTGCCAAAAGGCACAGGAAGGCGCTTAGCATCCGGCTTGTGCGCAAAGCTTTCAGACTGCCAGAGGACCGTAGCTGTGGTAAGCCGGTTTGCTCATTTGACGTTAGATGTCACCTGCAAGAACTTCACCCGCATCTGGTTTATGCTGCTACCCGTTGTTAGGCGACAACAAGGGCACATGTAGCAAATGCTTTTTCCTATCCCATTTTGCTAGGCCATGCTCTTCTGTGGCTCTTTAGTGCTTGCCAAACTCCTCTGTGCCTGCTGCTGCTTCCATCTGACAAGGAGCACAGCCTTCTGACAGCTGCTTTCAACTTGCCTAAGAAGGAGCTTGGCCATTGGAATGTGCGGCAAATCTGAGTGTGCGGAAGGCGCAGGTGCTAGCTCCAGACAAAAGCGATCCCCCGGTTCAGTTTCTATTTGCCAGACGCATTAGAAATGTTTTCCACTGGCATTCGCGCCAAGAGTCGCAGGTTGCTTAACTCAGGAGCTCTGAGAATGGAACGGCAAGAGGTGTTCCGCTTTCGTCATAAACAGTGCTCCAGAGCGCTTGGCAACGGGCACAACGAAACGTGTGTGCGGGATAGTGACCATTCCCGCCTAGTGCTGGCAATGCACGAGCACTGCCAAAAGGCACAGGAAGGCGCTTAGCATCCGGCTTGTGCGCAAAGCTTTCAGACTGCCAGAGGACCGTAGCTGTGGTAAGCCGGTTTGCTCATTTGACGTTAGATGTCACCTGCAAGAACTTCACCCGCATCTGGTTTATGCTGCTACCCGTTGTTAGGCGACAACAAGGGCACATGTAGCAAATGCTTTTTCCTGGCCCATTTTGCTAGGCCACGCTCTTCTGTGGCTCTTTAGTGCTTGCCAAACTCCTCTGTGCCTGCTGCTGCTTCCATCTGACAAGGAGCACAGCCTTCTGACAGCTGCTTTCAACTTGCCTAAGAAGGAGCTTGGCCATTGGAATGTGCGGCAAATCTGAGTGTGCGGAAGGCGCAGGTGCCAGCTCCAGACAAAAGCGATCCCCCGGTTCAGTTTGTATTTGCCAGACGCATTGGAAATGTTTTCCACTGGCATTCGCGCCAAGAGTCGCAGGTTGCTTAACTCAGGAGCTCTGAGAATGGAACGGCAAGAGGTGTTCCGCTTTCGTCATAAACAGTGCTCCAGAGCGCTTGGCAACGGGCACAACGAAACGTGTGTGCGGGATAGTGACCATTCCCGCCTAGTGCTGGCAATGCACGAGCACTGCCAAAAGGCACAGGAAGGCGCTTAGCATCTGGGTTGTGCGCAAAGCTTTCAGACTGCCAGAGGACCGTAGCTGTGGTAAGCCGGTTTGCTCATTTGACGTTAGATGTCACCTGCAAGAACTTCACCCGCATCTGGTTTATGCTGCTACCCGTTGTTAGGCGACAACAAGGGCACATGTAGCAAATGCTTTTTCCTGGCCCATTTTGCTAGGCCACGCTCTTCTGTGGCTCTTTAGTGCTTGCCAAACTCCTCTGTGCCTGCTGCTGCTTCCATCTGACAAGGAGCACAGCCTTCTGACAGCTGCTTTCAACTTGCCTAAGAAGGAGCTTGGCCATTGGAATGTGCGGCAAATCTGAGTGTGCGGAAGGCGCAGGTGCCAGCTCCAGACAGAAGCGATCCCCCGGTTCAGTTTCTATTTGCCAGACGCATTGGAAATGTTTTCCACTGGCATTCGCGCCAAGAGTCGCAGGTTGCTTAACTCAGGAGCTCTGAGAATGGAACGGCAAGAGGTGTTCCGCTTTCGTCATAAACAGTGCTCCAGAGCGCTTGGCAACGGGCACAACGAAACGTGTGTGCGGGATAGTGACCATTCCCGCCTAGTGCTGGCAATGCACGAGCACTGCCAAAAGGCACAGGAAGGCGCTTAGCATCCGGCTTGTGCGCAAAGCTTTCAGACTGCCAGAGGACCGTAGCTGTGGTAAGCCGGTTTGCTCATTTGACGTTAGATGTCACCTGCAAGAACTTCACCCGCATCTGGTTTATGCTGCTACCCGTTGTTAGGCGACAACAAGGGCACATGTAGCAAATGCTTTTTCCTGGCCCATTTTGCTAGGCCACGCTCTTCTGTGGCTCTTTAGTGCTTGCCAAACTCCTCTGTGCCTGCTGCTGCTTCCATCTGACAAGGAGCACAGCCTTCTGACAGCTGCTTTCAACTTGCCTAAGAAGGAGCTTGGCCATTGGAATGTGCGGCAAATCTGAGTGTGCGGAAGGCGCAGGTGCCAGCTCCAGACAAAAGCGATCCCCCGGTTCAGTTTCTATTTGCCAGACGCATTGGAAATGTTTTCCACTGGCATTCGCGCCAAGAGTCGCAGGTTGCTTAACTCAGGAGCTCTGAGAATGGAACGGCAAGAGGTGTTCCGCTTTCGTCATAAACAGTGCTCCAGAGCGCTTGGCAACGGGCACAACGAAACGTGTGTGCGGGATAGTGACCATTCCCGCCTAGTGCTGGCAATGCACGAGCACTGCCAAAAGGCACAGGAAGGCGCTTAGCATCCGGCTTGTGCGCAAAGCTTTCAGACTGCCAGAGGACCGTAGCTGTGGTAAGCCGGTTTGCTCATTTGACGTTAGATGTCACCTGCAAGAACTTCACCCGCATCTGGTTTATGCTGCTACCTGTTGTTAGGTGACAACAAGGGCACATGTAGCAAATGCTTTTTCCTGGCCCATTTTGCTAGGCCACGCTCTTCTGTGGCTCTTTAGTGCTTGCCAAACTCCTCTGTGCCTGCTGCTGCTTCCATCTGACAAGGAGCACAGCCTTCTGACAGCTGCTTTCAACTTGCCTAAGACGGAGCTTGGCCATTGGAATGTGCGGCAAATCTGAGTGTGCGGAAGGCGCAGGTGCCAGCTCCAGACAGAAGCGATCCCCCGGTTCAGTTTGTATTTGCCAGACGCATTGGAAATGTTTTCCACTGGCATTCGCGCCAAGAGTCGCAGGTTGCTTAACTCAGGAGCTCTGAGAATGGAACGGCAAGAGGTGTTCCGCTTTCGTCATAAACAGTGCTCCAGAGCGCTTGGCAACGGGCACAACGAAACGTGTGTGCTGGATAGTGACCATTCCCGCCTAGTGCTGGCAATGCACGAGCACTGCCAAAAGGCACAGGAAGGCGCTTAGCATCCGGCTTGTGCGCAAAGCTTTCAGACTGCCAGAGGACCGTAGCTGTGGTAAGCCGGTTTGCTCATTTGTCGTTAGATGTCACCTGCAAGAACTTCACCCGCATCTGGTTTATGCTGCTACCCGTTGTTAGGCGACAACAAGGGCACATGTAGCAAATGCTTTTTCCTGGCCCATTTTGCTAGGCCACGCTCTTCTGTGGCTCTTTAGTGCTTGCCAAACTCCTCTGTGCCTGCTGCTGCTTCCATCTGACAAGCAGCACAGCCTTCTGACAGCTGCTTTCAACTTGCCTAAGAAGGAGCTTGGCCATTGGAATGTGCGGCAAATCTGAGTGTGCGGAAGGCGCAGGTGCCAGCTCCAGACAAAAGCGATCCCCCGGTTCAGTTTCTATTTGCCAGACGCATTGGAAATGTTTTCCACTGGCATTCGCGCCAGGAGTCGCAGGTTGCTTAACTCAGGAGCTCTGAGAATGGAACGGCAAGAGGTGTTCCGCTTTCGTCATAAACAGTGCTCCAGAGCGCTTGGCAACGGGCACAACGAAACGTGTGTGCGGGATAGTGACCATTCACGCCTAGTGCTGGCAATGCACGAGCACTGCCAAAAGGCACAGGAAGGCGCTTAGCATCCGGCTTGTGCGCAAAGCTTTCAGACTGCAAAAGGACCGTAGCTGTGGTAAGCCGGTTTGCTCATTTGACGTTAGATGTCACCTGCAAGAACTTCACCCGCATCTGGTTTATGCTGCTACCCGTTGTTAGGCGACAACAAGGGCACATGTAGCAAATGCTTTTTCCTGGCCCATTTTGCTAGGCCACGCTCTTCTGTGGCTTTTTAGTGCTTGCCAAACTCCTCTGTGCCTGCTGCTGCTTCCATCTGACAAGGAGCACAGCCTTCTGACAGCTGCTTTCAACTTGCCTAAGAAGGAGCTTGGCCATTGGAATGTGCGGCAAATCTGAGTGTGCGGAAGGCGCAGGTGCCAGCTCCAGACAGAAGCGATCCCCCGGTTCAGTTTCTATTTGCCAGACGCATTGGAAATGTTTTCCACTGGCATTCGCGCCAAGAGTCGCAGGTTGCTTAACTCAGGAGCTCTGAGAATGGAACGGCAAGAGGTGTTCCGCTTTCGTCATAAACAGTGCTCCAGAGCGCTTGGCAACGGGCACAACGAAACGTGTGTGCGGGATAGTGACCATTCCCGCCTAGTGCTGGCAATGCACGAGCACTGCCAAAAGGCACAGGAAGGCGCTTAGCATCCGGCTTGTGCGCAAAGCTTTCAGACTGCCAGAGGACCGTAGCTGTGGTAAGCCGGGTTGCTCATTTGACGTTAGATGTCACCTGCAAGAACTTCACCCGCATCTGGTTTATGCTGCTACCCGTTGTTAGGCGACAACAAGGGCACATATAGCAAATGCTTTTTCCTGGCCCATTTTGCTAGGCCACGCTCTTCTGTGGCTCTTTAGTGCTTGCCAAACTCCTCTGTGCCTGCTGCTGCTTCCATCTGACAAGGAGCACAGCCTTCTGACAGTTGCTTTCAACTTGCCTAAGAAGGAGCTTGGCCATTGGAATGTGCGGCAAATCTGAGTGTGCGGAAGGCGCAGGTGCCAGCTCCAGACAAAAGCGATCCCCCGGTTCAGTTTCTATTTGCCAGACGCATTGGAAATGTTTTCCACTGGCATTCGCGCCAAGAGTCGCAGGTTGCTTAACTCAGGAGCTCTGAGAATGGAACGGCAAGAGGTGTTCCGCTTTCGTCATAAACAGTGCTCCAGAGCGCTTGGCAATGGGCACAACGAAACGTGTGTGCGGGATAGTGACCATTCACGCCTAGTGCTGGCAATGCACGAGCACTGCCAAAAGGCACAGGAAGGCGCTTAGCATCCGGCTTGTGCGCAAAGCTTTCAGACTGCCAGAGGACCGTAGCTGTGGTAAGCCGGGTTTCTCATTTGACGTTAGATGTCACCTGCAAGAACTTCACCCGCATCTGGTTTATGCTGCTACCCGTTGTTAGGCGACAACAAGGGCACATGTAACAAATGCTTTTTCCTGGCCCATTTTGCTAGGCCACGCTCTTCTGTGGCTCTTTAGTGCTTGCCAAACTCCTCTGTGCCTGCTGCTGCTTCCATCTGACAAGGAGCACAGCCTTCTGACAGCTGCTTTCAACTTGCCTAAGAAGGAGCTTGGCCATTGGAATGTGCGGCAAATCTGAGTGTGCGGAGGGCGCAGGTGCCAGCTCCAGACAAAAGCGATCCCCCGGTTCAGTTTCTATTTGCCAGACGCATTGGAAATGTTTTCCACTGGCATTCGCGCCAAGAGTCGCAGGTTGCTTAACTCAGGAGCTCTGAGAATGGAACGGCAAGAGGTGTTCCGCTTTCGTCATAAACAGTGCTCCAGAGCGCTTGGCAACGGGCACAACGAAACGTGTGTGCGGGATAGTGACCATTCCCGCCTAGTGCTGGCAATGCACGAGCACTGCCAAAAGGCACAGGAAGGCGCTTAGCATCCGGCTTGTGCGCAAAGCTTTCAGACTGCCAGAGGACCGTAGCTGTGGTAAGCCGGTTTGCTCATTTGACGTTAGATGTCACCTGCAAGAACTTCACCCGCATCTGGTTTATGCTGCTACCTGTTGTTAGGCGACAACAAGGGCACATGTAGCAAATGCTTTTTCCTGGCCCATTTTGCTAGGCCACGCTCTTCTGTGGCTCTTTAGTGCTTGCCAAACTCCTCTGTGCCTGCTGCTGCTTCCATCTGACAAGGAGCACAGCCTTCTGACAGCTGCTTTCAACTTGCCTAAGAAGGAGCTTGGCCATTGGAATGTGCGGCAAATCTGAGTGTGCGGAAGGCGCAGGTGCCAGCTCCAGACAGAAGCGATCCCCCGGTTCAGTTTGTATTTGCCAGACGCATTGGAAATGTTTTCCACTGGCATTCGCGCCAAGAGTCGCAGGTTGCTTAACTCAGGAGCTCTGAGAATGGAACGGCAAGAGGTGTTCCGCTTTCGTCATAAACAGTGCTCCAGAGCGCTTGGCAACGGGCACAACGAAACGTGTGTGCGGGATAGTGACCATTCACGCCTAGTGCTGGCAATGCACGAGCACTGCCAAAAGGCACAGGAAGGCGCTTAGCATCCGGCTTGTGCGCAAAGCTTTCAGACTGCAAAAGGACCGTAGCTGTGGTAAGCCGGTTTGCTCATTTGACGTTAGATGTCACCTGCAAGAACTTCACCCGCATCTGGTTTATGCTGCTACCCGTTGTTAGGCGACAACAAGGGCACATGTAGCAAATGCTTTTTCCTGGCCCATTTTGCTAGGCCACGCTCTTCTGTGGCTTTTTAGTGCTTGCCAAACTCCTCTGTGCCTGCTGCTGCTTCCATCTGACAAGGAGCACAGCCTTCTGACAGCTGCTTTCAACTTGCCTAAGAAGGAGCTTGGCCATTGGAATGTGCGGCAAATCTGAGTGTGCGGAAGGCGCAGGTGCCAGCTCCAGACAGAAGCGATCCCCCGGTTCAGTTTGTATTTGCCAGACGCATTGGAAATGTTTTCCACTGGCATTCGCGCCAAGAGTCGCAGGTTGCTTAACTCAGGAGCTCTGAGAATGGAACGGCAAGAGGTGTTCCGCTTTCGTCATAAACAGTGCTCCAGAGCGCTTGGCAACGGGCACAACGAAACGTGTGTGCGGGATAGTGAGCATTCACGCCTAGTGCTGGCAATGCACGAGCACTGCCAAAAGGCACAGGAAGGCGCTTAGCATCCGGCTTGTGCGCAAAGCTTTCAGACTGCCAGAGGACCGTAGCTGTGGTAAGCCGGTTTGCTCATTTGACGTTAGATGTCACCTGCAAGAACTTCACCCGCATCTGGTTTATGCTGCTACCCGTTGTTAGGCGACAACAAGGGCACATGTAACAAATGCTTTTTCCTGGCCCATTTTGCTAGGCCACACTCTTCTGTGGCTCTTTAGTGCTTGCCAAACTCCTCTGTGCCTGCTGCTGCTTCCATCTGACAAGGAGCACAGCCTTCTGACAGCTGCTTTCAACTTGCCTAAGAAGGAGCTTGGCCATTGGAATGTGCGGCAAATCTGAGTGTGCGGAAGGCGCAGGTGCCAGCTCCAGACAAAAGCGATCCCCCGGTTCAGTTTGTATTTGCCAGACGCATTGGAAATGTTTTCCACTGGCATTCGCGCCAAGAGTCGCAGGTTGCTTAACTCAGGAGCTCTGAGAATGGAACGGCAAGAGGTGTTCCGCTTTCGTCATAAACAGTGCTCCAGAGCGCTTGGCAACGGGCACAACGAAACGTGTGTGCGGGATAGTGACCATTCCCGCCTAGTGCTGGCAATGCACGAGCACTGCCAAAAGGCACAGGAAGGCGCTTAGCATCCGGCTTGTGCACAAAGCTTTCAGACTGCCAGAGGACCGTAGCTGTGGTAAGCTGGTTTGCTCATTTGACGTTAGATGTCACCTGCAAGAACTTCACCCGCATCTGGTTTATGCTGCTACCCGTTGTTAGGCGACAACAAGGGCACATGTAGCAAATGCTTTTTCCTGGCCCATTTTGCTAGGCCACGCTCTTCTGTGGCTCTTTAGTGCTTGCCAAACTCCTCTGTGCCTGCTGCTGCTTCCATCTGACAAGGAGCACAGCCTTCTGACAGCTGCTTTCAACTTGCCTAAGAAGGAGCTTGGCCATTGGAATGTGCGGCAAATCTGAGTGTGCGGAAGGCGCAGGTGCCAGCTCCAGACAGAAGCGATCCCCCGGTTCAGTTTCTATTTGCCAGACGCATTGGAAATGTTTTCCACTGGCATTCGCGCCAAGAGTCGCAGGTTGCTTAACTCAGGAGCTCTGAGAATGGAACGGCAAGAGGTGTTCCGCTTTCGTCATAAACAGTGCTCCAGAGCGCTTGGCAACGGGCACAACGAAACGTGTGTGCGGGATAGTGACCATTCACGCCTAGTGCTGGCAATGCACGAGCACTGCCAAAAGGCACAGGAAGGCGCTTAGCATCCAGCTTGTGCGCAAAGCTTTCAGACTGCCAGAGGACCGTAGCTGTGGTAAGCCGGTTTGCTCATTTGACGTTAGATGTCACCTGCAAGAACTTCACCCGCATCTGGTTTATGCTGCTACCCGTTGTTAGGTGACAACAAGGGCACATGTAGCAAATGCTTTTTCCTGGCCCATTTTGCTAGGCCACGCTCTTCTGTGGCTCTTTAGTGCTTGCCAAACTCCTCTGTGCCTGCTGCTGCTTCCATCTGACAAGGAGCACAGCCTTCTGACAGCTGCTTTCAACTTGCCTAAGACGGAGCTTGGCCATTGGAATGTGCGGCAAATCTGAGTGTGCGGAAGGCGCAGGTGCCAGCTCCAGACAGAAGCGATCCCCCGGTTCAGTTTGTATTTGCCAGACGCATTGGAAATGTTTTCCACTGGCATTCGCGCCAAGAGTCGCAGGTTGCTTAACTCAGGAGCTCTGAGAATGGAACGGCAAGAGGTGTTCCGCTTTCGTCATAAACAGTGCTCCAGAGCGCTTGGCAACGGGCACAACGAAACGTGTGTGCTGGATAGTGACCATTCCCGCCTAGTGCTGGCAATGCACGAGCACTGCCAAAAGGCACAGGAAGGCGCTTAGCATCCAGCTTGTGCGCAAAGCTTTCAGACTGCCAGAGGACCGTAGCTGTGGTAAGCCGGTTTGCTCATTTGTCGTTAGATGTCACCTGCAAGAACTTCACCCGCATCTGGTTTATGCTGCTACCCGTTGTTAGGCGACAACAAGGGCACATGTAGCAAATGCTTTTTCCTGGCCCATTTTGCTAGGCCACGCTCTTCTGTGGCTCTTTAGTGCTTGCCAAACTCCTCTGTGCCTGCTGCTGCTTCCATCTGACAAGGAGCACAGCCTTCTGACAGCTGCTTTCAACTTGCCTAAGAAGGAGCTTGGCCATTGGAATGTGCGGCAAATCTGAGTGTGCGGAAGGCGCAGGTGCCAGCTCCAGACAGAAGCGATCCCCCGGTTCAGTTTCTATTTGCCAGACGCATTGGAAATGTTTTGCACTGGCATTCGCGCCAGGAGTCGCAGGTTGCTTAACTCAGGAGCTCTGAGAATGGAACGGCAAGAGGTGTTCCGCTTTCGTCATAAACAGTGCTCCAGAGCGCTTGGCAACGGGCACAACGAAACGTGTGTGCGGGATAGTGACCATTCCCGCCTAGTGCTGGCAATGCACGAGCACTGCCAAAAGGCACAGGAAGGCGCTTAGCATCCGGCTTGTGCGCAAAGCTTTCAGACTGCCAGAGGACCGTAGCTGTGGTAAGCCGGGTTGCTCATTTGACGTTAGATGTCACCTGCAAGAACTTCACCCGCATCTGGTTTATGCTGCTACCCGTTGTTAGGCGACAACAAGGGCACATGTAGCAAATGCTTTTTCCTGGCCCATTTTGCTAGGCCACGCTCTTCTGTGGCTCTTTAGTGCTTGCCAAACTCCTCTGTGCCTGCTGCTGCTTCCATCTGACAAGGAGCACAGCCTTCTGACAGCTGCTTTCAACTTGCCTAAGAAGGAGCTTGGCCATTGGAATGTGCGGCAAATCTGAGTGTGCGGAAGGCGCAGGTGCCAGCTCCAGACAAAAGCGATCCCCCGGTTCAGTTTCTATTTGCCAGACGCATTGGAAATGTTTTCCACTGGCATTCGCGCCAAGAGTCGCAGGTTGCTTAACTCAGGAGCTCTGAGAATGGAACGGCAAGAGGTGTTCCGCTTTCGTCATAAACAGTGCTCCAGAGCGCTTGGCAACGGGCACAACGAAACGTGTGTGCGGGATAGTGACCATTCCCGCCTAGTGCTGGCAATGCACGAGCACTGCCAAAAGGCACAGGAAGGCGCTTAGCATCCAGCTTGTGCGCAAAGCTTTCAGACTGCCAGAGGACCGTAGCTGTGGTAAGCCGGTTTGCTCATTTGACGTTAGATGTCACCTGCAAGAACTTCACCCGCATCTGGTTTATGCTGCTACCCGTTGTTAGGCGACAACAAGGGCACATGTAACAAATGCTTTTTCCTGGCCCATTTTGCTAGGCCACGCTCTTCTGTGGCTCTTTAGTGCTTGCCAAACTCCTCTGTGCCTGCTGCTGCTTCCATCTGACAAGGAGCACAGCCTTCTGACAGCTGCTTTCAACTTGCCTAAGAAGGAGCTTGGCCATTGGAATGTGCGGCAAATCTGAGTGTGCGGAAGGCGCAGGTGCCAGCTCCAGACAAAAGCGATCCCCCGGTTCAGTTTCTATTTGCCAGACGCATTGGAAATGTTTTCCACTGGCATTCGCGCCAAGAGTCGCAGGTTGCTTAACTCAGGAGCTCTGAGAATGGAACGGCAAGAGGTGTTCCGCTTTCGTCATAAACAGTGCTCCAGAGCGCTTGGCAACGGGCACAACGAAACGTGTGTGCGGGATAGTGACCATTCCCGCCTAGTGCTGGCAATGCACGAGCACTGCCAAAAGGCACAGGAAGGCGCTTAGCATCCGGCTTGTGCGCAAAGCTTTCAGACTGCCAGAGGACCGTAGCTGTGGTAAGCTGGTTTGCTCATTTGACGTTAGATGTCACCTGCAAGAACTTCACCCGCATCTGGTTTATGCTGCTACCCGTTGTTAGGCGACAACAAGGGCACATGTAGCAAATGCTTTTTCCTGGCCCATTTTGCTAGGCCACGCTCTTCTGTGGCTCTTTAGTGCTTGCCAAACTCCTCTGTGCCTGCTGCTGCTTCCATCTGACAAGGAGCACAGCCTTCTGACAGCTGCTTTCAACTTGCCTAAGAAGGAGCTTGGCCATTGGAATGTGCGGCAAATCTGAGTGTGCGGAAGGCGCAGGTGCCAGCTCCAGACAAAAGCGATCCCCCGGTTCAGTTTCTATTTGCCAGACGCATTGGAAATGTTTTCCACTGGCATTCGCGCCAAGAGTCGCAGGTTGCTTAACTCAGGAGCTCTGAGAATGGAACGGCAAGAGGTGTTCCGCTTTCGTCATAAACAGTGCTCCAGAGCGCTTGGCAACGGGCACAACGAAACGTGTGTGCGGGATAGTGACCATTCCCGCCTAGTGCTGGCAATGCACGAGCACTGCCAAAAGGCACAGGAAGGCGCTTAGCATCTGGGTTGTGCGCAAAGCTTTCAGACTGCCAGAGGACCGTAGCTGTGGTAAGCCGGTTTGCTCATTTGACGTTAGATGTCACCTGCAAGAACTTCACCCGCATCTGGTTTATGCTGCTACCCGTTGTTAGGTGACAACAAGGGCACATGTAGCAAATGCTTTTTCCTGGCCCATTTTGCTAGGCCACGCTCTTCTGTGGCTCTTTAGTGCTTGCCAAACTCCTCTGTGCCTGCTGCTGCTTCCATCTGACAAGGAGCACAGCCTTCTGACAGCTGCTTTCAACTTGCCTAAGACGGAGCTTGGCCATTGGAATGTGCGGCAAATCTGAGTGTGCGGAAGGCGCAGGTGCCAGCTCCAGACAGAAGCGATCCCCCGGTTCAGTATGTATTTGCCAGACGCATTGGAAATGTTTTCCACTGGCATTCGCGCCAAGAGTCGCAGGTTGCTTAACTCAGGAGCTCTGAGAATGGAACGGCAAGAGGTGTTCCGCTTTCGTCATAAACAGTGCTCCAGAGCGCTTGGCAACGGGCACAACGAAACGTGTGTGCGGGATAGTGACCATTCCCGCCTAGTGCTGGCAATGCACGAGCACTGCCAAAAGGCACAGGAAGGCGCTTAGCATCCGGCTTGTGCGCAAAGCTTTCAGACTGCCAGAGGACCGTAGCTGTGGTAAGCCGGGTTGCTCATTTGACGTTAGATGTCACCTGCAAGAACTTCACCCGCATCTGGTTTATGCTGCTACCCGTTGTTAGGCGACAACAAGGGCACATGTAGCAAATGCTTTTTCCTGGCCCATTTTGCTAGGCCACGCTCTTCTGTGGCTCTTTAGTGCTTGCCAAACTCCTCTGTGCCTGCTGCTGCTTCCATCTGACAAGGAGCACAGCCTTCTGACAGTTGCTTTCAACTTGCTTAAGAAGGAGCTTGGCCATTGGAATGTGCGGCAAATCTGAGTGTGCGGAAGGCGCAGGTGCCAGCTCCAGACAGAAGCGATCCCCCGGTTCAGTTTCTATTTGCCAGACGCATTGGAAATGTTTTCCACTGGCATTCGCGCCAAGAGTCGCAGGTTGCTTAACTCAGGAGCTCTGAGAATGGAACGGCAAGAGGTGTTCCGCTTTCGTCATAAACAGTGCTCCAGAGCGCTTGGCAACGGGCACAACGAAACGTGTGTGCGGGATAGTGACCATTCCCGCCTAGTGCTGGCAATGCACGAGCACTGCCAAAAGGCACAGGAAGGCGCTTAGCATCCGGCTTGTGCGCAAAGCTTTCAGACTGCCAGAGGACCGTAGCTGTGGTAAGCCGGGTTGCTCATTTGACGTTAGATGTCACCTGCAAGAACTTCACCCGCATCTGGTTTATGCTGCTACCCGTTGTTAGGCGACAACAAGGGCACATGTAGCAAATGCTTTTTCCTGGCCCATTTTGCTAGGCCACGCTCTTCTGTGGCTCTTTAGTGCTTGCCAAACTCCTCTGTGCCTGCTGCTGCTTCCATCTGACAAGGAGCACAGCCTTCTGACAGTTGCTTTCAACTTGCTTAAGAAGGAGCTTGGCCATTGGAATGTGCGGCAAATCTGAGTGTGCGGAAGGCGCAGGTGCCAGCTCCAGACAGAAGCGATCCCCCGGTTCAGTTTCTATTTGCCAGACGCATTGGAAATGTTTTCCACTGGCATTCGCGCCAAGAGTCGCAGGTTGCTTAACTCAGGAGCTCTGAGAATGGAACGGCAAGAGGTGTTCCGCTTTCGTCATAAACAGTGCTCCAGAGCGCTTGGCAACGGGCACAACGAAACGTGTGTGCGGGATAGTGACCATTCCCGCCTAGTGCTGGCAATGCACGAGCACTGCCAAAAGGCACAGGAAGGCGCTTAGCATCCGGCTTGTGCGCAAAGCTTTCAGACTGCCAGAGGACCGTAGCTGTGGTAAGCCGGTTTGCTCATTTGACGTTAGATGTCACCTGCAAGAACTTCACCCGCATCTGGTTTATGCTGCTACCCGTTGTTAGGCGACAACAAGGGCACATGTAGCAAATGCTTTTTCCTGGCCCATTTTGCTAGGCCACGCTCTTCTGTGGCTCTTTAGTGCTTGCCAAACTCCTCTGTGCCTGCTGCTGCTTCCATCTGACAAGGAGCACAGCCTTCTGACAGCTGCTTTCAACTTGCCTAAGAAGGAGCTTGGCCATTGGAATGTGCGGCAAATCTGAGTGTGCGGAAGGCGCAGGTGCCAGCTCCAGACAAAAGCGATCCCCCGGTTCAGTTTCTATTTGCCAGACGCATTGGAAATGTTTTCCACTGGCATTCGCGCCAAGAGTCGCAGGTTGCTTAACTCAGGAGCTCTGAGAATGGAACGGCAAGAGGTGTTCCGCTTTCGTCATAAACAGTGCTCCAGAGCGCTTGGCAACGGGCACAACGAAACGTGTGTGCGGGATAGTGACCATTCCCGCCTAGTGCTGGCAATGCACGAGCACTGCCAAAAGGCACAGGAAGGCGCTTAGCATCCGGCTTGTGCGCAAAGCATTCAGACTGCCAGAGGACCGTAGCTGTGGTAAGCCGGTTTGCTCATTTGACGTTAGATGTCACCTGCAAGAACTTCACCCGCATCTGGTTTATGCTGCTACCCGTTGTTAGGCGACAACAAGGGCACATGTAGCAAATGCTTTTTCCTGGCCCATTTTGCTAGGCCACGCTCTTCTGTGGCTCTTTAGTGCTTGCCAAACTCCTCTGTGCCTGCTGCTGCTTCCATCTGACAAGGAGCACAGCCTTCTGACAGCTGCTTTCAACTTGCCTAAGAAGGAGCTTGGCCATTGGAAAGTGCGGCAAATCTGAGTGTGCGGAAGGCGCAGGTGCCAGCTCCAGACAAAAGCGATCCCCCGGTTCAGTTTCTATTTGCCAGACGCATTGGAAATGTTTTCCACTGGCATTCGCGCCAAGAGTCGCAGGTTGCTTAACTCAGGAGCTCTGAGAATGGAACGGCAAGAGGTGTTCCGCTTTCGTCATAAACAGTGCTCCAGAGCGCTTGGCAACGGGCACAACGAAACGTGTGTGCGGGATAGTGACCATTCCCGCCTAGTGCTGGCAATGCACGAGCACTGCCAAAAGGCACAGGAAGGCGCTTAGCATCCGGCTTGTGCGCAAAGCTTTCAGACTGCCAGAGGACCGTAGCTGTGGTAAGCCGGTTTGCTCATTTGACGTTAGATGTCACCTGCAAGAACTTCACCCGCATCTGGTTTATGCTGCTACCCGTTGTTAGGCGACAACAAGGGCACATGTAGCAAATGCTTTTTCCTGCCCCATTTTGCTAGGCCACGCTCTTCTGTGGCTCTTTAGTGCTTGCCAAACGCCTCTGTGCCTGCTGCTGCTTCCATCTGACAAGGAGCACAGCCTTCTGACAGCTGCTTTCAACTTGCCTAAGAAGGAGCTTGGCCATTGGAATGTGCGGCAAATCTGAGTGTGCGGAAGGCGCAGGTGCCAGCTCCAGACAAAAGCGATCCCCCGGTTCAGTTTCTATTTGCCAGACGCATTGGAAATGTTTTCCACTGGCATTCGCGCCAAGAGTCGCAGGTTGCTTAACTCAGGAGCTCTGAGAATGGAACGGCAAGAGGTGTTCCGCTTTCGTCATAAACAGTGCTCCAGAGCGCTTGGCAACGGGCACAACGAAACGTGTGTGCGGGATAGTGACCATTCACGCCTAGTGCTGGCAATGCACGAGCACTGCCAAAAGGCACAGGAAGGCGCTTAGCATCCAGCTTGTGCGCAAAGCTTTCAGACTGCCAGAGGACCGTAGCTGTGGTAAGCCGGTTTGCTCATTTGACGTTAGATGTCACCTGCAAGAACTTCACCCGCATCTGGTTTATGCTGCTACCCGTTGTTAGGCGACAACAAGGGCACATGTAACAAATGCTTTTTCCTGGCCCATTTTGCTAGGCCACACTCTTCTGTGGCTCTTTAGTGCTTGCCAAACTCCTCTGTGCCTGCTGCTGCTTCCATCTGACAAGGAGCACAGCCTTCTGACAGCTGCTTTCAACTTGCCTAAGAAGGAGCTTGGCCATTGGAATGTGCGGCAAATCTGAGTGTGCGGAAGGCGCAGGTGCCAGCTCCAGACAAAAGCGATCCCCCGGTTCAGTTTCTATTTGCCAGACGCATTGGAAATGTTTTCCACTGGCATTCGCGCCAAGAGTCGCAGGTTGCTTAACTCAGGAGCTCTGAGAATGGAACGGCAAGAGGTGTTCCGCTTTCGTCATAAACAGTGCTCCAGAGCGCTTGGCAACGGGCACAACGAAACGTGTGTGCGGGATAGTGACCATTCACGCCTAGTGCTGGCAATGCACGAGCACTGCCAAAAGGCACAGGAAGGCGCTTAGCATCCGGCTTGTGCGCAAAGCTTTCAGACTGCCAGAGGACCGTAGCTGTGGTAAGCTGGTTTGCTCATTTGACGTTAGATGTCACCTGCAAGAACTTCACCCGCATCTGGTTTATGCTGCTACCCGTTGTTAGGCGACAACAAGGGCACATGTAGCAAATGCTTTTTCCTGGCCCATTTTGCTAGGCCACGCTCTTCTGTGGCTCTTTAGTGCTTGCCAAACTCCTCTGTGCCTGCTGCTGCTTCCATCTGACAAGGAGCACAGCCTTCTGACAGCTGCTTTCAACTTGCCTAAGAAGGAGCTTGGCCATTGGAATGTGCGGCAAATCTGAGTGTGCGGAAGGCGCAGGTGCCAGCTCCAGACAAAAGCGATCCCCCGGTTCAGTTTCTATTTGCCAGACGCATTGGAAATGTTTTCCACTGGCATTCGCGCCAAGAGTCGCAGGTTGCTTAACTCAGGAGCTCTGAGAATGGAACGGCAAGAGGTGTTCCGCTTTCGTCATAAACAGTGCTCCAGAGCGCTTGGCAACGGGCACAACGAAACGTGTGTGCGGGATAGTGACCATTCCCGCCTAGTGCTGGCAATGCACGAGCACTGCCAAAAGGCACAGGAAGGCGCTTAGCATCTGGGTTGTGCGCAAAGCTTTCAGACTGCCAGAGGACCGTAGCTGTGGTAAGCCGGTTTGCTCATTTGACATTAGATGTCACCTGCAAGAACTTCACCCGCATCTGGTTTATGCTGCTACCCGTTGTTAGGTGACAACAAGGGCACATGTAGCAAATGCTTTTTCCTGGCCCATTTTGCTAGGCCACGCTCTTCTGTGGCTCTTTAGTGCTTGCCAAACTCCTCTGTGCCTGCTGCTGCTTCCATCTGACAAGGAGCACAGCCTTCTGACAGCTGCTTTCAACTTGCCTAAGAAGGAGCTTGGCCATTGGAATGTGCGGCAAATCTGAGTGTGCGGAAGGCGCAGGTGCCAGCTCCAGACAAAAGCGATCCCCCGGTTCAGTTTCTATTTGCCAGACGCATTGGAAATGTTTTCCACTGGCATTCGCGCCAAGAGTCGCAGGTTGCTTAACTCAGGAGCTCTGAGAATGGAACGGCAAGAGGTGTTCCGCTTTCGTCATAAACAGTGCTCCAGAGCGCTTGGCAACGGGCACAACGAAACGTGTGTGCGGGATAGTGACCATTCCCGCCTAGTGCTGGCAATGCACGAGCACTGCCAAAAGGCACAGGAAGGCGCTTAGCATCCGGCTTGTGCGCAAAGCTTTCAGACTGCCAGAGGACCGTAGCTGTGGGAAGCCGGCTTGCTCATTTGACGTTAGATGTCACCTGCAAGAACTTCACCCGCATCTGGTTTATGCTGCTACCCGTTGTTAGGCGACAACAAGGGCACATGTAGCAAATGCTTTTTCCTGGCCCATTTTGCTAGGCCACGCTCTTCTGTGGCTCTTTAGTGCTTGCCAAACTCCTCTGTGCCTGCTGCTGCTTCCATCTGACAAGGAGCACAGCCTTCTGACAGTTGCTTTCAACTTGCTTAAGAAGGAGCTTGGCCATTGGAATGTGCGGCAAATCTGAGTGTGCGGAAGGCGCAGGTGCCAGCTCCAGACAGAAGCGATCCCCCGGTTCAGTTTCTATTTGCCAGACGCATTGGAAATGTTTTCCACTGGCATTCGCGCCAAGAGTCGCAGGTTGCTTAACTCAGGAGCTCTGAGAATGGAACGGCAAGAGGTGTTCCGCTTTCGTCATAAACAGTGCTCCAGAGCGCTTGGCAACGGGCACAACGAAACGTGTGTGCGGGATAGTGACCATTCCCGCCTAGTGCTGGCAATGCACGAGCACTGCCAAAAGGCACAGGAAGGCGCTTAGCATCCGGCTTGTGCGCAAAGCTTTCAGACTGCCAGAGGACCGTAGCTGTGGTAAGCTGGTTTGCTCATTTGACGTTAGATGTCACCTGCAAGAACTTCACCCGCATCTGGTTTATGCTGCTACCCGTTGTTAGGCGACAACAAGGGCACATGTAGCAAATGCTTTTTCCTGGCCCATTTTGCTAGGCCACGCTCTTCTGTGGCTCTTTAGTGCTTGCCAAACTCCTCTGTGCCTGCTGCTGCTTCCATCTGACAAGGAGCACAGCCTTCTGACAGCTGCTTTCAACTTGCCTAAGAAGGAGCTTGGCCATTGGAATGTGCGGCAAATCTGAGTGTGCGGAAGGCGCAGGTGCCAGCTCCAGACAAAAGCGATCCCCCGGTTCAGTTTCTATTTGCCAGACGCATTGGAAATGTTTTCCACTGGCATTCGCGCCAAGAGTCGCAGGTTGCTTAACTCAGGAGCTCTGAGAATGGAACGGCAAGAGGTGTTCCGCTTTCGTCATAAACAGTGCTCCAGAGCGCTTGGCAACGGGCACAACGAAACGTGTGTGCGGGATAGTGACCATTCCCGCCTAGTGCTGGCAATGCACGAGCACTGCCAAAAGGCACAGGAAGGCGCTTAGCATCCGGCTTGTGCGCAAAGCTTTCAGACTGCCAGAGGACCGTAGCTGTGGTAAGCTGGTTTGCTCATTTGACGTTAGATGTCACCTGCAAGAACTTCACCCGCATCTGGTTTATGCTGCTACCCGTTGTTAGGCGACAACAAGGGCACATGTAGCAAATGCTTTTTCCTGGCCCATTTTGCTAGGCCACGCTCTTCTGTGGCTCTTTAGTGCTTGCCAAACTCCTCTGTGCCTGCTGCTGCTTCCATCTGACAAGGAGCACAGCCTTCTGACAGCTGCTTTCAACTTGCCTAAGAAGGAGCTTGGCCATTGGAATGTGCGGCAAATCTGAGTGTGCGGAAGGCGCAGGTGCCAGCTCCAGACAAAAGCGATCCCCCGGTTCAGTTTCTATTTGCCAGACGCATTGGAAATGTTTTCCACTGGCATTCGCGCCAAGAGTCGCAGGTTGCTTAACTCAGGAGCTCTGAGAATGGAACGGCAAGAGGTGTTCCGCTTTCGTCATAAACAGTGCTCCAGAGCGCTTGGCAACGGGCACAACGAAACGTGTGTGCGGGATAGTGACCATTCCCGCCTAGTGCTGGCAATGCACGAGCACTGCCAAAAGGCACAGGAAGGCGCTTAGCATCCGGCTTGTGCGCAAAGCTTTCAGACTGCCAGAGGACCGTAGCTGTGGTAAGCCGGTTTGCTCATTTGACGTTAGATGTCACCTGCAAGAACTTCACCCGCATCTGGTTTATGCTGCTACCCGTTGTTAGGCGACAACAAGGGCACATGTAGCAAATGCTTTTTCCTGGCCCATTTTGCTAGGCCACGCTCTTCTGTGGCTCTTTAGTGCTTGCCAAACGCCTCTGTGCCTGCTGCTGCTTCCATCTGACAAGGAGCACAGCCTTCTGACAGCTGCTTTCAACTTGCCTAAGAAGGAGCTTGGCCATTGGAATGTGCGGCAAATCTGAGTGTGCGGAAGGCGCAGGTGCCAGCTCCAGACAAAAGCGATCCCCCGGTTCAGTTTCTATTTGCCAGACGCATTGGAAATGTTTTCCACTGGCATTCGCGCCAAGAGTCGCAGGTTGCTTAACTCAGGAGCTCTGAGAATGGAACGGCAAGAGGTGTTCCGCTTTCGTCATAAACAGTGCTCCAGAGCGCTTGGCAACGGGCACAACGAAACGTGTGTGCGGGATAGTGACCATTCCCGCCTAGTGCTGGCAATGCACGAGCACTGCCAAAAGGCACAGGAAGGCGCTTAGCATCCGGCTTGTGCGCAAAGCTTTCAGACTGCCAGAGGACCGTAGCTGTGGTAAGCCGGTTTGCTCATTTGACGTTAGATGTCACCTGCAAGAACTTCACCCGCATCTGGTTTATGCTGCTACCCGTTGTTAGGCGACAACAAGGGCACATGTAGCAAATGCTTTTTCCTGGCCCATTTTGCTAGGCCACGCTCTTCTGTGGCTCTTTAGTGCTTGCCAAACTCCTCTGTGCCTGCTGCTGCTTCCATCTGACAAGGAGCACAGCCTTCTGACAGCTGCTTTCAACTTGCCTAAGAAGGAGCTTGGCCATTGGAATGTGCGGCAAATCTGAGTGTGCGGAAGGCGCAGGTGCCAGCTCCAGACAAAAGCGATCCCCCGGTTCAGTTTCTATTTGCCAGACGCATTGAAAATGTTTTCCACTGGCATTCGCGCCAAGAGTCGCAGGTTGCTTAACTCAGGAGCTCTGAGAATGGAACGGCAAGAGGTGTTCCGCTTTCGTCATAAACAGTGCTCCAGAGCGCTTGGCAACGGGCACAACGAAACGTGTGTGCGGGATAGTGACCATTCACGCCTAGTGCTGGCAATGCACGAGCACTGCCAAAAGGCAAAGGAAGGCGCTTAGCATCCGGCTTGTGCGCAAAGCTTTCAGACTGCCAGAGGACCGTAGCTGTGGTAAGCCGGTTTGCTCATTTGACGTTAGATGTCACCTGCAAGAACTTCACCCGCATCTGGTTTATGCTGCTACCCGTTGTTAGGCGACAACAAGGGCACATGTAGCAAATGCTTTTTCCTGGCCCATTTTGCTAGGCCACGCTCTTCTGTGGCTCTTTAGTGCTTGCCAAACTCCTCTGTGCCTGTTGCTGCTTCCATCTGACAAGGAGCACAGCCTTCTGACAGCTGCTTTCAACTTGCCTAAGAAGGAGCTTGGCCATTGGAATGTGCGGCAAATCTGAGTGTGCGGAAGGCGCAGGTGCTAGCTCCAGACAAAAGCGATCCCCCGGTTCAGTTTCTATTTGCCAGACGCATTGGAAATGTTTTCCACTGGCATTCGCGCCAAGAGTCGCAGGTTGCTTAACTCAGGAGCTCTGAGAATGGAACGGCAAGAGGTGTTCCGCTTTCGTCATAAACAGTGCTCCAGAGCGCTTGGCAACGGGCACAACGAAACGTGTGTGCGGGATAGTGACCATTCACGCCTAGTGCTGGCAATGCACGAGCACTGCCAAAAGGCAAAGGAAGGCGCTTAGCATCCGGCTTGTGCGCAAAGCTTTCAGACTGCCAGAGGACCGTAGCTGTGGTAAGCCGGGTTGCTCATTTGACGTTAGATGTCACCTGCAAGAACTTCACCGGCATTTGGTTTATGCTGCTACCCGTTGTTAGGCGACAACAAGGGCACATGTAGCAAATGCTTTTTCCTGCCCCATTTTGCTAGGCCACGCTCTTCTGTGGCTCTTTAGTGCTTGCCAAACTCCTCTGTGCCTGCTGCTGCTTCCATCTGACAAGGAGCACAGCCTTCTGACAGCTGCTTTCAACTTGCCTAAGAAGGAGCTTGGCCATTGGAATGTGCGGCAAATCTGAGTGTGCGGAAGGCGCAGGTGCCAGCTCCAGACAGAAGCGATCCCCCGGTTCAGTTTCTATTTGCCAGACGCATTGGAAATGTTTTCCACTGGCATTCGCGCCAAGAGTCGCAGGTTGCTTAACTCAGGAGCTCTGAGAATGGAACGGCAAGAGGTGTTCCGCTTTCGTCATAAACAGTGCTCCAGAGCGCTTGGCAACGGGCACAACGAAACGTGTGTGCGGGATAGTGACCATTCCCGCCTAGTGCTGGCAATGCACGAGCACTGCCAAAAGGCACAGGAAGGCGCTTAGCATCCGGCTTGTGCGCAAAGCTTTCAGACTGCCAGAGGACCGTAGCTGTGGTAAGCCGGTTTGCTCATTTGACGTTAGATGTCACCTGCAAGAACTTCACCCGCATCTGGTTTATGCTGCTACCCGTTGTTAGGCGACAACAAGGGCACATGTAGCAAATGCTTTTTCCTGGCCCATTTTGCTAGGCCACGCTCTTCTGTGGCTCTTTAGTGCTTGCCAAACTCCTCTGTGCCTGCTGCTGCTTCCATCTGACAAGGAGCACAGCCTTCTGACAGCTGCTTTCAACTTGCCTAAGAAGGAGCTTGGCCATTGGAATGTGCGGCAAATCTGAGTGTGCGGAAGGCGCAGGTGCCAGCTCCAGACAGAATTGATCCCCCGATTCAGTTTCTATTTGCCAGACGCATTGGAAATGTTTTCCACTGGCATTCGCGCCAAGAGTCGCAGGTTGCTTAACTCAGGAGCTCTGAGAATGGAACGGCAAGAGGTGTTCCGCTTTCGTCATAAACAGTGCTCCAGAGCGCTTGGCAACGGGCACAACGAAACGTGTGTGCGGGATAGTGACCATTCACGCCTAGTGCTGGCAATGCACGAGCACTGCCAAAAGGCAAAGGAAGGCGCTTAGCATCCGGCTTGTGCGCAAAGCTTTCAGACTGCCAGAGGACCGTAGCTGTGGTAAGCCGGGTTGCTCATTTGACGTTAGATGTCACCTGCAAGAACTTCACCGGCATTTGGTT